>NC_041382.1:374766550-374957722 GCF_002162155.2 Triticum dicoccoides
GGGCTTGAATCCAAAGGGCTCTTCTCCGAAGAGGCCGCGGTCTCTCGCACGGAGGAGATTTGATATGGATGAGCGTAGCTCTATCTCTCAAATGAGCTAAACCAACGCTAACCCTAGAAAGTTGTATGGGATAGAGTATATATAGTCTAGGTAACGAAAGGGTACACGGGCCTCGGCCCAAGTGGCTGTGCGCAGGCAGGGCCGGAAGTTCCGGGCTAGGCCAGAAGTTCCGGGCGCCGGAGGTTCCAGGGAGGGTCCGGCCTAACCAGAGAGTTGGCGCGGTGGAGCTATGCTGGCATCCGGGGGCCGGAAGGTCCGGGCAGGCCGGAGTATCCGGGCGCCGGAAGGTCCGAGACGGGGTCCGAGCTAACCCGAGAGTTGGCACGCCTGGGCTGGTCGAAGTCATCGGCGTCCGGAAGCTCCGGGTCGGCCGGAAGGTCCGGGGGCCGGAAGTTCTGGGCTGTCCAGAGTGTTGATGCCTGTCTCTTCTTCTACAGTCCTCAGCTCCGAGTCTTGAGCGTTGTACCTGGTGACACATAGTATCTCGGACTTAGGCAGTAGCCATGTCTCACTTGAAGAGGGGGAAAACTCAAGTAGGAATGATGTCACCTCGGATTGAATAGCACGTGCTCTAGCCCTTGTCATTGGTCCACTTGGAGCTTGGATAGTTGAGGTGGAGTCCATGTGGATGGTCGTGGGATGCTCCGCATCATACAAGCTCTTTGTTCACTCTTTTTCTTTGCTTAAAAGCTTCATTCTCTTTTTTTTGTATGGCCACTTTTGCACAATGCACAAACCAAGATATCTATTGTGTATATGCGGGAACAAACTTGAGGCACGAAGGATGATATGATACCAAGATGATACCGATATGGTATGGTATGTATGCAATGCATGGTGTAGATCACTAATGTGCACAAGTAACGTTGCCGTCAATACTCAAATAGCTAGTCTCGATAGGCAAGTGACGCAAAATGGGCTAGGGGTTATCAATGCAATGGCAAGGGAATATAAAATGGAGGGAGACCACGATACCAAGATGATATGGACGTTACCGTCCTTGTCGATGATGAGTGGCGGTGATCTTGATGGAGATACCAAGATGATGGAGACTTGTCCCTAAGTAGCCGAAATACCTTAAGAAACGGAAAAACGGCAAACTCAAAATCTCAAATGTCAAAATGGTGGTAACGGGATGCGGTGGTGGTGTTGCGGAAGCTCAATGGGATTGCGACAATGCAATGATGGGTTATGCGAGTAGGCAATTTGAAAATGGAGGGTTATTGCATTATGTGAGTCGGAGTTGGAAGCACGGTCCCTAAGTAGCCGAAACACCTTAGGAGACACAACTCACAACACAAACAAAATTGGGTTAAGTTGGGGTGGCGGAACTGTATGGTGGGTAAACCTATGCGGAAGTGGTGGTGGTGGTTGATGAGGAACCAACCATCCCTAAGTAGCCGAAACACATTAGGAGACTCAAGTCACAACTCAAACAACCGCTAATGCTATGGGGAACAAAATTGGTTAGGTTGCAGAAGTCGGTGGTGGTGTAGCGGATGATGTGGTGGAAGCCCTAGGCAAAGATGCCAAAATTCACAAAATTTTATGGTGTAAAAAGGTGGTGAAACCAAGGTGAGGTCCTCGGGCATGTCGATAGCTTCAAAACGAGCCGAAGAACACTCAAATCGGAGTTCAGAGTGAAAAGTTGTGATGAAAACGGTGAAGAAGGCTGATGCTGAAATTCTGTGTAATGTTTCGGGTTAGGCCGGAAGTTCCGGGCCTAGGGCCGGAAGTTCGGGCTCCGGAAGTTCCGGGGGGTGGCCGGAAGTTCCGGGGGTCGCGGAAAAAGTGCGGGGAAGCCGGGGGATTTTGGATAAACTCTCTGTTTATCCCGGAAGTTCCGGGGGAGTCCGGAAGTTCCGGGGGTCGCGGAATTTATTCCGGGACGAACCCTAAATTCCAGATCTGAGAGCGGGGGCGGAAAAACTCGATTTCCAATGTCAAAACTGGGGAGATTTCGTGGATGGAAAGGGGGGGGGGGAAGCTAGATCCACTTGAAACACAACGAATCCATGGATCAAAATCAACAAAACATCATCAAAACCAGCAAATCACAAAAAAGAAATTGGGGCTATTTTTGGTGGGGATTTTCGAATTTTAGGACGAAATCAACAAAAATAGCCTAGAAAACGAAGAGCGGAGGCTCTGAAATCGTGATCAACGTGGCTCATCATACCAAGATGATGTAGGGTAGAACCCTAATCGCCCGATCTTTCATGAAAGGAGCGGATCCCGTGAAGAACACGAGGAACACGAGGGGGAAAACGAGGGAAATCACGAGGGGAAACACGAGAGAATCACTCAACCAACAAGAAATAGTCACACATGTGCTAGATCCTTGAGTACAAAGGGGAAGATACACGATCCAAAGTCAACAACGGACGATACACGGTAACCGGTCTTCTCCGTGAGGAGGTCTTGAATCCACGGGGGGATCTTCCCTTAGAAAGGGGGCTTGAATCCAAAGGGATCTTCTCAATAGAGGCCGCGGTCTCTCTCGTGGAGTAGATCCGATATGGATGAGCGTAGCTCTATCTCTCAAATGAGCTAAACCAACACTAACCCTAGAAAGGAGGAGGTGGAGGAGTATATATAGTCTAGGTCCACGAAGGGGTAAGTGATGGGCGAAAGGGTACATGGGCTTCAGCCCGAGTGTCTGCGCGCAAGCAGGGCCGGAAATTTCCGGGGACGGCCGGAAGGTCCGGGCGCCGGAGGTTCTGGGCGAAGGTCCGGGCAGGGTCCGGGCTATCCTGAGAGCTGGCACACTCTCGGACGGCTTCGGTGCAGCAGGGCCGGAGGTTCCGGGGGCCGGAAGTTCCGGGCAGCGGCCGGAAGTTCCGGGCTTTCTAGAAGCTTGTCCAGGCTTCTTCTTCCTTCTCTTCCATGCTTCCCTCGCGGATGGTGTAGGTGATCCTTGGCGCTTGCACTCCTCCTCGTCATCCGTGAAGCTCCGACAATACCTATGCATGCATGATGGAGGGTCAAGTAGTATACCATCCTCGAAGGGGTCAAGTGAGCACGTGTAAAGGAGAGGATTCACCTTTATGTATGTGAAGTAGATGTCGCATGTGTCACTTGCCGAATGAACTCTTGACATGGTGATGTCCATAGGATGCTCTGCATCAGGCATAGAAGCAAGCATAGCATGCAAAGTGAACACGGTAAAATGAGCAAGAAGCGAGAAGCAATATATAGCCCATAGCCATGTGAGATCCAAGTGAGAGAGAGATGCGCTTAGTCGTTGCGCGAAGAGAGCGGTGGGAATGGTAGTTCACGAGATCCCAAGTCATATATGCTCTCAAGAGCTCGTTTCGTCAACTCTTGGGATTGAGAGGTTGACGAGTATACGGGAGTACCTACACAAAACAAAGACAAAGGGAAAAATGTGTGTGCGTGGTAGATGTACACATCATCCATCATGATGTGCACGTGCTTGTGTTGGTTAGCACAAAATATCCAATGCTCAAATAAATGAGATGCATGATATAGAAACATGTCATCCATCATGAGAGGTTTGTTGTTATGTATAGCATAATGGAGACTCAAATTGTGTAATGCATCACAAGAAATATGTAGAGCATTGTTATTCATGGAATGCATACGGTGCAAACAATTATAACAACATCCAAAACAAAGCATATTTGGTACAATGTGATCATGGCATGGCATAGTAGATGAATTGCACAAATCATGTAAAGGAAGCATGGCAATATCATCACATGAAAAACAAAAGCCAATGACCATCATCTCGTCATCTATGCCATAAGTGCAAATGGGATTTATTGTAATGGGGCATGCATAGTCACTATGTTGAGATTAGGATAATGCAATATGGGATATCTCACTCATAGCATATGACAAGGTTAATGGATTGTCAAACATGATGTGACCAAAAGAATTTTCACAAGATATCCTATGGAGCATAGCATCACAACTAGGAAAATCAACATGCTCATCATCATATTTATCATAAATAGGTAAGTCATGACATGAGGAATTTGCACTAGCATGAAGCATGGGAATAGGTGGATCAACATCATGCAAGCAATCATTCGTGAAATAGTCCACAAGTGGGACAAGAGAAGCACCATCACCTATGTTACCGTTGGAGAATCGCTCATGTGTTGCAGGTGAGGTGTCGAAGACCAAGTCGTGGTCATCTTCATCATGATGGAACCATGTGGGTGGTGAATCTTCTTCCACCATGGCCATCGTTGTCTCCATTGGAGGTATGGACTCGTCGAGGATAGGCGTGTCATCATGTAGGAGACCTAGCACCAAAGAAAACACACTCGGAGTAGAGGTTAAGTTGTTAGAAATCATAGTGGCTTCACATGCCATGTCAACTACCTCGCTCACTAAGTGTTGTGGCTCAGTCACTCCCGGTATGATGCTCTCAATCATATGGTTGGTGGAGTCAATTAAATGGCTCTCAACCTCACATAGGATGTGTGGCATGCTCTCAAGTGTGGGGCTAGTGGTGGTCATACTCATCCTCTTATAGGAAATGCTCTCAATGTCACAAATGGTGGAGTCACTCATATCACTCATGGTGGGGTGGCTCTCCTCACATGGGAATTGGGGCATCTCTTTATGTGTGGGTGTTGGAGAGATGTTGGTGCAAATGTCTCCATGCTCAATCATGTCGTAGTTGTAGCCGTGGATGAAGGCCGAAGATGGCACATCATCACTCTCCTCGAAGACCAAAGATAAGGTCTCATGAGCGGTCTCGTAGCTTGACTCGGAGTATGAGTCCAATATTGGTGTCGTCTTCATGTTGTTGAAGAGTGTCGTGATCGTCGCCGTGGTCGAAGAGGATGGCCCTTGCTCGACCTTCTTGTCGCCGTCTTGTTGTTGGAGGCCCAAATGATGTGGCACCTCGTAGCTCGTCTCCATGACCGAAGGGAAATTCCCATGCTCGGCCATCTTCCTTGAGGGGCTTCCGAAGATGGAAGTGTTGCCCTCGCTCGTAGGTAGTCACCTTGGACTTGATGAAGTCGATGTAGGCGTACACGTGCGAAGTTGGCGAAGATGCCGTACGTCCAAAGGCGAAGATGCCTTGAGAACACTTGGCGAATATGCCGAAGTGGTTGATGTAGCCGTAGCGCCGTCTTTGTGGTGGTCGTCTCGCGGTCTTCTTTTGTGCTCATGAAGCTTCGACTTGGCGTGAGGTAGTGCTTGTTGGGACTTGTGCACTTGCGCTTGTGGAGCATCTTCATGATGATGATGTCGTTGTCGTGCTTGAACTCGTAGTAGATGTCGTTCGTCGTCGTCGTGCACATGATGCTTGGGGGTGACTTTCCCTTCATGACGATGTGGATCACGAACGTGATGGTGGTCGCCATGGAGATGTGGACGTGGACGACTTGCGCTTGCATTGCTTGGGCGCTCCGAAGACTTGTGGCTTGAATGTCGCCGCCTTGAGGATGATGAAGGGGAAGAAGACTTGATCAAGGCTCTAATCTCCTCCATCCTTGCATCTTGCTCCTCTTTATGTGCAGAAAGCTTCTTGTCGATGTAGTCCCTTTTCCTTGCTTCGGAGTGACGAATGTCGATGGAGATGTTCTCGATGCGCTCTCGCAATCTTGATTGTGCGCCTTCCATTTGTCGTTGTAGATCGAAGATTGACGCTTTGGTGATGTAGTTGTTCACGCCGTCGTTGTTGTGGAAGACCGGAGATAAAATGCCTTGCCTATCCATCACAAGATTCGAGCCAATATGAGTGGAGAAAGAGAAGAACGAATACCGAATGTACCTTGACCGAAGTTGAAAGTGGATCAATGATCACTCCAATGTGGACAAGGTAATAGCACAATTGGTACCAATTCTTGTTGGTTTCTCACACCTACACAACTAAGGCTTATGGTGGAGCTCGGTGAGGATAGTGGCACAAAAATTTAATGCAAAATGTTAGCAAGAGTCAATAATGTTGAAGGAGATTCACAAATTCGCAAGTGAAACAAGTAGACTAATAGCAATATGTGGCACACGGCAACGCACACACAGATAGATAAATGGGGTCGTGCAACCAAGGATGAGCACAAAATGTGGAATCCATGGAAAATGCTCGTGTTGCACAACTCAAGAGAGATGCTAGCACGATTGCTCTATAGGCAGATACGACACTTGTGCACAACCTATAAGATGCAAAATGGATAACTTTCTATCCCAAGTATGCTATGTATGTATGGTTCCCAGTGTTTCTCACAAGGTGATCCAAGATGATCTCATATGCAATGTGGTATGATGCTATGGCACTTGCTTACAAGCTTTTTGTTCACTCTTTTTCTTTGCTTAAAAGCTTATTCTCTTTTTTTTTGTATGGCCACTTTGCGAAATGCACAAACCAAGGTAGCAATTGTATATATGCGGGAACAAACTTGAGGCACATGAGATGATATGATACCAATATGATATGGTATGTATGCAATGTATGGTGTAGATCACTAATGTGCACAAGTAATGTTGCCTGCAATACTCAAATGGCTAGTCTCAATAGGCAAGTAACGCAAAATGGGCTATGGCTTATCAATGCAATGGCAAGGGAATGTACAATGGAGGGATACCACGATACCAAGATGATATGGAGGTTACCGTCCGTGTCGAATATGAGTGGCGGTGATCTTGATGGAGATACCAAGATGATGGAGACTCATCCCTAAGTAGCCGAAACACCTTAGGAAACGGAAAAACCGCGAACTCAAAATCTCAAACGTCAAATGTCAAAATGGTGGTAGCGGGATGCGGTGGTGGTTGCGGTAGCTCAAAGGGATTGTGGAAATGCAATGATGGGTTGTGGATTACGCAATGCGGAAGTGGAGGGAAGGTGGTGGACTATACACGGTGTCGGAGTTGGAAGCACGGTCCCTAAGTAGCCGAAACACCTTAGGAGACACAACTCATGACACAAACAAAATTGGGTTAAGTTGGGGTGGTGGAAGTGTATAGGGGTCAAGCCTATGCGGAAGTGGTGGTGGTGGTTGATGAAGAGGCAACCGTCCCTAAGTAGCCTAGACACCTTAGGAGACTCAAATCACTCCTTAAGCAACCACATATGCGCTGGGGATCAATATGGGTTAGGTTGCGGAAGTCAGTGTTGGTGTAGCGGATGATGTGGTGGAAGCCCTAGGCAAAGATGCCAAAATTGTCAAAAATTGATGGAGTCAAATGGTGATGGTAGTATTTTTTTTGGGAATGGGGATGTCAAGAGCTTTCCAACGAGCTAAAGAACGTCAAAATCGGAGTTCGGATGAATTAGTTATGGCCAAAACAAAATTTTAGCAAAGTCAGTTTTTACAGGTAGCGGACGTCCGGTCGCCGGACGTCCGGTCGGGTCGGAAATCCGCTAATTTCAGCTCGGGTTAGGGGTTCCGGTCGTCCGGTAAGGTCGGACGTCCGGTGGTTCCTACGGCTCCGGACGTCCGGTAAGGTGACGGTCGTCCGGTGTATCAGGGTCAACTCCAGATCCGAGTTTCGGGACGCGATTTTGGGCGGAATTTGGGGATTTTGGGGTCAAAATTGATGAGATTTCGTGGATGAAAGATGGGGAAACTTGGGGAGATGCTAGATCCACTTGAAACCAAGCAAATCCATGGATCAAAATCAACAAAACATCATCAAACCAACAAATCACAAAAAAAATCGGGCTATTTTTGGTGGGGATTTTTGAATTTAGGACGAAATCAAGCAAAAGAAGGCTAGAAAACGGTGGGGAGGCTCCGAAATCGTGATCAACATGGCTCATGATATCAAGATGATGTGGGGTAGAACCCTAATCACCCGATCTTTCACGAAAGGAGCGAATCCCGCGAAGAACATGAGGAACACGAGGAGAAAACGAGGGAAATCACGAGGGGAAACATGAGAGAATCACTCAACCAACAAGAAATGATCACACATGCGCTAGATCCTCGAATACATAAGAGAAGATACACGATCCACAATCAACTAGGGACGATACATAGGTAGCCGGTCTTCTCCGTGAGGAGGTCTTGAATCCACGGGGGGATCTTCCCTTAGAAAGGGGGCTTGAATCCAAGGGGATCTTCTCCGAAGAGGCTGCAGTCTCTCGCACGGAGGAGATCTGATATGGATGAGCGTAGCTCTATCTCTCAAATGAGCTAAACCAACGCTGACCCTAGAAAGGAGGGAGAGGTCTATTTATAGTCTTAGTGAAAATGGGGGTGAAGTGAAGGGGTACATGGGCCTCAGCCCGCAACTGGACACAGCCAGGGGTCGGACGTCCGGTGGGCGTCGGACGTCCGGTGGGCGTCGGACGTCCGGAGACTCACGGGCGGCCAGACGTCCGGTAGGCGTCGGACGTCCGCTCGATTTGGCTCGGACGCAGGAGTGCCGGATTTCCGGAGGGGGCCGGTCGTCTGGTCGTCGGTTGTCCGCTGGCGTCGGACGTCCGCTCATTTGGCTCGGGTGCGGGATCGCCGGTCGTTGTCCGGGCCGGTCGTCCGGTGGGTCTTCAAGCGTCAGACGTCCGGTCCCGACCGGTCGTCCGGTGGCTGGAGCTTCTTCTGTAGCTCTTCTTCTCGTTCCTCGCGCTTGGTGTCCTCGCCTTCTTGTCCATGGTCTTCCTCTTGGTTCCTGGTCATGCATAGCACACATGTTTGAGGTAGTAGCCATGTCTCATGTATGGAAAGTGATGGTTCGAAGAGGAGCGAGTTCACCTTGTGTCTAATGGTGTATAGATGAGGTATCGTCTTATGTTCTCTTAGGGCTTGGAGAGTAGTCGGAGTGTACATGGGGATGAACGTGGGATGCTACGCATCAACTAACCACTCATACAAACCAAACTTGGTTTTGAAGGTCGTTTTCCATTCATCACCCTCTTGTATGCGGATTTGATAGTAACCACTCTTAAGATCAATTTTGGAAAATATAGTGGCAGCACTAAGCTCATCTAGCATATCATCTAGGCATGGAATGAAGTACCTATAGCGAACAGTGATAGCATTGATAGGTCTACAATCGGAGCACATGCAAAAGCTACCGTCATGTTTTGGCACAAGAATGACCGGTCCGGCACAAGGGCTCAAACTTTCACGCACATGACCATGGTCTATGAGATGCTTTACTTGCCTTTGAATTTCTTTGGTTTCTTCGGGGTTGACGCGGTATGAAGCTTTCTTCGGAAGCGGTGCTCCGGGGATGAGGTCGAGGCGGTGCTCAATGCCTCATAGTGGATGATGAGGACATCAATACCATTGTTACACCCACAGCCCCTGCTGCTATACATACTGGACCGATTACTAGAACTCGCGCACGCCAATTGAATTATCAGGTACTTTCGTTTCTTGGTAACGATTCTAATGTTCATGAGAATATGATGTTGCCTAAATTGGATATATTTGTTTTGCTTACAAATGAGGGCCTAGCTTGGACAAGAAAGATGAACCTTGGAGCAAAGTACAAGCATGGAGATGACGTCATGCGCAAGGGGAACAAGAACGGAGTTACAAGTGATGATTCCAGGACTTTGAAGCCACCATAATGAGTGCATGAAGCATGGGACGAAATATACAAGATGCCACTTCATAAATTTCGTTCGGAGGCTATTTTAGGTGCTGCGTCACCTTATTATTGGGCCAGGCCCGTGTATTTTCGAAGTACTTAAGTATAGGCTGTTTTTAGAGTCTGTATGTTTGGGGAAACAAGAGTAAGGGTTGGTTTCGGACCCCTCCACCAAGGGCCACGAAATTCCCCCTCTTCCTCCATATATATAGCCCTTAGGGCGTCGTTTAGACTTTGGGTTTTGTTTAGATTAAAAGTTCGCCATAGTTGCAACTTCTCATACTTCGTTTGTGTCCAACGACCAAACCAAGACGTCATAGAGCCCCACCTTGATCAATAAAGCTTTCATCTTATATTCGCAATATCCAGATTGCAATCTCAGTTTCTTGCTTGTTCTTAGTTTGCTTGCAGGAAACAGACCTTCGTGGTCAGGTTGATCGTGCTCCGGCATGGTCAGTAACCCCTCGGAAGTTGGTTTAGCGATTGCTAAGGCGCGACGTCTCGCACGTTCGTAGTCGGATCGTCAAGGTCGACTCCCATAGAAAACGATAGCCACCATATCATCGAAACATCGGGACACCTTTGCCTCTATCAGTGGAGGTAGTCCCGGAGGTAGCTCATCGGGGAAAACATCTTGAAATTCCTGCAAAAGAGAAGACAACACTAGAGGAAGAGTGTGAGAAGTGTTAGTTTGTGGTGCATTGTCCTTGCACACGAGGACGTAGTGTAGGACACTAGATGGGTTCTCACACACTTCTCTCATCTCACATTTGGTGGCAAATAGAACTAGGTTCTTGTTTTCGCTCATCGTGGAGGCACTCAATTTGGGCTTGTGGCGCTCACTCTCTTTTTGGTGGCTCACCCTCTCACCATTCTCTCCACGATGGGTGGCTTGCTTATCAGCGATCACTTGGCTTGGAGACATAGGTCGTAACACAAACTACTTTCCTTTCATCTTGAAGCTATAGTGGTTTGTACGCCCATTGTGGTTGACTCCTCTATCAAATTTCCATGGCCGTCCAAGGAGAAGATGACAAACGGTCATTGGGATGACGTCGCACTCCAAGGTGTCATCGTAGGCGCCGATCTTGAAGGAGACTTGCACTCGGTGCTCGACTTGGATGGTACCGGAGTCACTAAGCCATTGCACTTTGTATGGATGTGGATGCTTCGTCTTGGGCAATTGGAGCTTGGAGCAAAGTTCTTTGCTTGCGAGATTGTGACAACTCCCTCATTGATGATGACCTTGACGGATCGGCCATTGATGCCGGCCGTGGTGTGGAATATGTGGCATCGTTGGTCTTCTTCTTGGTGATGTTCGAGAGTCAAGACTTTGGAGACAACAAATGCGGGACTTGAGTCTTCATCACAAAAGACTTGTTCTTCTTCATTGTTGATGAGGACATCAATACCATTGTTACACCCACAGCCCCTGCTGCTGTACATACTGGATCAATTACTAGAGCTCGCGCACGCCAATTGAATTATCAGGTACTTTCGTTTCTTGGTAACGATTCTAATGTTCATGTGAATATGATGCTGCCTAAGTTGGATACATTTGTTTTGCTTACAAATGAAGGGCCTAGCTTGGACAAGAAAGATGAACCTTGGAGCAAGTTCAAGCATGGAGATGATGGCATGCGCAAGGGGAACAAGAACGGAGTTACAAGTGATGATTCCAGGACTCTGAAGCCACCATAATGAGTGCATGAAGCATGGGACGAAATATACAAGATGCCACTTCATAAATTTTGTCCAGAGCCTATTCTAGGTGCTGCGTCACCTTATTATTGGGCCAGGCCCATGTATTTTTGAAATACCTAAGTATAGGCTGTTTTTAGAGTCCGTATGCGTGGGGAAACAAGAGTTAGGGTTGGTTTCGGACCTCTCCACCAAGGGCCACAAAATTCCCCCTCTCTCCTTCGTATATACAGCCCTTAGGGCATCGTTTAGACTTTGGGTTTTATATAGATTAAAAGTTCGTCATAGCTGCAACTTCGCGTACTTCGTTTGTGTCCAACGACCAGACCAAGACGTCACAGAACCCCACCTTGATCAATAAAGCTTTCATCTTATATTCGCAATATCCAGATTGCAATCTCAGTTTCTTGCTTGTTCTTCGTTTGCTCGCAGGAAACAGGCCCTCGTGGTCAGGTTGATCATGCTCCGGCGTGGTCAATAACCCCTCGGAGTTGGTTTAGCGATTGCTAAGGCGCGACTTCCTTGCACGTTCGTAGTCGGATTGTCAAAGTCGACTCCCTCTGAAATGATAGCCACCATTGATGTAGGGTAGAACCCTAGTGGCTCGATCTTTCATGAAAGGAGTGGATCCCGCGAAGAACGCGAAGAACACGACGAGGGAAACGAGGGGAAAATCACGAGAGGAACACAAGAGAACACTCGAACCAACAAGAATGATCACACATGCGCTAGATCCATGAACACAAAGGGAGATACAAGATCCGAAGTCACAACGGACGATACAAAGGGTAGCCGGTTCTTCTCCATGAGGAGGTCTTGAATCCACGGGGGGATCTTCCCTTAGAAAGGGGGCTTGAATCCAAAGGGATCTTCTCCGAAGAGGCCGTAGTCTCTCGCACGGAGGAGATCTGATATGGATGAGCATAGCTCTATCTCTCAAATGAGCTATCAGAACGCTAACCCTAAAAAGGAGGAGCTGGTGGAGTATATATAGTCTAGGTCCGTGAAGGGGTAAGTGAGGGGCAAAAGGGTACATGGGCTTTGGCCCGAGTGTCTGCGCGCAGGCAGGGCCGGAAGTTCCGGGGACGGCCGGAAGGTCCGGGCGCCGGAAGTTCCGGGCGAAGGTCCGGGCAGGGTTTGGGCTATCCAGAGAGTTGGCACACTCACGGACAGCTTCGGTGCAGCAGGGCCGAAAGCTCCAGGATGGCCGGAGGTTCCGATGGCCGGAAGTTCCGGGCAGCGGCCGGAAGTTCCGGGCTTTCCAGAAGCTTGTCCAGGCTTCTTCTTCCTTCTCTTCCACGCTTCCCTCGCGGATGGTGTAGGTGATCCTTGGCGCTTGCACTCCTCCTTGTCATCCGTGAAGCTCCGACAATACCTATGCATGCACGATGGAGGGTCAAGTAGTATACCATCTTCGAAGGGGTCAAGTGAGCATGTGTAAAGGAGAGGATTCACCTTTATGTATGTGAAGTAGATGTCGCACGTTTCACTTGCCTAATGAACTCTTGACATGGTGATGTCCATAGGATGCTCAGCATCATCCCCTCCCCCTTGGGAAAGAGCTGACCTTGGATCGAAACCCAAATCACCATGGGAAAGAGATGGCATCGCCGTGTAGTAGTGGTCGATCACCAAGTTCTCGTCATCTTGTAGCTTGAAATGGGCACTCTCCAATGCCGCACCGTCTCGTGATTCCTTCAAAAGGAGCAAGGAGAATAAACACTTGGAAAAACAAATGCAGTTAGCGTTAGTGCAAAACCAAGCATTCAAGAGGTGATTCACCCAACAAGTGTTGTCATCAAGCATAGCATATGGTGTGACAAAGGATTGTGACATGGCATGTAAGCACATAAATTGAGCACAAAGAAGGACATCATGGAAATAAGCATGTGAATGTGAGGTAGTGATGCAAATATGTGTGACAAGAGAAGAAGCATCTACCTCAAGTTCATAGCAAGCATGCACAAATTGCTCAATGTAAGGTCGATGGTAGGCATATGAATCATTCACAACACCAAGTAAAATGAAGTGTCTAAACACATGGGTCAAGTGCAAGACAGTCCAAGCATAATGTGCATGGGGTGTAGGGAATATAGTGCGGCACTCAACACAATAGAAAGAGCAATTGTTCATCATGTGTGAGGCAATCAATTCAAGCATAGTAATCAAGTCGTGCAAGCTAGTAGTGCGAAGATGCAACATACTAGAGTAAATCATGGCATTCATGTCATGAGAGCAAATAATAGGCATAGGCAATGCACATGACATATCACAAGCACGAATACAAAGCAAGATGAAAGTATCATCATAGGCATGGGGTACAAAACAAATATGGCAATAACAAGTGATATCTCCACCAAGCTTGCAAATACACATACAAGTATGAGAATCAATCATCATGTGTAATGCAAAGCATGGGTCACAAATGCATGGCAAAGGCATAGTAATGGGCATATCATGCAAAGTGAACATGGCAAGATGGGCATATAATATGTAATGGACAATAACCCATAGCCAAGTGAGGGTCATGTAGAAGAAATGCGCGAAGACTTCGCGTGAAGAGAGCGGCGGGAAATGCAATCCATGGGATCCCAAGTCATCATTGCTCTCTAGAGCTCGTTTTGTCAACTCGTGGGATTGCGAGGTCGACAAGAATTTATGGGTACCTACACAAAAGAGACACAAACCAAAGAAATTCTGCGTGTGGTAAATGTACACATCATCCATCATGATGTGTATGTGCACGTGTGAGTTAGCAGAAGATAAGCATCGGTCAAAGAAATTTGATGCATGGTATAAGAACATGTCATCCATCATGAAAGAATAGTTATTTTGTATGACACGATGGGGATGCAAATTTAGCATACAAGTATATGGCACATCAATAACATGTGTATTCATGGGAAGCATATTGTGCATACAAGTATTGGGATCATGCAATGGATGGGAGTGAACAAAATCTCCAAACATGTATGAGGAAACTATGTGGGTCTCCTCATGAGCAATAATGGGAACATCATATGGAGAAAATGGACAATATCCAAAACAATGCATATCCGAAGCTAGGTGGTCATGGCATGTCATATGAGATAAATGATGCAAAGGTAGCATGTCAATATCATGACAAGAGAAACAAATGCCAATAACCATAGGCCTGTCATCTATGCCATATGTGCAGATTGGGTTAATCTGAATGGCATATGCATAGTCACTATGAAGAGATTGCAAATATGACATGTGGTCGATCTCATGCATAGCATATGAGATGTCAAGCGGATTGGCAAACATGATGTGACTGAGAGAATTAGCACAAGAAATCCTATGTAACATGGCATCACAACTAATAGACTCCACATGGCAATCATCATACTCATCATAAATGGGTAAATCATCGCATGGGGAAATCATACTAGCATGAAGCATGTCAGTAGGGGGATCAACATGATGCACACAATCAATGTCATGAATGTCCACTAGTGGGACTAGAGCATCATCTTCACCTATGTTACCTTGTTCATTCCACTAAAGTGGTGTAGGTGAGGTGGGAAAGACCAAATGGTGGTCAAGATCATCATTGTGATGGAACCATGTGGGGGGTGCATCATATTCCACCATGGCCATCGTCTTGTCCAAAGGTAGGACGAAGTCATCGAGAATCGGCGCGTCATCATATATGGGTCCTAGCACCAAATGAGAATACACAATAGAGGTAGAGGTCAAGTCGTTAGTGTTAAAAGTGGCCTCACGTGAACTATCAACAATCTCACCCTCTCTATGTGGTGGTTCACTCACTCCCTCAAAATAGGTGCACTCAAACTCACATATGGTGGAGTCACTCATCTCACTCAAGAGGTGGGGGTTGTGGCTCTCCTCACATGGGAATAGTGGAAACACATCATATATGGGGCTAGTGGTGAAATCACTCTCACTCTCAATATGGTGGCTAAAGTCACTCAAGTCATCACATGTCGCCGTGGTCGAAGGGAAAATCCCATGCTCAACTGGCTCGTAGTCGTCGTCGTGGATGAAGGCCAAAGATGGCACAACATCACTCTCGCCGTGGATGAAGGCCGAAGATGGCACATCATCACTCTCGCCTCCTAAGATGGAAGCATCATCCTTGCTCGCCACCTTGTCGCTCGCCTTCAAAGCTCCTTGAGGGTCTCCGTAGTCGTACTCGTCGCCACACCGTCTTGAAAAAGAGTCATGGAGGACTCGGCATTGTCAATGCCATAGAGGGATGGCGTCGAACTTGGGAGTAGCATCTTGGAGCTCATCGGGCTTCGACATCACGGTGGTACTAGCCTCATGGTCGTTCTCATGGAGCTTGGTCGTCGCGAAGTGAGCTTGGGGTAGACAAACTTTGGCCTTCATGAGTTCTTGTTCCGCCTGAGAGCACCAATGTAGTTGTCGTAGAGGGACTTGTAGTTCTCGAGGAAGATCGTCTTGGAGATGTCGTTGTGCAATCCCATCATGAAGTGGAACTTCATCGAAATGGGGTCGTCCACGCCAGCTCGTCACAAGGCAATCTTCATCTCCTTGAAGTACTCGTCGTTGGACTTGGATCCTTGGATGGTGTTCTCCAATTGGCGTTGAAGTTGTTCCGTGTAGGTTGGAGGCACAAACTCTGGCCGCAAAGCTCTCTTTGTCTTGGGCCAACTCATGTCGTAGCTCTCAGAAGGTGTGTGAAGCCACCATGTGGACGTGTAGTCGTGGAAGTTCCTTGTGGCGCAATTCACTTGATCTTCGGGAGGGACTTGATGTAGCTTGAGGTAGTCGTCCATCAAATGCTCCCACTCGAGATACTCCTCGGGTTCTTGAGTACCATAGAAAGGAATCATGTGGTCGATGTCGAGGTCGTAGTAGCTCGTGGAAGTCGCGAACTTGAGCTTAGGGAGCTTCTCTTGAGCGTAGTCTTGAGGTGCTTGTTGGCGAAGATGCCATATATCCGAAGGCGAAGCTGCCTTAGTGTTTGGTGTAGCCGTAGCTCCGTCTTGGTGGTGCTTGTCTCGCGGTCCTCTCTTGTGGTCATGAAGTTTGTACTTGGCGTGAAGTAGGGCTTGTACCGACTTGTAGGTAGGCGCATCTCGAGCATCTTCATGATGATGTTGTCGTTGTCGTGCTTGAGCTCGATGTAGATGTCGTTCGTCATCGTTGTGCACATGTTGCTTGGAGGTGACTTTCCCTTCCCAACGAGGTGGATCACAAACGTGATGGTGGTCGCCATGGAGATGTGGACGAGGAGGACTTGCGCTTGCCTCATTTTTGCGCTCCGAAGACTTGTGACTTGAACGTCGCTGCCTTGAGGATGATGAAGGGGAAGAACGGTTGATCAACAAGGTCCGAATCTCCTCCATCCTTGCATCTTGCTCCTCCTTTTGTGCGGAAAGCTTGTTGTTGATGAAGTTGTACACGCCGCCGTTGTTGTGGAAGACCGGAGATGAAATGCCTTGCCTATCCATCACAAGATTCGAGCCAATATGAGTGGAGAAAGAGTAGAATGAATACCAAATGTACCTTGACCGAAGTTGAAAGTGGATCAATGATCACTCCAATGTGGACAAGGAATTTGCACAATTGGTACCAATACTTGTCGGTTTCTCACACCAACACGAATAAGGCTTATGGTGGAGCTCGGTGAGGATAGTGGTACAAAAAAATATTTTATGCAAAATGTTAGCAAGAGTCAATAATGTTGAAAGAGATTCACAAATTCGCAAGTGAAACAAGTAGACCAATAGCAATATGTGGCACACGGAAACACACACACGGATAGATAAATGGGGTTGTGCAACCAAGGAGTGAGCTCAAAATGTGGAATCCACGAAAAATGCTCTTGTTGCACAACTCTAGAGAGACGCTAGCACGATTGCTCAATAGGCGGATACGACACTTGTGCACAACCTATAGGAGACAAAAATTGATGCGGAGCATCCTATGGACATCACCATGTCAAGAGTTCATTCGGCAAGTGGGACGTGCGACATCTACCTCACATGCATAAAGGTGAATCCTCTCCTTTACACGTGCTCACTTGACCCCTTCGAGGATGGTATACTACTTGACCCTCCATCGTGCATGCATAGGTATTGTCGGAGCTTCACAGATGACAAGGAGGAGTGCAAGCGCCAAGGATCACCTACACCATCCGCGAGGAAAGCGTGGAAGAGAAGGAAGAAGAAAACTGGATAAGCTTCTGGAAAGCCCGGAACTTCCGGCCGCTGCCGGCCATCCCGGACCTTCCGGCCCTGCTACACCGAAGCCGTCTGAGAGTGTGCCAACTCTCTGGATAGCCTGGACCCTGCCCGGAACCTCCGGCGCCCAGACCTTTCGGCCCTGCCTGCGCGCAGACACTCGGGCCGAAGCCCATGTACCCTTTCGCCCCTCACTTACCCCTTCGTGGACCTAGACTATATATACTGCTCCACCTCCTCCTTTCTAGGGCAGCGTTGGTTTAGCTCATGTGTGAGATAGAGCTTCGATCATCCATATCGGATCTACTCCTTGAGAGAGACCGTGGCCCCTCTTCGGAGAAGATCCAGCTTGGATTCAAGACCCCTTTACGGGAAGATCCCCTTGTGGATTCAAGACCTCCTCACGGAGAAGAACCGGCTACCCTTTGTATCGTCCGTTGTTGACTTTGGATCTTGTATCTCCCTTTGTGTTCATGGATCTAGCGCATGTGTGATCATTCTTGTTGGTTTGAGTGTTCTCTTGTGTTCCCCTCGTGATTTTTCCCCTCGTTTACCTCCTCGTGTTCTTCGCGTTCTACGCGGGATCCGCTCCTTTCGTGAAAGATCGGGCCACTAGGGTTCTACCCTACATCATCTTGGTATCTAGAGCCACGTTGATCACGATTTTGGAGCCTCCCCCTTTGTTTTCTAGCTTGATTTTGTTGTGTTCTTCCCCTATTCCGAAAATCCCCACCAAAAATAGCCCCAATTTTTGTTTGTGATTTGTTGGTTTGGATGATGTTTTGTTGATTTTGATCCATGGATTTGCTTGGTTTCAAGTGGATCTAGCATCTCCCCAAGTTTCCCCACTTTCCATCCACAAAATCTTCCCAATTTTGACCTTGGAAATCGAGTTTTTCTGCCCCCATTCTCAGATCTGGAATTTAGGGTTCGTCCCGGAAGAAATTCCATGACCCCCGGAACTTCTGGACTCCCCCGGAACTTTCGTCCCCCGGAACTTCCGTCCTTACCCCGGAACTTCCGGGCTAAACAGAGAGTTTACCCAAAATCCCCCGGCTTCCCCGAGACTTTTTCCGCGACACCCGGAACTTCTGGAGCCCGGAACTTCCGGCCCTAGGCCCGGAACTTCCGGCCTAACCCGAAACATTGCACAGAATTTCAACATCAGCCTTCTTCACCGTTTTCATCACAACTTTTCACTCCGAACTCCGATTTGAGTGTTCTTTGGCTCGTTTTGAAGCTATCGACGTGCCCGAGAACCCCACCTTGGTTTCATCACCATCTGACCCCATCAATTTTTTGGAACTTTGGCATCTTTGCTTAGGCCTTCCACCATATCATCCGCTACACCATCACCGACTTCCGCAACCTAACCAATTTTGTTCCCCATCGCATATGTGGTTACTTGAGAAGTGATTTGAGTCTCCTAAGGTGTCTAGGCTACTTAGGGACGGTTGCTTCTTCATCAACCACCACCACCACCATAACTTCCGCATAGGCTTACCAACCATACACTTCTTCCACCCCAACCTAACCCAATTTTGTTTGTGTTGTGAGTTGTGTCTCCTAAGGTGTTTCGGCTACTTAGGGACCGTGCTTACAACTACGACTCACATAACCCAATAACCCTCCACTTCCGCATTGCCTACTCGCATAACCCATCATTGCATTGCCGCAATCCCATTGAGCTTCCGCAACACCACCACCACATCCCTCTACCAGCATTTTGACATTTGAGATTTTGAGTTTGCGGTTTTTCCATTTCCTAAGGTGTTTCGGCTACTTAGGGACGAGTCTCCATCATCTTGGTATCTCCATCAAGATCACCGCCACTCATCATCGATACGGACGGTAACCTCCATATCATCTTGGTATCGTGGTATCCCTCCATTGTATGTTCCCTTGCCAGTGCATTGATAACCCCTAACCCATTTTGCGTCACTTGCCTATCGACACTAGCCATTTGAGTATTGCCGGCAACGTTACTTGTGCACATTAGTGATCATCGAGCTACACCTCCCATTGCATACATACCATACAATAGGTATCATCTTGTTATCATATCATCTCGTGTGCCTCAAGTTTGTTCCCGCATATACACAATAGCTATCTTGGTTTGTGCATTGTGCAAAAGTGGCCATACAAAAAAAAGAGAATAAAGCTTTTAAGCAAAGAAAAAGAGTGAACAAAGAGCTTGTAAGCAAGTGCCATAGCATCATACCACATTGTCATATAAGATCATCTTGGATTATAACACCGGGAACCATATATACATAGCATACTTGGGATAGAAGTCGTTGCATTTTTGTCTCCTATAGGTTGTGCACAAGTGTCGTATCCGCCTATTGAGCAATCGTGCTAGCGTCTCTCTAGAGTTGTGCAACAAGAGCATTTTCCGTGGATTCCACATTTTGAGCTCATTCCTTGGTTGCACGACCCCATTTATCTATCCGTGTGTGTGTTTCCGTGTGCCACATATTGCTATTGGTCTACTTGTTTCACTTGCGAATTTGTGAATCTCTTTCAATATTATTGACTCTTGCTAACATTTTGCATAAAAAAATTGTGCCACTATCCTCACCGAGCTCCACCATAAGCCTTATTCGTGTAGGTGTGAGAAACCGACAAGAATTGGTACCAATTGTGCTATTTCCTTGTCCACATTGGAGTGATCATTGATCCACTTTCAACTCTGGTCAAGGTACATTTGGTAGTCGTTCTTCTCTTTCTCTACTCATATTGGCTCGAATCTTGTGATGGATAGGCAAGGCATTTCATCTCCGGTCTTCCACAACAACGACGGCGTGTACAACTACATCAACAACAAGCTTTCCGCACAAAAGGAGGAGCAAGATGCAAGGATGGAGGAGATTCAGACCTTGTTGATCAACCGTTCTTCCCCTTCATCATCCTCAAGGTGGCGACGTTCAAGTCACAAGTCTTCGGAGCACAAAAATGATGCAAGCGCAAATCGTCCTCGTCCACATCTCCATGGTGACCACCATAACGTTTGTGATCCACCTCATGATGAAGGGCATGTCACCTCCAAGCAACATGTGCACGACGATGACGAACGACATCTACATCGAGCTCAAGCACGACAATGACAACATCATCATGAAGATGCTCGAGATGTGCCTACCTACAAGTCGCAACAAGCCCTACTTCACGCCAAGTCCAAACTTCATGACCACAAGAGAAGACCGCGAGACAAGCACCATCAAGACGGGGCTACGGCTACACCAACCACTTTGGCATCTTCGCCAAGCGACTTCAAGGCATCTTCGCCTTCGGATATATGGCATCTTCGCCAACTAGCACCTCAAGACTACGCTCAAGAGAAGCTCCCCAAGCTCAAGTCCGCGACTTGCACGAGGTACTACGACCTCGACATCGACCACACGATTCCTTTCTATGGGACTCAAGAACCCGAGGAGTATCTTGAGTGGGAGCGTTTGATGGACGACTACCTCAAGCTACATCAAGTCCCTCCCGAAGATCAAGTGAAGTGCTCCACAAGGAACTTCCACGACTGCGCGTCCACATGGTGGCTTCACACACCTTCGGAGAGCTACGACATGAGTTGGCCCAAGACGAAGAGAGCTTTGTGGCGAGAGTTTGTGCCTCCAACCTACACGGAACAACTTCAATGCCAATTGGAGAACACCATCCAAGGATCCAAGTCCATCGACGAGTACTTCAAGGAGATGAAGATTGCCTTGCGACGAGCTGGCGTGGACGACCCCATTTCGATGAATTTCCACTTCATGATGGGATTGCACAACGACATCTCCAAGATGATCTTCCTCGAGAACTTCAAGTCCCTCGACGACAACTACATTGGTGCTCTCAAGGCGGAACAAGAACTCATGAAGGCCAAAGTTTCTCTACCCCAAGCTCACTTCACGACGACGAAGCTCCATGAGAACGACCATGAGGCTAGTACCACCACGATGTCCAAGCCCGACGAGCTCCAAGATGCTACTCCCAAGTTCGACGCCATCCCTCTTTGTGGCATTGACTGATGAGGACATCAATACCATTGTTACACCCACAGCCCATACTGTTACATATACTGGCCCAATTACTAGAGCTCGCGCACGCCAATTAAATTACCAGGTACTTTAGTTTCTTGGTAATGATTCTAATGTTCATGAGATTATGATGCTGCCTAAATTGGATACATTTGTTTTGCTTACAAATGAAGGGCCTAGCTTGGAGAAGGATGAACATTGGAGCAAGAACACGCATGAAGTTGATGGCATGCGCAAGGGGATCAAGAACGGAGTTACAAATGATGATTTCAGGACTTTGAAGCCGCCATAAGGAGTGCATGAAGCCTTGGACGAAATATACAAGATGCCACTTCATAATATTCGTCCATAGGCTATTCTAGGTGCTGCGTCACCTTATTAATGGGCCAGGCCCATGTAATTTCGAAATACTTAAGTATACGCTATTTTTAGAGTCCGTATGTGTGGGGAAACAAGAGTTAGGGTTGGTTTCGGACCCCACCCTCAAGGGTCACGAAATTCCCCCCTCTTCCTCCATATATATAGCCCTTAGGGCGTCGTTTAGACTTTGGGTTTTGTTTAGATTAAAAGTTCGCCATAGCTGCAACTTCTCGTACTTCGTTTGTGTCCAACGACTAGACCAAGACGTCACAGAACCCCACCTTGATCAATAAAGCTTTCATCTTATATTCGCAATATCCAGATTGCAATCTCAGTTTCTTGCTTGTTCTTCATTTCTTGCAGGAAACAGACCCTCGTGGTCAGGTTGATCGTGCTCCGGCGTGGTCAATAACCCCTCGGAAGTTGGTTTAGCGATTGCTAAGGCGCGACGTCTCGAACGTTCGTAGTCGGATCATCAAGGTCGACTCCCCCAGAAATGATAGCCACCATCTCATCGAAACATCAGGACACCTTTGCCTCTATCAAGTGGTATCAGATTTCTAGGTTGCTCGGTGAGATTTTACAGTTTTTCGTAGATTAGATCGAGTCTGTTCTTCATACCTACAGTCCATGAAAAAGCCACAAAAAAATTAGGGTTAGTTCATCATATCCGAACCAATCTGAGCCTTTGCATAATCTTTTTAGGGTTTTTGCTTTGTTGAATTTGCGGTTGCATCGTCGTGTCAAGTTGCTGGTCTTAGAGTCTAGTCTTTTAGAGTTTCGAGTTCTGGTCATAAGTTGTCACGCCGTCGCCGCACCATCATCATCGCCCATCTACCACCATTGCTTATCCGCCACCGCTCTGAATCCGTATCCATATACCACCACCAATCCGTATCCATATACCACCACCAATCCGTATCCGTATACCACCACCAATCTGTATCCATATACCACCACCGCTACCATATACCACCACCGCTGCCATATACCACAACCATATATCCACCACCAATCCGAGTTCTTCTCATATTAGGTTTGTTCTTGAATTCAATCTAAATTCCGATTCATGTTTCCTTGCCTGCATAGGTCTCGGAAAAAAAAAGTCTGGAGACCCCCGGGCAGTTTTTAGGCCAAAATTTCGGCGACCAAAAATATTTTTTCCCTATCCTATTTTTAGGCTTTTCTGAGTCTTTTGAGCCATGTGCCATCATAGTGATTTTTTGTCGCACTTTTTCGTCGTCGCTCCCCTGATTTCCGGAAAAAAAAGTCAAAAAAAATTTCGTGCCCATCCCATCAGTTTGACGAGGGAAGAGTTTTGAGACACTCGCCATTATAGTGAGCGCAAAAAAAGGAGCGCAACAAAAAGAGCAAAAAAAGAGTTCCAGAGTGTGCTTTTCCCTTATTTACGTTCAGTGTCGTGATTTTGTTAGTGTTCTAGGCTCGCGTCTCTAGCACGGTCTAGCCTAGGACCAGCACAGTACCGTCGTTGAGCGTTTATTCAACTTTGCATCTCTGAATTGATTATTGCTGACCCTTTTTGCTACCATACTATAAGCCTTCCCAGCTCCACATACATCTACGTCGTGCGTGTGACTCTCCCTGGCAATCGCTCTATCCAAGCTTTTGAGAGTTTTGACTACAACGGTTGCCGATCACCGCCTGCTACTGGGTAAGAACTGGTAAGAATTTGAGATTTGCTTGACGGATTTGTGACACCCGCCACCACCACCACTTGTTAGTAGTCTGTAGGATCATATTCTTGTGTGTTTCTATTGCTGCAAACCATGCCAGGATCACAAGCCGACAAGACTGACTGGGAGAACTTGACGAACAAGGAGCTTCATGATAAGTTTCAGCAAATGATGAGTGGACAGGTGCAAGATGTGCTAAACAGATTTGAAGAGGCCATGGAGAAGATAGATGGCATGGAGAAGACGTTTGAAACAAAGCTCGATAACAAGTTTGCTGAATTGCTTTCGCGTTTTCCACCACCACCACCGGCTGCTCCTGCCGCACCTCGGCAACAACAGCACCAGCACCGACTACCTCCACGTCGGGAAACAACCCTCCGCCGAGCGAGCCGTGTCCCTCTTCAGCCGGGCCAAACTGCTGGTGCTGCTGTTGATACTTCTGTGGCTCCTACTGCTGATGTGGAGGAGGATGATTATGTGGGAGATTATGAGGATGAGGTTGATCAAAATCAGAACTACATGCCACCACCACCACAGCAACCACCAGGTCGTCCACATGCAAATAATGGCAATGGTAGGGCTCACCCTCAGGTACGAGATCATGACCATCTCCCTAAACTAAAATTGAATATTCCACCATTTGAGGGTAGATATGTTCCTGATATATATCTTACTTGGGAGTTAGAAACTGAACAACGATTTACATGTTTACAATATCCCGAGGAGAGACGTGTTCCTGCTGCTGTTTGTGCATTCACTAGTTTTGCATGTGTTTGGTGGTCTGAGCATTGTAGATTCTATCCTATTCCGGCTACTTGGGCTGCTTTGAAAACTGCTATGCGTACTCGTTGGGTTCCACCATATTATCAACGTGAATTACTTCAAAAATTGCAGCGCTTAAGACAGGGAAAAAATTCTGTAGAAGAATATTATCAGGAATTACAAACTGGCATGATTAGATGTGGTATTGTTGAGGAGAATGAAGCTATGCTTGCACATTTTATGGGTGAATTAAATAGAGAGATTCAGTCGATTCTAGAGTATAAGGAGTATACTAATATCACTCGTTTATTCCATCTGGCTTGTAAAGCTAAACTTGAAGTGCAGGATCGACAGGCGTTGGCGCGGACTAGCTTTTCTGCAGGTCAACCTTCATCATGGACACCACGTGCATCATCTACTTCCACATGTTCTGGTACACCTGCGCCTCCGTCGGCTGCCACCTCCAACCGTGATACAATAAAGCAGGCACAATCACCACTATCTGCCAAGAGCACACCTTCTGGGCCTGCAAAGAGCTCTTCTTCATCCATGGCATCAACAGGGTAAACACATGATATTATTTGTCGACGTTGCAAGGGTGGAGGTCATTATGCGAGAGAATGCCCATCTAAGCGTGTGATGATTGTTACTGAGGATGGCGGGTATGAGTCCGCTAGTGACTATGATGAGGAGACCTTGGCTCTTATTACACGTGACGAACACGGTGGAGACGATTCTGATCATGAGACGCAATACATGGCTCCTGAAGATGCTGACAGGTATGAATGTTTAGTTGCTCAACGTGTTTTGAGTGTGCAGGTTACACAAGCTGAGCAAAATCAGAGGCATAATTTGTTCCATACAAAGGGAGTTGTGAAGGAACGTTCTGTTCGCGTGATCATAGATGGAGGGAGTTGCAACAACTTGGCTAGCATGGAGATGGTGGAGAAGCTATCTCTCACCACAAGACCACATCCACATCCTTACTACATCCAATGGTTCAACAACAGCGGCAAGGTTAAGATAACACGTACTGTTCGTGTGCATTTTAGTATCTCTACATATGCTGATTATGTTGATTGTGATATGGTACCTATGCAAGCATGTTCCTTATTACTTGGTAGACCATGGCAATTTGATAAAAATTCTGTACACCATGGTAGAAACAATCAGTATACTCTTGTTCATAACGATAAAAATATTACTTTGCTTCCTATGACTCCTAATTCCATTTTGAAAGATGATATTAATAGAGCTAATAAAGCAAAACAGGAGACAAAATAAGAGTGAAAATCAGATTGTGGCAAAAGAATTTGAGCACCAAATGAAGCCTAATAATAAACCATCTACTGTTGTTTCTGAAATTAAATTGAAAAGTGCATGTTTACTTGCCACCAAATCTGATATTGATGAGCTAGATTTTAGCAAATCTGTTTGCTATGCTTTTGTTTGCAAAGAGGCATTATTTTCATTCGAGGACGTGCCTTCCTCTTTGCCCCCTGCTGTCACTAACATTTTGCAGGAGTTCGCTGACGTCTTTCCACAAGACGTGCCACTGGGATTACCACCTATTCGAGGGATTGAGCATCAAATTGACTTAATTCCCAGTGCTTCGCTACCCGACCGTGCACCATACCGTACCAATCCAGAGGAGATGAAGGAGATTATGCGTCAAGTACAGGAGCTGTTCGACAAAGGTTATATACGTGAATCTCTTAGTCCTTGTGCTGTTCCTATTATACTAGTGCCTAAAAAGGATGGTACGTCGCGTATGTCTGTTGATTGTAGAGGCATTAATAATATTACTATTCGTTATCGTCATCCTATTCCTAGGCTTGATGATATGCTTGATGAATTGAGTGGCTCTACAATATTCTCCAAAGTTGATTTGCGTAGTGGATACCATCAAATTCGTATGAAATTGGGAGATGAATGGAAAACAGCATTTAAAACTAAGTTTGGTTTATATGAGTGGTTAGTCATGCCTTTTGGGTTAACTAATGCGCCTAGTACTTTTATGAGACTAATGAACGAAGTTTTTACGTGCTTTCGTTGGACGATTTGTGGTAGTCTATTTTGATGATATACTGATTTATAGCAAATCTTCGGAAGCACATTTCGAACATTTACGTGCTATTTTTATCGCTCTACGTGATGCACGTTTGTTTGGTAACCTTGGGAAGTGCACCTTTTGCACTGACCGAGTATCTTTTCTTGGCTATGTTGTTACGCCATAGGGAATTGAAGTTGATAAAGCCAAGATTGAAGCTATTGAGAGTTGTCTGCAGGCCAAAATGGTCACACAAGTGAGGAGTTTCCTTGGCCTTGCTGGTTTCTATAGGCGTTTTGTGAGAGATTTCAGCACCATTGCTGCACCTCTCAACGAGCTTACAAAGAAGGATGTGCCTTTTGTTTGGGGTACCGCACAGGAAGAAGCCTTCACGGTATTGAAAGATAAGTTGACACATGCTCCTTTACTCCAACTTCCTGATATTAATAAGACTTTTGAGCTTGAATGTGATGCTAGTGGAATTGGATTAGGAGGTGTGTTATTACAAGATGGCAAACCTATTACTTACTTTTCTGAAAAATTGAGTAGGCCTAGTCTGAACTATTCTACTTATGATAAAGAATTATATGCTCTTGTTCGGACTTTAGAAACATGGCAACATTATTTGTGGCCCAAAGAATTTGTTATACTTTCTGATCATGAATCTTTGAAACACATTAAAAGTCAAGCAAAACTGAACCGTAGACATGCTAAATGGGTTGAATTTATTGAGACTTTCCCTTATGTCATTAAACACAAGAAGGGTAAAGAAAATGTTATTGCTGATGCATTGTCTCGTCGTTATACTATGCTTTCACAACTTGACTTTAAAATATTTGGTTTGGAGACCATCAAAGATCAATATGTGCATGATGCTGAATTTAAAGATGTATTGCAGAATTGTAAAGAAGGTAGAACATGGAACAAGTTCGTCGTTAATGATGGATTAGTGTTTTGTTCTAACAAGCTATGCATTCCAGCTAGCTCCGTTCGTCTTTTGTTGTTGCAGGAGGCGCATGGAGGAGGACTAATGGGACACTTTGGCGTGAAGAAGACGGAGGATATACTTGCTACACATTTGTTTTGGCCAAAGATGAGACGGGATGTTGAGCGTTTTCTTGCTCGCCGCACTACATGTCAAAAAGCTAAGTCACGACTCAATCCTCATGGTTTATACATGCCTTTGCCTGTACCTAGTGTTCCTTGGGAGGATATATCTATGGACTTTGTTTTAGGTTTACCTTAAACAAAGAAGGGGAGGGATAGCATATTTGTTGTCGTGGATAGATTCTCGAAAATGGCACACTTTATACCATGTCATAAAAGCGATGATGTTGTTAATGTTGCTGATTTGTTCTTTCATGAAATTATTCGCTTGCATGGTGTGCAAAATACTATTGTTTCAGATCGTGATACTAAATTTCTTAGCCACTTTTGGAGATGTTTATGGGATAAGTTGGGGACTAAACTGCTTTTTAGTACTACTTGTCACCCCCAAACTGATGGACAAATGAAGTAGTAAATAGAACATTGTCTACTCTGCTTAGGGCTGCTTTAAAGAATAATAAGAAAATGTGGGAAGAATGCTTGCCTCATATTGAATTTGCTTATAATCGTTCATTGCATTCTACTACTAAGATGTGCCCTTTTGAAATTGTGTATGGTTTCCTACCTCGTGCAACTATTGATTTGTTGCCTCTTCCATCTTCGGAGAAGGTTAATTTTGATGCTAAAGAACGTTCTGAATTGATTTTAAAAATGCATGAGTTAACTAAGGAAAACATTGAGCGTATGAATGCTAAATATAAACTTGCTGGAGATAAGGGTAGAAAACATGTTGTGTTTGCACCTGGAGATCTTGTTTGGTTACATTTGTGTAAAGATAGATTTCCTAATTTGCACAAATCAAAGCTAATGCCACGTGCTGATGGTCCTTTTAAGGTGGTAGAGAAAATAAATGATAATGCATATAAACTTGAGCTACCTGCAGATTTTGGGGTTAGTCCCACTTTTAACATTGCAGATTTGAAGCCTTATTTGGGTGAGGAAGATGAGCTTCCGTCGAGGACGACTTCATTTCAAGAAGGGGAGGATGATGAGGACATCAATACCATTGTTACACCCACAGCCCCTAGTGTTACATATACTGGACCAATTACTAGAGCTCGAGCACGCCAATTAAATTACCAGGTACTTTCGTTTCTTGGTAATGATTCTAATGTTCATGAGATTATGATGCTGCCTAAATTGGATACATTTGTTTTGCTTACAAATGAAGGGCCTAGCTTGGAGAAGGATGAACATTGGAGCAAGAACACGCTTGGAGTTCATGGCATGCGCAAGGGGATCAAGAACGGAGTTACAAGTGATGATTTCAGGACTTTGAAGCCGCCATAAGGAGTGCATGAAGCCTTGGACGAAATATACAAGATGCCACTTCATAATATTCGTCCATAGGCTATTCTAGGTGCTGCGTCACCTTATTAATGGGCCAGGCCCATGTAATTTTGAAATACTTAAGTATAGGCTATTTTTAGAGTCCGTATGTGTGGGGAAACAAGAGTTAGGGTTGGTTTCGGACCCCACCCTCAAGGGTCACGAAATTCCCCCCTCTTCCTCCATATATACAGCCCTTAGGGCGTCGTTTAGACTTTGAGTTTTGTTTAGATTAAAAGTTCGCCATAGCTGCAACTTCTGTACTTCGTTTGTGTCCAACGACTAGACAATGACGTCACAGAACCCCACCTTGATCAATAAATCTTTCATCTTATATTCGCAATATCCAGATTGCAATCTCAGCTTCTTGCTTGTTCTTCGTTTGCTTGCAGGAAACAGACCCTCGTGGTCAGGTTGATCGTGCTCCGGCGTGGTCAATAACCCCTCGGAAGTTGGTTTAGCGATTGCTAAGGCCCGACGTCTCGCATGTTCGTAGTCGGATCGTCAAGGTCGACTCCCCCAGAAACGATAGACACCATCTCATCGAAACATCGGGACACCTTTGCCTCTATCATTGACGATGCCGAGTCCTCCATGACTCTTTTTCAAGACGGTGCAGCGACGAGTACGACTACGGAGACCCTCAAGGACCAAGCTTTGAAGGCGAGCGACAAGGTGGCGAGCAAGGATGATGCTTCCATCTTAGGAGGCGAGAGTGATGATGTGCCATCTTCGGCCTTCATCCACGGCGAGAGTGATGTTGTGCCATCTTCAGCCTTCATCCATGACGATGACTACGAGACGGTTGAGCATGGGATTTTCCCTTCGACCACGGCGACATGTGATGACTTGAGTGACTTTAGCCACCATATTGAGAGTGAGAGTGATTTCACCACTAGCCCCATATATGATGTGTTTCCACTATTCCCATGTGAGGATAGCCACAACCCCCACCTCTTGAGTGAGATGAGTGACTCCACCATATGTGAGTTTGACTGCACCTATTTTGAGGGAGTGAGTGAACCACCACATAGAGAGAGTGAGATAGTTGATAGGTCATGTGAGGCCACTTTTATCACTAACGACTTGACCTCTACCTCTATTGTGTCTTCTCATTTGGTGCTAGGTCCCTTATATGATGATGCGCCGCTCTCGACGACTTCGTCCTACCTTTGGACAAGACAATGGCCATGGTGGAATATGATGCACTCCCCACATGGTTCCATCACAATGATGATCTTGACCACCATTTGGTCTTTACCACCTCACCTACACCACTTGAGTGGAATGACAAAGGTAACATATGTGAAGGTGATGCTCTTGTCCCACTAGTGGACTATCATGACATTGATTGCTTGCATGATGTTGATACCCCTATTTCCATGCTTCATGCTAGTGTGACTTCCCCATGCGATGATTTACCATTTATGATGAGTATGATGATTGCCATGTGGAGTCTATTAGTTGTGATGCCATGTTACATAGGATTTCTTGTGCTAATTCTCTCGGTCACATCATGATTGCCAATCCGCTTGACTTGTCATATGCTATGCATGAGATTGACCACATGTCATATTTGCAATCTCTTCATAGTGACTATGCATATGCCATTCAGATTAACCCAATTTGCACATATGGCATAGATGACAAGCCTATGGTTATTGGCATTTGTTTCTCTTGTGATGATATTGACATGCTACCTTTGCATCATTTATCTCATATGCCATGCCATGACCACCTAGCTTCGGATATGCATTGTTTTGGATATTGTCCATTTTCTCCATATGATGTTCCCATTATTGCTCATGAGGAGACCCCCATAGTTTCCTCATACATGTTTGGAGATTTTGTTCACTCCCATCCATTGCATGATCACAATACTTGTATGCACAATATGCTTCCCATGAATAAACATGCTATTGATGTGCCATATACTTGTATGCTAAATTTGCATCCCCATCATGTCATACGCAATAACTATTCTTTCATGATGGATGACATGTTCTTATACCATGCATCAAATTTCTTTGAGCGATGCTTATCTTGTACTAACTCACACGTGCAAATACACATCATGATGGATGATGTGTACATTTACCACGCGCACAATTTCTTTGGTTTGTGTCTCTTTTGTGTAGGTACCCATGAATACTTGTCAACCTCGCAATCCCACGAGTTGACAAAACGAGCTCTAGAGAGCAATGATGACTTGGGATCCCATGGATTGCATTTCCCACCGCTCTCTTCACGCGAAGTCTTCGCGCATTTCTTCTACATGACCCTCACTTGGCTATGGGTTATTGTCCATTACATATTATATGCCCATCTTGCCATGTTCACTTTGCATGATATGCTCATTACTATGCCTTTGCCATGCATTTGTGACCCACGCTTTGCATTACACATGATGATTGATTCTCATACTTGTATGTGTATTTGCAAGCTTGGTGGAGATATTGCCTGCTATTGCTATGTTTGCTTTGTACACCATGCCTATGATGATACTTTCATCTTGCTTTGTGTTCGTGCTTGCGATATGTCATGTGCATTGCCTATGCCTATTATTTGCTCTCATGACATGATTGCCATGATTTACTCTCGTATGTTGCATCTTCACACTACTAGCTTGCACGACTTGATTACTATGCTTGACTTGATTGCCTCACACATGATGAACAATTGCTCTTTCTATTGTGTTGAGTGCCACACTATATTCACTACACCCCATGCACATTATGCTTGGATTGTCTTGCACTTGACACATGTGTTTAGACACTTCATTTTATTTGGTGTTGTGAATGATTCCTATGCCTACCATAGACCTTTCATTGAGCAATTTGTGAATGCTTGCTATGAACTTGAGGTAGATGCTTCTTCACTTGTCCAACATATTTGCATCACATTTACATGCTTGTCCCCATGATATCCTTGATTATGCCCAATTTATGTGCCTACATGCCAGGTCACAATCCTTTGTCACACCATATGCTATGCTTGATGACAACACTTGTTGGGTGAATCACCTCTTGAATGCTTGGTTTTGCACTAACACTAACCGCATTTGTTTTCCCAAGTGTTTGTTTTCCTTGCTCCTTTTGAAGGAATCACGAGACGGTGCGGCATTGGAGAGTGCCCATTTCAAGCTTCAAGATGACGAGAACTTGGTGATCGACCACTACTACACGGCGACGCCATCTGTTTCCCATGGTGATTTGGATTTCGATCCAAGGTTGGATCTTTCCCAAGGGGGAGGGGATGATGTGGAGCATCCTATGGACATCACCATGTCAAGAGTTCATTCGGCAAGTGGGACGTGCGACATCTACTTCACATACATAAAGGTGAATCCTCTCCTTTACACGTGCTCACTTGATGATGCGGACATCAATACCATTGTTACACCCACAGCCCCTACTGTTACATATACTGGACCAATTACTAGAGCTCGCGCACGCCAATTAAATTACCAGGTACTATCGTTTCTTGGTAATGATTCTAATGTTCATGAGATTATGATGCTGCCTAAATTGGATACATTTGTTTTGCTTACAAATGAAGGGCCTAGCTTGTTGAAGGATGAACATTGGAGCAAGAACACGCATGGAGTTGATGGCATGCGCAAGGGGTTCAAGAACGGAGTTACAAGTGATGATTTCAGGACTTTGAAGCCGCCATAAGGAGTGCATGAAGCCTTGGACGAAATATACAAGATGCCACTTCATAATATTCGTCCATAGGCTATTCTAGGTGCTGCGTCACCTTATTAATGGGCCAGGCCCATGTAATTTCGAAATACTTAAGTATACGCTATTTTTAGAGTCCGTATGTGTGGGGAAACAAGAGTTAGGGTTGGTTTCAGACCCCACCCTCAAGGGCCACGAAATTCCCCCCTCTTCCTCCATATATACAGCCCTTAGGGCGTCGTTTAGACTTCGGGTTTTGTTTAGATTAAAAGTTCGCCATAGCTGCAACTTCGCGTACTTCGTTTGTGTCCAACGACCAGACCAAGACGTCACAGAACCCCACCTTGATCAATAAAGCTTTCATCTTATATTCACAATATCCTGATTGCAATCTCAGTTTCTTGCTTGTTCTTCGTTTGCTCGCAGGAAACAGACCCTCGTGGTCAGGTTGATCGTGCTCCGGCGTGGTCAATAACCCTCGGAAGTTGGTTTAGCGATTGCTAAGGCGCGACGTCTCGCACGTTCGTAGTCGGATCGTCAAGGTCGACTCCCACAGAAAACGATAGCCACCATCTCATCGAAACATCGGGACACCTTAGCCTCTATCAAGTGGTATCAGATTTCCAGGTTGCTCGGTGAGATTTTACAGTTTTTCGTAGATTAGATCGAGTCTGTTCTTCATACCTACAGTCCACGAAAAAGCCAGAAAAAAAATTTAGGGTTAGTTCATCATATCCGAACGAATCTAAGCCTTTGCATAATCTTTTTAGGGTTTTTGCTTTGTTGAATTTGCAGTTGCATCGTCATGTCAAGTTGCTGGTCTTAGAGTCTAGTCTTTTAGAGTTTCGAGTTCTGGTCATAAGTTGTCATGCCGCCGCCGCACCATCATCATCGCCCATCTACCACTTTTGCTTATCCGCCACCGCTCTGAATCCATATCCATATACCACCACCAATCCGTATCCATATACCACTACCAATCTGTATCCATATACCACCACCGTTACCATATACCACCACCGCTGCCATATACCACAACCATATATCCACCACCAATCCGAGTTCTTCTCATATTAGGTTTGTTCTTGAGATCAATCTAAATTCTGATTCGTGTTTCCTTGCCTGCGAAGGTCTCGGAAAAAAAAAGAGTCTGGAGACCCCCGGGCAGTTTTTAGGCCAAAATTTTCACGGGGAAATTTTTTTTCCCTATCCTATCTTTAGGCTTTTCTAAGTCTTTTGAGCCACGTGCCATCATAGTGATTTTTTGTCGCACTTTTTCGTCGTCGCTGCCCTGATTTTTGAAAAAAAAGTGAAAAAAAAATTTCCGTGCCCATCCTATCAGTTTGATGAGGGAAGAGTTTTGAGACACTCGCCATTATAGTGATTTTTCGCAAAAAAAATGAGGAGCGCAAAAAAAAGGAGCGCAAAAAAAAGAGCGAAAAAAAAGAGTTCCACAGTGTGATTTTCCCTTATTTACGTGCAGCGCCGTGATTTTGTTAGTGTTCTAGGCTCGCGTCTCTAGCACGGTCTAGCCTAGGACCAGCACAGTACCGTCGTTGAGCGTTTATTCAACTTTGCATCTCTGAATTGATTATTGCTGACCCTTTTTGCTACCATACTATAATCCTTCCCAGCTCCACATACATCTACGTCATGTGTTTGACTCTCCCTGGCAATCGCTCTATCCAAGCTTTTGAGAAGTTTTGACTACAACGATTTCCGATCACCGCCTGCTGCTGGGTAAGAACTGGTAAGAATTTGAGATTTGCTTGACGGATTTGTGACACCCGCCACCACCACCACTTGTTAGTAGTCTGTAGGATCATATTCTTGTGTGTTTCTATTGCTGCTAACCATGCCAGGATCACAAGCCGACGAGACTGACTGGGAGAACTTGACGAACAAGGAGCTTCATGATACGTTTCAGCAAATGATGAGTGGACAGGTGCACGATGTGATAAACATATTTGAAGAGGCCATGGAGAAGATAGATGGCATGGAGAAGACATTTGAAACAAAGCTCGATAACAAGTTTGCTGAATTGCTTTCGCGTTTTCCACCACCACCACCGGCTGCTCCTGCCGCACCTCTCCAACAACAGCAACAACATCGACTACCTCCACGTCGGAAACAGCCCTCCGCCGAGCGAGCCGTGTCCCTCTTCAGTCGGGCCAAACTGTTGGTGCTGCTGTTGATACTTCTGTGGCTCCTACTGCTGATGTGGAGGAGGATGATTATGTGGGAGATTATGAGGATGAGGTTGATCAAAATCAGAACTACGTGCCACCACCAGCACAACAACCACCAGGTCGTCCACATGCAAATAATGGCAATGGTAGGGCTCACCCTCAGGTACGAGATCATGACCATCTCCCTAAACTAAAATTGAATATTCCACCATTTGAGGGGTAGATATGTTCCTGATATATATCTTACTTGGGAGTTAGAAACTGAACAACGATTTACATGTTTACAATATCCCGAGGAGAGACATGTTCCTGCTGCTGTTTGTACATTCACTAGTTTTGCATGTGTTTGGTGGTCTGAGCATTGTAGATTATATCCTATTCCGGCTACTTGGGCTGCTTTGAAAACTGCTATGCGTACTCGTTGGGTTCCACCATATTATCAACGTGAATTACTTCAAAAATTGCAGCGCTTAAGACAGGGAAAAAATTCTATAGAAGAATATTATCAGGAATTACAAACTGGCATGATTAGATGTGGTATTGTTGAGGAGAATGAAGCTATGATTGCATGTTTTATGGGTGGATTAAATAGAGAGATTCAGACGATTCTAGAGTATAAGGAGTATACTAATATCACTCGTTTATTCCATCTTGCTTGTAAAGCTGAACGTGAAGTGCAGGTCGACAGGCATTGGCGCGGACTAACTTTTCTGCAGGTCGACCTTCATCATGGACACCACGTGCATCATCTACTTCCACACGTTCTGCTACACCGGTGCCTCCGTCGGCTGCCACCTCCAACCGTGATACAATAAAGCAGGCACAATCACCACTATCTGCCAAGAGCACACCTTCTGGGCCTGCAAAGAGCTCTTCTTCATCCATGGCATCAACAGGGCAAACACATGATATTATTTGTTGACGTTGCAAGGGTGGAGGTCATTATGCGAGAGAATGCCCATCTAAGCGTGTGATGATTGTTACTGAGGATGGTGGGTATGAGTCCGCTAGTGACTATGATGAGGAGACCTTGGCTCTTATTACACGTGCAGAACACGGTGGAGACGATTCTGATCATGAGACGCAATACATGGCTCCTGAAGATGCTGACAGGTATGAATGTTTAGTTGCTCAACGTGTTTTGAGTGTGCAGGTTACACAAGCTAAGCAAAATCAGAGGCATAATTTGTTCCATACAAAGGGAGTTGTGAAGGAACGTTCTATTCGCGTGATCATAGATGGAGGGAGCTGCAATAACTTGGCTAGCATGGAGATGGTGGAGAAGCTATCTCTCACCACAAGACCACATCCACATCCTTACTACATCCAATGGTTCAACAACAGCGGCAAGGTTAAGGTAACACGTACTGTTAGTGTGCATTTTAGTATCTCTACATATGCTGATTATGTTGGTTGTGATGTGGTACCTATGCAAGCATGTTCCTTATTACTTGGTAGACCATGGCAATTTGATAAAAATTCTGTACACCATGGTAGAAACAATCAGTATACTCTTGTTCATAACGATAAAAGTATTACTTTGCTTCCTATGACTCCTGATTCCATTTTGAAAGATGATATTAATAGAGCTAATAAAGCAAAACAAGAGACAAATAAGAGTGAAAATCAGATTGTGGCAAAAGAATTTGAGCACCAAATGAAGCCTAATAATAAACCATCTACTGTTGTTTCTGAAATTAAATTGAAAAGTGCATGTTTACTTGCCACCAAATCTGATATTGATGAGCTAGATTTTAGCAAATCTGTTTTCTATGCTTTTGTGTGCAAAGAGGCATTATTTTCATTCGAGGACGTGCCTTCCTCTTTGCCCCCTGCTGTCACTAACATTTTGCAGGAGTTCGCTGACGTCTTTCCACAAGACGTGCCACCGGGATTACCACCTATTCGAGGGATTGAGCATCAAATTGACTTAATTCCCGGTGCTTCGCTACCCAACCGTGCACCATACTGTACCAATCCAGAGGAGACGAAGGAGATTATGCGTCAAGTACAAGAACTGCTCGACAAAGGTTATATACGCGAATCCCTTAGTCCTTGTGCTGTTCCTATCATTTTAGTGCCGAAGAAGGATGGTACGTCGCGTATGTGCGTTGATTGTAGAGGCATTAATAATATTACTATTCGTTATCGTCATCCTATTCCTAGGCTAGATGATATGCTTGATGAATTGAGTGGCTCTACAATATTCTCCAAAGTTGATTTACGTAGTGGATACCATCAAATTCGTATGAAATTGGGAGATGAATGGAAAACAGCATTTAAAACTAAGTTTGGATTATATGAGTGGTTAGTCATGCCTTTTGGGTTAACTAATGCACCTAGTACTTTCATGAGGTTAATGAACGAAGTTTTACGTGCTTTCATTGGACGATTTGTGGTAGTTTACTTTGATGACATATTGATTTATAGCAAATCTTTGGAGGAACATTTGGAACATTTACGTGCTGTTTTTATTGCTCTACGTGATGCACGTTTGTTTGGAAACCTTGGAAAGTGCACCTTTTGCACCGACCGAGTATCTTTTCTTGGCTATGTTGTTACTCCATAGGGAATTGAAGTTGATAAAGCCAAGATTGAAGCTATTGAGAGTTGGCCGCAGCCCAAAACGGTCACACAAGTGAGGAGTTTCCTTGGCCTCGCTGGTTTCTATAGGTGTTTTGTGAGAGATTTCAGCACCATTGCTGCACCTCTCAACGAGCTTACAAAGAAGGATGTGCCTTTTGTTTGGGGTACCGCACAGGAAGAAGCTTTCACGGTATTGAAAGATAAGTTGACACATGCTCCTTTACTCCAACTTCCTAATTTCAATAAGACTTTTGAGCTTGAATGTGATGCTAGTGGAATTGGATTAGGAGGTGTGTTATTACAAGATGGAAAACCTGTTGCATACTTTTCTGAAAAATTGAGTGGGCCTAGTCTGAACTATTCTACTTATGATAAAGAATTATATGCTCTTGTTCGGACCTTAGGAACATGGCAACATTATTTATGGCCCAAGGAATTTGTTATACATTCTGATCATGAATCTTTGAAACACATTAAAAGTCAAGCAAAACTGAACCGTAGACATGCTAAATGGGTTGAATTCATTGGGACTTTCCCTTATGTCATTAAACACAAGAAGGGTAAAGAAAATGTTATTGCTGATGCCTTGTCTCGTCGTTATACTATGCTCTCACAACTTGACTTTAAAATATTTGGTTTGGAGACCATCAAAGATCAATATGTTCATGATGCTGAATTGAAAGATGTATTGCAGAATTTAAAGATGCATTCCAGCTAGCTCCGTTCGTCTTTTGTTGTTGCAGGAGGCGCATGGAGGAGGATTAATGGGACACTTTGGCGTCAAGAAGACGGAGGATATACTTGCTACACATTTCTTTTGGCCAAAGATGAGACGGGATGTTGAGCGTTTTGTTGCTCGCTGCACTACATGTCAAAGAGCTAAGTCACGACTCAATCCTCATGGTTTATATATGCCTTTGCCTGTACCTAGTGTTCCTTGGGAGGATAGATCTATGGACTTTGTTTTAGGTTTACCTCGAACAAAGAAGGGGAGGGATAGCATATTTGTTGTCGTGGATAGGTTCTCGAAAATGGCACACTTTATACCATGTCATAAAAGCGATGATGCTGTTAAGGTTGCTGATTTGTTCTTTCGTGAAATTATTCGCTTACATGGTGTGCCAAATACTATTGTTTCAGATCGTGATACTAGATTTCTTAGCCACTTTTGGAGATGTTTATGGGCTAAGTTGGGGACTAAGCTGCTTTTTAGTACTACTTGTCACCCCCAAACTGATGGACAGACTGAAGTAGTCAATAGAACGTTGTCTACTATGCTTAGGGCTGTTTTGAAGAATAACAAGAAAATGTGGGAAGAATGCTTGCCTCATATTGATTTTGCTTATAATCGTTCATTGCATTCTACTACTAAGATGTGCCCTTTTGAAATTGTGTATGGTTTCCTACCTCGTGCACCTACTGATTTGTTGCCTCTTCCATCTTCAGAGAAGGTTAATTTTGATGCTAAAGAACGTTCTGAATTGATTTTAAAAATGCATGAGTTAACTAAGGAAAACATTGAGCGTATGAATGCTAAATATAAACTTGCTGGAGATAAGGGTAGAAAACATGTTGTGTTTGCGCCTGGAGATCTTGTTTGGTTACATTTGCGTAAAGATAGATTTCCTAATCTACGCAAATCAAAGATAATGCCACGTGCTGATGGTCCTTTTAAGGTGTTAGAGAAAATAAATGATAATGCATATAAACTTGAGCTACCTGTAGATTTTGGGGTTAGTCCCACTTTTAACATTGCAGATTTGAAGCCTTATTTGGGTGAGGAAGATGCGCTTCCGTCGAGGATGACTTCATTTCAAGAAGGGGAGGATGATGAGGACATCAATACCACTCTTACACCCACAGTCCCTACTGTTACATATACTGGACCAATTACTAGAGCTCGCGCACGCTAATTAAATTACCAGGTACTTTCGTTTCTTGGTAATGATTCTAATGTTCATGAGATTATGATGCTGCCTAAATTGGATACATTTGTTTTGCTTACAAATGAAGGGACTAGCTTGGAGAAGGATGAACATTGGAGCAAGAACACGCATGGAGTTGATGGCATGTGCAAGGGGATCAAGAACGGAGTTACAAGTGATGATTTCAGGACTTTGAAGCCGCCATAAGGAGTGCATGAAGCCTTGGACGAAATATACAAGATGCCACTTCATAATATTCGTCCATAGGCTATTCTAGGTGCTGCGTCACCTTATTAATGGGCCAGGCCCATGTAATTTCGAAATACTTCAGTATACGCTATTTTTAGAGTCCGTATGTGTGGGGAAACAAGAGTTAGGGTTGGTTTCGTACCCCACCCTCAAGGGCCACGAAATTCCCCCCTCTTCCACCGTATATACAGCCCTTAGGGCGTCGTTTAGACTTTGGGTTTTGTTTAGATTAAAAGTTCGCCATAGCTGCAACTTCGCGTACTTCGTTTGTGTCCAACGACCAGACCAAGACGTCACAGAACCCCACCTTGATCAATAAAGCTTTCATCTTATATTCGCAATATCCTGATTGCAATCTCAGTTTCTTGCTTGTTCTTCGTTTGCTCGCAGGAAACAGACCCTCGTGGTCAGGTTGATCGTGCTCCGGCGTGGTCAATAACCCTCGGAAGTTGGTTTAGCGATTGCTAAGGCGCGACGTCTCGCACGTTCGTAGTCGGATCGTCAAGGTCGACTCCCACAGAAAATGATAGCCACCATCTCATCGAAACATCGGGACACCTTAGCCTCTATCACTTGACCCCTTCAAGGATGGTATACTACTTGACCCTCCATCGTGCATGCTTCGGTGTTGTCGGAGCTTCACAGATGACAAGGAGGAGTGCAAGCGCCAAGGATCACCTCCGCGAGGGAAGCGTGGAAGAGAAGGAAGAAGAAGACTGGACAAGCTTCTGGAAAGCCCGGAACTTCCGGCCGCTGCCCGGAACTTCCGGCCACCGGAACCTCCGGCCATCCTGGAGCTTCCGGCCCTGCTGCACCAAAGCCGTCCGAGAGTGTACCAACTCTCTGGATAGCCTGGACCCTGCCCGGACCTTCCCCCGGAACCTCCAGCGCCCGGACCTTCCGGCCCTGCCTGCGCGCAGACACTCGGGCCGAAGCCCATGTACCCTTTCGCCCCTCACTTACCCCTTCGTGGACCTAGACTATATATACTCCTCCACCTCCTCCTTTCTAGGGCAGCGTTGGTTTAGCTCATGTGTGAGATAGAGCTTCGCTCATCCATATCGGATCTACTCCTTGAGAGAGACCGCGGCCCCTCTTCAGAGAAGATCCACCTTGGATTCAAGACCCCTTTACGGGAAGATCCCCTTGTGGATTCAAGACCTCCTCACGAAGAAGAACCGGCTACCCTTTGTATCGTCCGTTGTTGACTTTGGATCTTGTATCTCCCTTTGTGTTCATGGATCTAGCGCATGTGTGATCATTCTTGTTGGTTTGAGCATTCTCTTGTGTTCCCCTCGTGATTTTTTCCCTCGTTTACCTCCTCGTGTTCTTCGCGTTCAACGCGGGATCCGCTCCTTTCGTGAAAGATCGGGCCACTAGGGTTCTACCCTACATAAAAAATGCAACGACTTCTATCCCAAGTATGATATGTATATATGGTTCCCGGTGTTATGATCCAAGATGATCTTATATGACAATGTGGTATGATGCTATGGCACTTGCTTACAAGCTCTTTGTTCACTCTTTTTCTTTGCTTAAAAGCTTTATTCTCTCTTTTTTTTCTTTGTATGGCCACTTTGCGAAATGCACAAATCAAGATAGTTATTGTGTATATGCGGGAACAAACTTGAGGCACAAGAGATGATATGATGATACCAATATGATACCGATATGGTATGGTATGTATGTAATGGAAGGTGTAGACCACTAATGTCCACAAGTAACGTTGCTGGCAATACTCAAATGGCTAGTCTCGATAGGCAAGTGACGCAAAATGGTCTAAGGGTTATCAATGCAATGGCAAGGGAATATACAATGGAGGGATACCACGATACCAAGATGATATGGAGGTTACCGTCCTTGTCGATGATGAGTGGCGGTGATCTTGATGGAGATACCAAGATGATGGAGACTCATCCCTAAGTAGCCGAAACACCTTAGGAAACGGAAAAATCACGAACTCAAAATCTCAAATGTCAAATGTCAAATGGTGGTAGCGGGATGCGATGGTGGTTGCGGAAACGCAATGATGGGATGTGGAGTACGCAATGTGGAAATGGAGGGTAAGATGGTGTACTATACACGGTGTCGGAGTTGGAAGCACGGTCCCTAAGTAGCCAAAACACCTTAGGAGACACAACTCACAACACAAACAAAATTTGGTTAGGTTGGGGTGGTGGAAGTGTATGGTGGTCAAGCTTATGCGGTAGTGGTGGTGGTGGTTGATGAAGAAGCAACCGTCCCTAAGTAGCCTAGACACCTTAGGAGACTCAAATCACTCCTCAAGCAACTACTAATGCAATGGGGAACAAAATTGGTTAGGTTGCGGAAGTCGGTGGTGGTTATGCGGAGGTTGTGGTGGAAGCCCTAGGCAAAGATGCCAAAGTTCCAAAAATTTGATGGAGTCAAATGGTTACGGTAGTATTTTTGTTGGAAGGGGGATGGCAAGAGCTTTTCAATGAGCTAAAGAACGCGCAAATCGGACTCCGGATGAATTAGTTACGCACAAAACGGTGAAACGGGAAAAGCTGAAATCCCAGGGGTCGGACATCCGGGGCTCGGGCAGGATATCCGGGACCTGATGTCCAGAACCGCGCGCGAAATGCGCTCCAGGAGCCGGATGTCCGGGCTAATGGCCGGATTTCCGGGGTGGCCGAATGTCCGGGGCTCAGGCCGGATGTCCGGGCTCCAAATCCGAGGATGAACTCGAGGAACTCGATTTGGGGGCGGAAATTGATGACTTCAAGGTCAAAATTGGAGAGATTTCGTGGATGGAAAGTGGGGAAACTTGGGGAAATGCTAGATCCACTCGAAACCAAGCAAATCCATGGATCAAATCCAACAAAACTTCATCAAACCAACTGATGCGGAGCATCCCATGACCATCCCCATGGACCTACCATCTCGCATCAAGAGCCAAGAGGACCCATGACACGAGCACGAGCCAGAGCTCTCGAGAACGAGGTGACTTCTTTCCTTAGTGATATCACATATGATCCACTCGAGACATGGTTGCTACCTAAGTCCGATATGCTATGCATGATCAGGTGTCAAGAGGAGCCTCCCGAAGATGCACGTGAAGACGGACGAGCCGCCAAGTGCGAGTTTTAGTGTGAGTTTTGCATGAATGGGAACATTACCTTCGCCCACATGAGTTCATCATCCATACCGACCATGAAACACTTAAATACCTTAAGGGTCAAACTAAGTTGAACAAGCGTCATGCTAAATGGAGTGAATTTATTGAGTCATTTCCCTATGTCATTAAGTACATTAAGAGTAAAGAAAATGTTGTGGCGGATGTGCTTTCCCGTATATGCATGCTTGTCAGTAACCTTGAGTTGAATGTCATTGGTTTTGAGCATATCAAAGACTTGTATGAACATGATCCTACATTCGCCATACCTTATGCCAAGTGTTTGATGCATACTTCTTGGGATCGATACTACATCAAAGATGGATATCTTATGAGAGCTAACAAACTTTGCATCCCCGAGTCGTCTTTTCGTTTGTTGCTTTTGCAGGAATCTCATGGAGGCAGACTCATGGGACACTTTGGACGCGACAAGACATTTGCTACGCTCTCCAAGAACTACTTTTGGCCCAAGATGCATCGCGACGTCAATCGCTTCACCAACCGTTGTTCTACATGTCGCAAAGCTAAGTCTAAAGCCCAATCTCATGGCCTCTATATGCCACTTACAATTCCATATCAACCATGGGAAGATATTAGCATGGACTTTGTGCTTGGTTTACCTAGAACTCGAAATGGCAAGGATTCCGTTTTTGTTGTTGTGGACCGTTTCTCCAAAATGGCTCATTTCATTCCTTGCAACAAGATAGACGATGCTTCACATATTGCAAATTTGTTTTGTAGGGAAATCTTGCGCCTTCATGGAGTGCCAAGGACGATTGTCTCAGACCGCGACGTCAAGTTCTTGAGTTACTTTTGGAAGACCTTATGCGCCAAGCTCGGAATCAAGCTCTTGTTCTCTTCGGCATACCATCCACAAACCGACGGCCAAACGGAGGTCACCAACCATACGCTCTCCACCCTACTACGCGTGTTGATAAAGAAGAACATCAAGGAGTGGGAAGAGTGCCTACCCATCGCCGAGTACGCCTACAACCGAGCAAGACATTCGACTACCGGCAAGTCCCCCTTCGAGGTCGTCTATGGCTTCAACCCATTGTCCCCATTGGACATTCTACCACTACAAGAGCGCACAAACATGGACGCGAGTGCACGAGCCAACTTCCTCAAGAAGATGCATGAAGATACAAGGAACACCATCGAGCGCCAAGTACAACGACTCGCGACCAAGCTCAACGCCAACAAGCAACCCATGATGTTCCATGTTGGAGATCTTGTGTGGCTACACATTCGCAAGTATCGCTTCCCCAATGAACACAAGTCCATGCTACTACCACGAGCGGATGGACCCTTCAAGGTGCTTGCGCGCTACAACAACAATGCATACAAGATCGACATCCCACGCGACAAGTACTCCGTGAGCGACATCTTCAACATCAAAGATCTCTCCCCGTACCATGGTGATGAGGATTTGGATCCAAGGTCGGATCTTTCCCAAGGGAGGGGAGATGAGGCGGAGCATCCCATGACCATCCCCATGGACCTACCATCGTCGCATCAAGAGCCAAGAGGACCCATGACACAAGCACGAGCCAGAGCTCTCGAGAACGAGGTGACTTCTTTCCTTAGTGATATCACATATGATCCACTCGAGACATGGTTGCTACCTAAGTCTGATATGCTATGCATGATCAGGTGTCAAGAGGAGCCTCCCGAAGATGCACGTGAAGACGGACGAGCCGCCAAGTCCACAGATGAAGAGAACCACGAAAACGGGCAAGTTCACCTTCCAGGCCCCGGACATCCGGCCAAGGCCCTGGACATCCGGCCCCTGGAGATGCCACCACAACAGCTGCAGCCCAGCCAGAAAAGACTACAGGGCACGGACATCCGGCCCTGCCCTGGACATCCGGCCTCCCCCGAAGCCCCAGAAATCCGGCCCTCTGCCAGGAAATCCGGCCTCGTCTATCCAGAGACCGCAGAAGTCTTCACCGCCAGCCCGGACATCCGCCCCCCCAGCCCGGACATCCGGCCACTCCTGAAGCCCCGGACATCCGGCCCGACGCCCGGACATCCGGCCTCGCCTGTCTGTGAACAGTAAAGGGCGGAAGCCCATGTACCCTCTCGCCCCCCTAGACTATATATACTTCATCCCCTTCCTCTTTCTAGGGTTAGCGTTGGTTTAGCTCATATGTGAGATAGAGCTTCGCTCATCCATACCGATCTCCTCCTCGAGAGAGACTACGGCCCCTCTTCGGAGAAGATCAACTTGGATTCAAGACCCCCCTCTTGGGCGGCCCCATCAAGACCTCCTTCTAGGAGAAGAACCGGTTACTTTGTATCGTCCTTTGTTGACCTTGGATCATCGTGTATCTCTTTGTGTTTCGAGGATCTATCACATGTGTAATCGAATCTTGTTGGTTTGAGTGATTCTCTCGTGTTTTCCCTCGTGAATCCCCTCTTGTTCTTCGTGTTTCTCTTTGGGATCCGCTCCTTTCGTGAAAGATCGGCCATCTAGGGTTCCACCCTACATCACCAACAAATCACAAAAAAAATTTGGGGGCTATTTTTGAATTTAGGACAAAATCAACAAAATTAAGCTAGAAATCAAAGAGGGGAGGCTCCAAAATCGTGATGAACATGGCTCATGATACCAAGATGACGTACGGTAGAACCCTAGTGGCCCGATCTTTCATGAAAGCAGCGGATCCCGCGAAGAAGGCGAAGAACACGAGGAGGGAAACGAGGGGAAAATCACGAGGGGAACACTAAATAACACTCGAAGCAACAAGAATGATCACACATGCGCTAGATCCATGAACACAAAGGGAGATACAAGATCCGAAGTCAACAACGGACGATACAAAGGGTAGTCGGTTCTTCTCCGTGAGGAGGTCTTGAATCCACGGGGGGATCTTCCCTTAGAAAGGGGGCTTGAATCCAAAGGGATCTTCTCCGAAGAGGCCGCGGTCTCTCGCACGGAGGAGATCTGATATGGATGAGCATAGCTCTATCTCTCAAATGAGCTATCACAACACTAACCCTAGAAAGGAGGAGGTCGAGGAGTATATATAGTCTAGGTCCACGAAGGGGTAAGTGAGGGGCGAAAGGGTACATGGGCTTCGGCTCGAGTGTCTGCGCGCAGGCAGGGCTGGAAGTTCCGGGGACGGTCGGAAGGTCCGGGCGCCGGAAGTTCCGGGCGAAGGTCCGTGCAGGGTCCGGGCTATCCAGAGAGTTGGCACACTCTCGGACGGCTTCGGTGTAGCAGGGCCAGAAGCTCCGGGATGGCCGGAGGTTCCGGTGGCCGGAAGTTCCGGGTAGCGGCCGGAAGTTCCGGGCTTTCCAGAAGCTTGTCCAGGCTTCGTCTTCCTTCTCTTCCACGCTTCCCTCGCGGATGGTGTAGGTGATCCTTGGTTCTTGCACTCCTCCTCGTCATCCGTGAAGCTCCGACAATACCTATGCATGCATGATGGAGGGTCAAGTAGTATACCATCTTCGAAGGGGTCAAGTGAGCACGTGTAAAGGAGAGGATTCACCTTTATGTATGTGAAGTGGATGTCGCACGTGTCACTTGCCGAATGAACTCCTGACATGGTGATGTCCATAGGATGCTCCGCATCAACCATCTCATCGAGAGACGGGACACCTTTGCCTCTATCAAGTGGTATCAGATTTCTAGGTTGCTCAGTGAGATTTTACAGTTTTTCGTAGTTTAGATCGAGTCTGTTCTTCATACCTATAGTCCACGAAAAAGCCAAAAAAATAGGGTTAGTTCATCCTATCTGAACCAATCTGAGCCTTTGCATAATCTTTTCTGTATTTGCTTTGTTGAATTTGCGGTTGCATCATCGTGTCAAGTTGCTGGCCTTAGCGTCTAATCCTTCAAAGTTTCGAGTTCTGTTCACAGGTTGTCACGTCGCCGCTGCCATATATCACCACCGCATCATCATCATCGCTGCTGCCATATACCACCACCACACCAACTTCATCGTTGCTGCCATATTCACCACTACGCCACCACATATCTACCGCCATCACGCCAATCCGAGTCCACCTGCAACATAAATCCACCACCAGTCCGATTTCCACCAGATTCATCGCCGCCACCAATCCGAGATTCCACTAGATTCATCTCCACCACCAGTCCTAGTCCGAGTCCAGTATTTGTTGCTTTGTTTTCGAGTTCCAGATCATGCGATACTCCGAGTCGTGTCAGAGTAGGATTCCCCAACTTTCAAGCCACCCGCCGAAGAAAAATAGTTCCAAACTAAAAAAAAGCTAAGTCTGGAAAATTCTGGCTAGGCAGTTTTTAGATCATTTGTAGACTTTTTCGAAAAAAAATTGTTGCGGAGCAAAAAAAAGAGGAAAAGAAAGTGCAAAAAAAGTGAAAGAAAAAATCAGAGTGTGCTCCTCCCTTGTTTACGTGCAGCGCCGTGATTTTGTTAGTGTTCTAGGCTCGCGTCTCTAGCACGGTCTATCCTAGGACCAGCACAATACCGTCGTTGAGCGTTTATTCAACTTTGCATCTCTGAATTGATTATTGCTGACCCTTTTTGCTACCATATTATAAGCCTTCCCAGCTCCACATACATCTACATCGTGCGTTTGACTCTCCCTGGTAATCGCTCTATCCAAGCTTTGAGAGTTTTGACTATGACGGTTGCCGATCACCGCCTGCTGCTGGGTAAGAACTGGTAAGAATTTGAGATTTGCTTGACGGATTTGTAACACCACCACCACCTCTTGTTAGTATTCTGTAGGATCATATTCTTGTGTGTTTCTATTGTTGCTAACCATGGCAGGACCACAAGCCGACGAGACTGACTGGGAGAACATGACGAATAAGGAGTTGCATGATAAATTTCAGCAAATGATGAGTGGACAGGTGCAAGATGTGCTAAACAGATTTGAAGAGGCCATGGAGAAGATAGATGGCATGGAGAAGATGTTCGAAACAAAGCTCGATAACAGGTTTAATGAATTGCTCGCGCGTCTTCCACCACCACCACCGGCTGCACCTAAGGCACCTCTACAACAACAACGACTACCTCCACATCGCGAAACAGCCCTCCGCCGAGCGAGCCGTCTCTCTCTTGCACCTGGCCAAACTATTGATGCTGCTGTTGATACTTCTGTGGCTCCTGCTGCTGATGCGGAGGAGGATGATTTCGCGGGAGATTATGAGGATGAGGTTGATCAAAATCAGAACTACATGCCACCACCAGCACCGCAACCACCAGGTCATCCACATGCAAATAATGGCAATGGTAGGGCTCACCCTCAGGCACGAGATCATGACCATCTCCCTAAACTAAAATTGAATATTCCACCATTTGAGGGTAGATATGTTCCTGATATATATATTACTTGGGAGTTAGAAACTGAACAACGATTTATATGTTTACAATATCCTGAGGAGAGACGTGTTCCTGCTGCTGTTTGTGCTTTCACTAGCTTTGCATGTGTTTGGTGGTCTGACCATTGTAGATTATATCCTATTCCAGCTACTTGGGATGCTTTGAAAACTGCTATGTGTACTCATTGGGTTCCACCATATTATCAACGTGAATTACTTCAAAAATTGCAGCGCTTAAGACAGGGAAAAAATTCCGTAGAAGAATATTATCAGGAATTACAAACTGGCATGATTAGATGTGGTATTGTTGAGGAGAATGAAGCTATGCTTGAACGTTTTATGGGTGGATTAAATAGAGAGATTCAGACCATTCTAGAGTATAAGGAGTATACTAATATCACTCGTTTATTCCATCTTGCTTGTAAAGCTGAACGTGAAGTGCAGGATCGCCAGGCATTGGCGCGAACTAACTTTTCTGCAGGTCGATCTTCATCATGGACACCACGTGCATCCTCTACTTCCACTCCACCAGTACCTCCATCAGGTGCCACCTCCAGCCGTGATACAAGAAAGCAGGCACAACCACCACTATCTGCCAAGAACACACCTACTGGACCTGCGCAGAGCTCTTCTTCTTCCATGGCATCAATAGGGCACACAAGTGATATTATTTGTCGTCGTTGTAAGGGAAGAGGACATTTTGCAAGAGAATGCCAATCTCAGCGTGTGATGATTGCTACTGAGGATGGTGGGTATGAGTCCGCTAGTGACTATGATGAGGAGACTTTGGCTCTTATTACACGTGAAGAACACGATGGAGATGATTCTGATCATGAGACGCAATACATGGCTCCTGAAGATGCTGACAGGTATGAATGTTTAGTTGCTCAATGTCTTTTGAGTGTGCAGGTCACACAAGCTGAGCAAAATCAGAGGCATAATTTGTTCCATACAAAGGGAGTTGTGAAGGAACGTTCTGTTCACGTCATCATAGATGGAGGGAGCTGCAATAACTTGGCTAGCATGGAGATGGTGGAGAAGCTATCTCTCACCACAAGACCACATCCACATCCTTACTACATCCAATGGTTCAACAACAGTGGCAAGGTTAAGGAAACACGTACTGTTCGTGTGCATTTTAGTATCTCTACATATGCTGATTATGTTGATTGTGATGTAGTACCTATGGAAGCATGTTCCTTATTACTTGGTAGACCATGGAAATTTGATAAAAATTCTGTACACCATAGGACAAACAATCAGTATACTCTTGTTCATAAGGATAAAAATATTACTTTTCTTCCAATGACTCCTGAATCCATTTTGAAAGATGATATTAATAGAACTAATAATGCAAAACAGGAGAAAAATAAGAGTGAAAAATCAGATTGTGGCAAAAGAATTTGAGCAACAAATGAAACCTAATAATAAACCATCTAGTGTTGCTTCTGAAATTAAATTGAAAAGTGCATGTTTACTTGCCACAAAATCTAATATTGATGATCTAGATTTCAACAAATCCGTTTTCTATGCTTTTGTCTGCAAAGAGGCATTATTTTCATTCGAGGACGTGCCTTCCTCTTTGCCTCCTGCTGTCACTAACATTTTGCAGGAGTTCGCTGACGTCTTTCTAGAAGACGTGCCACCGGGATTACCACCTATTAGAGGGATTGAGCATCAAATTGACTTAATTCCCGGTGCATCATTACCCAACCGTGCACCATACCATACCAATCCAGCGGGGACGAAGGAGATTATGCGTCAAGTACAAGAACTTCTCGACAAAGGTTATATACGCGAATCCCTTAGTCCTTGTGCTGTTCCTATCATTTTAGTGCCGAAAAAGGATGGTACGTCGCGTAGGTGCGTTGACTGTAGAGGCATTAATAATATTACTATTCGTTATCGTCATCCTATTCCTAGGCTAGATGATATGCTTGATGAGTTGAGTGGCTCTACAATATTCTCCAAAGTTGATTTGCATAGTGGATACCATCAAATTCGTATGAAATTGGGAGATGAATGGAAAACAACATTTAAAACTAAGTTTGGATTATATGAGTGGTTAGTCATGCCTTTTGGGTAACCTAATGCACCTAGTACTTTCATGAGGTTAATGAACGAAGTTTTACGTGCTTTCGTTGGACGATTTGTGGTAGTTTACTTAGATGACATATTGATTTATAGCAAATCTTTTGAGGAACATTTGGAACATTTACGTGCTGTTTTTCATGCTCTACGTGATGCACGTTTGTTTGGTAACCTTGGAAAGTGCACCTTTTGCACCGACCGAGTATCTTTTCTTGGCTATGTTGTTACTCCACAGGGAATTGAAGTTCATAAAGCCAAGATTGAAGCTATTGAGGGTTGGCCGCAGCCCAAAACGGTCACACACGTGAGGAGTTTCCTTGGCCTCGCTGGTTTCTATAGGCGTTTTGTGAGAGATTTCAGCACCATTGCTGCACCTCTCAATGAGCTTACAAAGAAGGATGTGCCTTTTGTTTGGGATACCGCACAAGAAGAAGCCTTCATGGTATTGAAAGATGAGTTGACACATGCTCCTTTACTCCAACTTCCTGATTTTAACAAGACTTTTGAGCTTGAATGTGATGCTAGTGGAATTGGATTAGGAGGTGTGTTATTACAAGATGGCAAACCTATTGCATACTTTTCTGAAAAATTGAGTGGGCCTAGTCGGAACTATTCTACTTATGACAAAGAATTATATGCTCTTGTTCGGACCTTAGAAACATGACAACATTATTTATGGCCCAAGGAATTTGTTATACATTCTGATCATGAACCATTGAAACACACTAAAAGTCAAGCAAAACTGAACCGTAGACATGCTAAATGGGTTGAATTCATTGAGACTTTTCCTTATGTCATTAAACACAAGAAGGGTAAAGAAAATGTTATTGCTGATGCATTGTCTCGTCGTTATACTATGCTTTCACAACTTGACTTTAAAATATTTGGTTTGGAGACCATCAAAGATCAATATGTGCATGATGCTGAATTTAAAGATGTATTGCAAAATTGTAAGGAAGGGAGAACTTGGAACAAGTTCATTCTTAACGATGGATTTGTGTTTCGTGCTAACAAGCTATGCATTCTAGCTAGCTCTGTTCGTCTTTTGTTGTTGCAGGAGGCGCATGGAGGAGGATTAATGGGACACTTTGGCGTCAAGAAGACGGAGGATATACTTGCTACATATTTCTTTTGGCCAAAGATGAGACGGGTTGTTGAGCATTTTGTTGCTCACTGCACTACATGTCAAAAAGCTAAGTCACGACTCAATCATCATGGTTTATATATGCCTTTGCCTGTACCTAGTGTTCCTTGGGAGGATATATCTATGGACATTGTTTTAGGTTTACCTCGAACAAACAAGGGGAGGGATAGCATATTTGTTGTCGTGGATAGGTTCTCGAAAATGGCACACTTTATACCATGTCATAAAACCGATGATGCTGTTAATGTTGCTGATTTGTTCTTTCGTGAAATTATTCGCTTGCATGGTGTGCCAAATACTATTGTTTCAGATCGTGATACTAAATTTCTTAGCCACTTTTGGAGATGTTTATGGGCTAAGTTGGGGACTAAGCTACTTTTTAGTACTACTTGTCACCCCCAAACTGATGGACAAACTGAAGTAGTCAATAGAACATTGTCTACTATGCTTAGGGCTGTTTTGAAGAATAACAAGAAAATGTGGGAAGAATGCTTGCCTCATATTGAATTTGCTTATAATCGTTCATTGCATTCTACTACTAAGATGTGCCCTTTTGAAATTCTGTATGGTTTCCTACCTCGTGCACCTATTGATTTGTTGCCTCTTCCATCTTTGGAGAAGGTTAATTTTGATGCTAAAGAACGTGCTGAATTGATTTCAAAAATACATGAGTTAACTAAGGAAAACATTGAGCGTATGAATGCTGAATATAAACTTGCTGGAGATAAGGGTAGAAAACATGTTGTGTTTGCACCTGGAGATCTTGTTTGGTTACATTTGCGTAAGGATAGATTTCCTAATTTGCGCAAATCAAAGCTAATGTGCTAGAGGCAAAGGTGTCCCGATGTTTCGATGAGATGATGGCTATCGTTTCTGGGGGAGTCGACCTTGACGATCCGACTACGAACGTGTGAGACGTCGCGCCTTAGCAATCGCAAAACCAACTTCCGAGGGGTTATTGACCACGCCGGAGCACGATCAACCTGACCACGAAGGTCTGTTTCCTGCAAGCAAACGAAGAACAAGCAAGAAACTGATATTGCAATCTGGATATTGCGAATATAAGATGAAAGCTTTATTGATCAAGGTGGGGTTCTGTGACGTCTTGGTCTGGTCGTTGGACACAAACGAAGTACGAGAAGTTGCAGCTATGGCAAACTTTTAATCTAAACAAAAGCCAAAGTCTAAACGACGCCCTAAGGGCTATATATATGGAGGAAGAGGGGGGAATTTCGTGACCCTTGAGGGTGGGGTCCGAAACCAACCCTAACTCTTGTTTCCCCACACATACGGACTCTAAAAATAGCCTATACTTAAGTATTTCGAAATTACATGGGCCTGGCCCATTAATAAGGTGACGCAGCACCTAGAATAGCCTATGGACGAATATTATGAAGTGGCATCTTGTATATTTCGTCCAAGGCTTCATGCACTCCATATGAGGTAGTAGCCATGCTTCATGTGCATCGAAGTGGAATTCTGAGAGGAGAGATGTCACCTCGGTTTCAAGGGCTCTTTGATCAGGACATCAATACCATTGTTACACCCACAGCCCCTGCTGCTATACATACTGGACCAATTACTAGAGCTTGCGCATGCCAATTGAATTATCAGGTACTTTCGTTTCTTAGAAACGATTCTAATGTTCATGAGAATATGATGCTGCCTAAATTGGATGCATTTGTTTTGCTTACAAATGAAGGGCCTAGCTTGGACAAGAAAGATGAACCTTGGAGCAAGTTCAAGCATGGAGATGATGGCACGCGCAAGGGGAACAAGAACGGAGTTACAAGTGATGATTCCAGGACTCTGAAGCCACCATAATGAGTGCATGAAGCATGGGACGAAATATACAAGATGCCACTTCATAAATTTCGTCCAGAGGCTATTTTAGGTGCTGCGTCACCTTATTATTGGGCCAGGCCCATGTATTTTCGAAGTACTTAAGTATAGGCTGTTTTTAGAGTCCGTATGTGTGGGGAAACAAGAGTTAGGGTTGGTCGGACCCCTCCACCAAGGGCCACGAAATTCCCCCTCTCTCCTCCACATATACAGCCCTTAGGGCATCGTTTAGACTTTGGGTTTTGTTTAGATTAAAAGTTCGCCATAGCTGCAACTTCGCGTACTTCGTTTGTGTCCAACGACCAGACCAAGACGTCACAGAACCCCACCTTGATCAATAAAGCTTTCATCTTATATTCGCAATATCCAGATTGCAATCTCAGTTTCTGATGCGGAGCATCCCAAGGTCATCCCCATGGACCTACCATCGTCTCATTAAGTGCCTACCGGACCCATGACTCGATCACGTGCAAGAGCCCTTGAAACCGAGGTGACATCTCTCCTCTCACAATTCTACTTCGATGCACATGAATTATGGCTACTACCTCATATGGATACCTTGTGCGTACTCAGGTACAATGGAGAAGCTAAGGAGCAAGGACAAGAAGAAGAGGAATATCGACGAGAAGACGGAGAAGAAGAAGGGCTGCAGGAAAAGTCCCAGCCACCGGACAACCGGCCGGGACCGGACGTCCGGCGCCTGAAGCACAGCCGAGTCCCAGCCAGCGGACGTCCGGTCCAGACCGGACGACCGGTGCCCCTGCAGCCGAGGCCAATGAGCGGACGTCTGGCCCCAACCGGACGACCGACGCGACCGCACCCGAGCCGAAGTCAGCGGAAGTCCGGAGCCTCCGGACGTCCGGCAGCTCCTGAGACACCGGATGACCGGTCCCCAGCGGACGTCCGGTACCTGTCTGCGCACAATGTTCGGGCCCGAGGCCCATGTACCCCTTCACTTCGCCCATTTGCACTTAGACTATAAATAGACCCCCCCCATTCATCCTAGCTAGGGTTAGCATTGATTTAGCTCATTTGAGAGATAGAGCATTGCTCATCCATATCGGATCTACTCCTCGAGAGAGACCGCGGCCCCTCTTCGGTGAAGATCCACCTTGGATTCAAGACCCCTTTCTAAGGGAAGATCCCTTTGTGGATTCAAGACCTCCTCCCGGAGAAGAACCGGTTACCGTGTATCGTCCCTAGTTGTCCGTGGATTCGTGTATCGTTATATGTACTCGAGGATCTAGCCCATGTGTGACTTATTCGTGTCGGTTTAGTGATTTCCTCTTGTGTTTTCCTTCTGTTCATCCTCGTGTTCTTCGTGTTTTTCCTGGGATCCGCTCCTTTTGTGAAAGATCGGGCGATTAGGGTCTCTACCCTACATCATCTTGGTATCATGAGCAAGGTTTATCACGATTTCGGAGCCCCCTCTTCATTTTTCTAGCTTGATTTTGTTGTTTTTCGTCCCAATCCGAAAATCCCCACAAAAATAGCCCCCAAATTTTTTTCTTGTGTTTTGTGAGTTTTGATGATGTTTTGTTGGTTTTGATCCGTGAATTTGTTGTGTTGCAAGTGGATCTCGCCTTCCCCCACCATCTCCACCTCGAAATCCCTCCCAAATTCCCCATATTCCCCCCCAAAATCACCTCCCGGATCTAAAATTTCGCGTTGACCCCGACCACCGGACGACCGTCACATCACCGGACGTCCGGCGACCCAGGAAGCACCGGACGTTATACCTTACCGGACGACCGGCGACCGGACATCCGTCCACTTCCGGACGACCGCTACTTCCACCGCATCATCCGCTACACCACCTCCAACTTCCGCAAAACCGTTCCAATATCCCAACCCACACCACCACTTAACCGCTACCTACTCCGACGATTTTGGTCGCCTTTGGTTTTGAGAATTTGAGTTGTGGTACCGTATCCTTTTGTGTTTCCGCTATCTAGGTACGGTTCGACATCGACACCACCGCTGCTCATCTTCGCCACGGACATGTCATCAACAACGACCACCTCGACTACGACTTGGTATTCGTGCCTCCATTTTGACACCATACCGGAAGCAATACTGGTAACCTCACCTTGGTATTGGACATATCACTCTTGCCATTACATTGATAGCCATCATCGCCTTACTCCTTTGCGTTTCTTACCCATCAAGACTAGCCATTGAGTATTGTCCGCAACAAGACTTGTGCACATTAGTGATCATACTTCCCATAGCATACATACATACATCATTGTTGCCTATATTGGTATCATCTCTTGTGTCACAAAGTTGTCATCGCATACTCACTTGCTATCTTGGTTCGTCAAGCATTGCATGAGAAAAGAGCTCAAACATCAAAGAGCCAACCAAGCTTTTAAGCAAAGAGGAAAGATAAGCAAAGAGCTTTTAAGCAAGAACCATAGCATCATACAACATTAAGATTGTCATACTCGATCATCTTGGATCATATCATAGCAACACCTTGCATAAAACATATTTGGGATAGAAGTCGTTGCATTTTTGCTAAGTAGGTTGTGCACAAGTTCTTGTATCTGCCTATCGTGCAATCGTGCTAGCGTCTCTCTAGTGTTGTGCAACAAGAGCATTTTTGTGGATTCCACATTTTGGCTCACCCTTGGTTGCACAACCCCACTTATCTTTTTGCGCATGTGTTTCCGTGTACCATATATGCTTGGTCTACTTGTTACATTGCATCTTGCGAATCTTCTCCAACATTATTGAATCTTGCTTACAATCACATTAAAAATTGTGCCACCATCCTAACCAAGCTCCACCATAAGCTTTTACTTGTGTAGGTGTGAGAAACCGACGGGAATTCGTACCAACTGGGCTATTTCCTTGTCCTACATTGGAGTGATCATCGATTCACTTTCAACTTCGGTCAATGTACATTTGGTATTTGTTCTTCTCTTTCTACCACTCACACTTGTCTTGGAATGATGGATAAGCCAAGTACTTCTACCAACCCACTCTTCATGGAGCAAGACGACGACATGAATTCCTTCGTCACCAAGAGTCATCTCTTTGGTGCACAACGTGCTTTGCATCAAGAGCAACAAGCTATGAGTGAACGCATCGACAACCTTGCCGCCGACTTGCGACTTTCCGAGCAACGTACAAGGGACTACTTCGACCACAAGCTCGACGATCACAAGCAAGAGAATGACGCAAGGATGGACGAGATTCGCGCTTTGTTGCTCAACCGCTCTTCTTCCACTTCAAGGAACCGCTCAAGTCGCCATTCCGACTCAAGTACACCGACATCGAACACTCTTCGTCGAGCCACGTGCACCGACGGTCAAGTAAACCTCAATCCACTTCGGGACACCGACTCTCAAGAGCGCCGACGATGTCAAGCCAAAGAAGCCTTTGCGCTGGCTTGAGAACGGCAACAACAACGCCAACATGAAGAGGAAGAACGCGCGCGTCTATACCAAAATGCAGAAAATGCCGAGGCTCAACGTCAAGAACAACAACTCTGTGACGCTCTAGCACTTGAGGCTCAACAAGCTCTACGCGATGCGAGTCGAGCCGTTGTCGACCGAGGACGACAAGCCCGTGAACAAGAGGAAGCACTTCGCGAAGAACTTCATGAACGACGATTTCAAGCTCGCCTGCATCGTCTAGTTCCCCCTCGAGCTCGACGCGTTCCTCCACAAGCTCGCCAAGACCATCAAGTTCATCAAGAGCATGATGACAATGGGAATCCTCCGCGACAAGAGCAACACGAGGTTGACAACCCTCCACGTCAAGAGCACCACGAGTTGGACAATCATCTACAACATGGGCGTCATCATCCCCGACCCCAACACAACGAAGAGCAATGCTACGGCAAGCTCAAGTTCACCATGCCCAAGTTCAACGGAAGCAACGACCCCGAAGAATACCTTTCATGGGCCTGAAAGTTGACAAGATCTTCCGTTTGCACAATTATGAAGAAGAGAAGAAGATCGCGATGGCATCCCTTGAGTTCCAAGACTATGTCCTCATTTGGTGGGAACAAGTCATTGAGCGCCGCGAGGCAAGATGATGCGGAGCATCCCATGATCATCCCCATGGACCTACCATCGTCGCATCAAGAGCCAAGAGGACCCATGACACGAGCACGGGCCAGAGCTCTCGAGAACAAGGTGACTTCTTTCCTTAGTGATATCACATATGATCCACTCGAGACATGGTTACTACCTAAGTCCGATATGCTATGCATGATCAGGTGTCAAGAGGAGCCTCCCGAAGATGCACGTGAAGATGGACGAGCCGCCAAGTCCACGGATGAAGAGAACCACGGAAACGGACAAGTTCACCTTCGAGGCCCCGGACATCCGGCCAAGACCCCGGACATCCGGCCCCTGGAGATGCCACCACAGCAGCCGCAACCCAGCTAGAAAAGCTACAAGGCCCGGACATCCGGCCTCCCCCGAAGCCTCGAAAAGCCGGCCCTCTGCCCGGAAATCCGGCCTCATCTATCCAGAGACCACAGAAGTTTTCACCGCCAGCCCGGACATCCGCCCCCCCTAGCCCGCACATCCGGCCACTCCTGAAGCCCCGGACATCCGGCCCGACGCCCGGACATCTGGCCTCGCCTGTCTATGAACAGTGAAGGGCCGAAGCCCATGTACCCTCTCGCCCCCCTAGACTATAAATACTTCATCCCCTTCCTCTTTCTAGGATTAGCGTTGGTTTAGCTCATATGTGAGATAGAGCTTCGCTCATCCATACCGATCTCCTCCTCGAGAGAGACTGCGGCCCCTCTTCAGAGAAGATCACCTTGGATTCAAGACCCCTTTACGGGAAGATCCCCTTGTGGATTCAAGACCTCCTTCTAGGAGAAGAACCGGTTACTTTGTATCGTCCTTTGTTGACCTTGGATCATCGTGTATCTCTTTGTGTTTAGAGGATGTAGCACATGTGTAATCGAATCTTATTGGTTTGAGTGTTTCTCTCTCTTCGTGTTTCTCTTTGGGATCTGGTCCTTTCATGAAAGATCGGCCATCTAGGGTTTCACCCTACATCATCTTGGTATCTAGAGCCACGTTGATCACGATTTCGGAGCCTCCCCGTTGTGTTTCTAGCCTTGTTTTGTTGTTTTTCGTCCTAATCCGAAAATTGCCCCAATTTTTTTTTTGTGATTTGTTGGTGTGATGAAGTTTTGTTGGATTTGATCCGCGGATTTCGTGTGTTGCAGGTAGATCTAGATTTCCCCCACCTTTTCCCCAAATTCCATCCACAAAATCTTCCGAATTTTGCCCCGGATTTGACCTCTCCATGCGGTGTTCTTCGAATTCGTCCACGGATCCAGCGCCCAGACATCCGGCCCAACCAGCCCGGACATCCGGCACCCCGGACATCCGGCCATCACCCCCGGACATCTGGCCCCGGGCAGCAAAACAACCCATCCACCATAAGTTTCCCGCTTAACTCTCACCAAATTTTGTTCCGGTGCCCACATACACTTCCGCATACCTCCACCACTTCTGCATAGCACCACCCTAGCCTTTCCCGCTACTAACTCCGACAATTTTGCCAAATTTTGCTTTGAGAATTTGAGTTGTGGTGTCTGTGTCCTTTTGTGTTTCGGCTATCTAGGTACGGTTCGGCATCAACATCACCACCGCTCATCTTCGCCAAGGACTACTACGAATGGCTACATTACTTTGGGTATCACCTTCACCTTGGATATCAACTTGGTATCGCAATATCATCATACTCTTTTGCAATCGCATTGATAACCACATGACCTTACTTTTGCGTCACTTACCCGTCGAGACTAGCCCTTGAGTATTGCTGGCAACGTGACTTGTGCACATTAGTGTTCATACTTCCCATAGCATACATACCATCATCGTGTTGCATCTCTTGGTATCATCACTTGTGTCACAAAGTTGTTATCACATACACAATTGCTATCTTGCTTCGTGAAACATTGCATGAGAAAAGAGCTCAAACATCAAAGAGCCAAACAAGCTTTTAAGAAAAAGAGGAGAAACAAGCAAAGAGCAAGAACCATAGCATCATACAACATTAAGATTGTCATACTCGGTCATCTTGGATCAATGCATAGGAACATCATACATATAGCATACTTGGGATAGAAGTCGTTGCATTTTTGCTTAGTAGGTTGTGCACAAGTTCGTATCCGCCTATTGTGCAATCGTGCTAGCGTCTCTCTAGTGTTGTGCAACTAGAGCATCTTGGTGAATTCCACATTTTGGCTCATCCTTGGTTGCATAACCCCATCTTATCTATTTGCGTGTGTGTTTCTGTGTACCATATCTTGCTATTGGTCTACTTGTTGCATTTGCAAATTCGTGAATGTTTTCTAACATTATTGAGTCTCACTTACAATTGCATCAAATTTTGTGCCACCATCCTAACCGAGCTCCACCATAAGCTTTTACTTGTGTAGGTGTGAGAACTGACAAGAATTGGTACCAATTGTGCTATTTCCTTGTTACAGATTGGAGTCATCTTTGATCCATTGATTTGATATTGGTTCTTCCCTTTCTTCCACTCACACTTGTCTTGGAATGATGGATAGGCCAAGTACTTCTACCAACCCACTCTTCATGGAGCAAGACGACGACATGAACTCCTTCGTCACCAAGAGTCACCTCTTTGGTGCACAACGTGCTTTGCATCAAGAGCAACAAGCTATGAGTGAACGCATCGACAACCTTGCCGCCGACTTGCGACTTTCCGAGCAACGTACAAGGGACTACTTCGACCACAAGCTCGACGATCACAAGCAAGAGAATGATGCAAGGATGGACGAGATTCGCGCTTTGTTGCTCAACCGCTCTTCTTCCACTTCAAGAAGGAGCCGTTCAATTCACCATTCCGACTTCACCCTCTCCAGCTCAAGTACACCGACATCGAACACTCTTCGTCGAGCCACGCGCAACGAGCATCAAGCAAACCTCAATCCACTTCGAGACACCGACTCGCAATAACATCGACGGCGTCAAGCCAAAGAAGCCTTTGTGCTAGCTCGAGAACGGAAACAACAACGCCAACATGAAGAGGAAGAACGCGCGCGTCTACACCAAAATGCACAAGATGCCGAGGCTCAACGTCAAGAACAACAACTCTGTGACGCTCAAGCACTTGAGGCGCAACAAGCTCTACACGATGCGAGTCGAGCCATTGCCGACCGAGGCCGACAAGCTCGACTACATCAAGAAGCACTTCACGATGAAGCTCAAGAAAGAATTTACCAAAGACGTGTGCATCGACAAGCTCCTCGTCAAGATAGACAAGCTCCTCGTCAACATAGACAAGCTCCCCCTCAAGCGAGACAAGAACATCAAGTCAATCGAGAGCAAGAAGACAATGGACCGAATCCTCGCCAAGAGCAACATGAGGAAGACATCCAACTTCGCCAAGAGCTCGATAACGATGTTAATCCTCAACGACAGGGGCGCCATCATCCCCGACCCCAGCACAATGAAGAGCAACGTTATGGCAAGCTAAAGTTCACCATGCCCAAGTTCAATGGAAGCAATGACCCCGAAGAGTACATCTCATGGGCATTGAAGGTTGACAAAATCTTCCGCTTGCACAACTACGAAGATGATAAGAAGATCGCAATGGCATCCCTTGAATTCCAAGACTATGTCCTCATTTGGTGGGAACAAGTCATTGAGCGCCGAGCGGCAAGAGGTGAACCACCCATCACCACCTGGACACAAATGAAGGATGTCATGAGAGCACGATTCGTGCCAAACTACTACAACCATGACCTCTTCAAGAAACTTCAACAACTCAAGCAAGGAGAGCGTTGAAGAGTACTATAAGGAAATGGAGATTGCCATGATACGAGCCAATGTCAAAGAAGATGATGAGCAAACTATGGCATGGTTCTTGAATGGACTCAATCATCCTATCAAGAAGATCGCCGACTTCCAACCATACTCGAACCTCATCAAGCTAGTGCATCAAGCTACCAAAGCGGAACGGCAAGTACAAGACGACTTCAAGTATGCCAAGTTCTCATCCAAGTCCTGTGGCCTCTCCAACAATCAAGCTTCGATGACTCCAACACCTTCTACCTCAACCAAGCCTTCTACAAGCAATGACGACAAGTCAAGTTACAAGAAAGCTTCGACAAGCTCAAGTCGTCCTCCTACTACAAGCAACTTCAAGAAAGCTCCATCATCATCTACTCCACCCGATGAGACCATCAAGACAAGTTCTATCAAATGCTTCACATGCGGAGGCCGAGGCCACAAGTCCTTCGAGTGCACAAACAAGCGCACCATGATCCTCAACGACGACGGAACCTATGACTCCATGAGTGAAGGAGAAATGGAAGCTCTTGAGCAAGTGGCCATGCACCGACAAGTGAACAATGAAGATAAAGATGACCAAGTCTTTTGCGATCAAGATTCAAGTCCCACTCTTGTTGTCTCCAAGGTCTTGACTCTTCAACATCAACAAGACGAAGATCAAAGATGCCATATCTTCCACACAAAGGCCGGCATCAATGGACGTTCTGTCAAGGTCATCATCGATGGAGGTAGTTGCCACAACTTAGCAAGTGAAAAACTATGCTCCAAGCTCCAATTGGTCAAGATGAAGCACCCTCACCCCTACAAGGTTCAATGGCTAAGCGACACCGGCACCATACAAGTCGAGCATAGAGTACAAGTCTCTTCCAAGATCGGCGCCTATGAAGACACATTGGAATGTGATGTCCTTCCGATGACCGTTTGCCACCTCCTCCTTGGACGGCCATGGCAATTTGACCGAGGTGTCATTCATAATGGGCGTACAAATCACTATAGCTTCAAGATGAAAGGGAAAGAGTTCGTGCTACGTCCTATGTCTCCAAGCCAAGTGCTCGCCGACAAGCAAGCCACCCATCGTGGAGAAAATAGTGAGAGAGCGACCCACCAAAAAGAGAGTGAGCGCCACAAGCCCAAATTGAGTGCCTCCATGTTGAGCGACAAGAAAAACTTAGTTCTCTTTGCCACCAAACGTGAGATGAGAGAAGTGTGTGAGAACCCATCAAGTGTCCTACACTATGTCCTATTGTGCAAGGACGAGGTCACAAAAACTAACAACTCTCACAATCTACCTTTGGTGCTATCTTCTCTATTGCAGGAATTCCAAGATGTTTTGCCCGATGAGCTACCTTCGGGTCTACCTCCACTACGAGGCATTGAGCACCGAGTCGATCTCATTCCCGGAGCACCGCTTCCCAACAAAGCTCCATACCGCGTCAACCCTGAAGAAACCAAAGAAATACAAAGGCAAGTAAAGCATCTCATAGACCATGGACATGTGCGTGAAAGTTTAAGTCCTTGTGCCGTACCGGTCATTCTTGTACCAAAACGTGATGGTAGCTTTCGCATGTGCTCCGATTGTAGACCTATCAATGCTATCACCGTTAGATATAGGTACCCCATTCCACGCCTTGATGATATGCTTGATGAACTTAGCGGTGCCACTATCTTTTCCAAAATTGATCTTCAAAGTGGTTACTATCAAATCCGCATACAAGAGGGTGATGAATGGAAAACCGCTTTCAAAACAAAGTTTGGTCTATATGAGTGGTCAGTCATGCCTATGGGTTTATCGGAAGCACCCGGTACTTTCATGCATCTTATGCATCACGTGTTCCGCCCTTACATTAGTGAATTTGTTGTTGTCTACTTTGATGATATCCTTGTGTTTAGCAAATCTCTCAAAGAGCATGTCACCCACCTTTGAACCGTGCTACAAACTCTTCGAAAAGAGCAACTTTATGCTAATATGGAAAAATGCCTATTTGGTGTTGATAAGCTTGTTTTCTTGGGTTTCGTAGTTTCTTCTAAGGGTGTTCATGTTGATGAATCTAAGATCAATGCTATTAAAACTTGGCCCCAACCAACCAATTTGCAACAAGTGCGTAGTTTTCTTGGCTTAGCCGGTTTCTACCGTAGATTTGTGAAGGATTTTAGCACCATTGCTTCACCTTTGCATGCTTTGAGTAAGAAAAATGCACCGTTTGTTTGGGGAACATGTCAAGATAATGCCTTCAATGAGCTTAAGAATTTGCTTACTTATGCTCCCGTGCTTGCATTACCCAACTTTGACAAACCTTTCGAAATTCATTGCGATGCTAGTGGTAATGGCATAGGAGGCGTGTTAACGCAAGAGAAGCACCCCATTGCATACTTTAGTGAGAAACTATCCGGAGCGCAACTCAATTATCCCATCTATGACAAAGAGCTATATGTTTTAGTGCGAGTGTTGCATGAATGGGAACATTACCTTTGCCCACATGAGTTCATCATCCATACCGACCGTGAAACACTTAAATACCTTAAGGGTCAAACTAAGTTGAACAAGCGTCATGCTAAATGGAGTGAATTTATTGAGTCATTTCCCTATGTCATCAAGTACATTAAGGGTAAAGAAAATGTTGTGGCGGATGCACTTTCCCGTGTATGCATGCTTGTCACTAACCTTGAGTTGAATGTCATTGGTTTGAGCATATCAAAGACTTGTATGAACATGATCCTACATTCGCCATACCTTATGCCAAGTGTTTGATGCATACTTCTTGGGATCGATACTACATCAAAGATGGATATCTTATGAGAGCTAACAAACTTTGCATTCCCGAGTCCTCTTTTCGTTTGTTGCTTTTGCAGCAATCTCATGGAGGCAGACTCATGGGACACTTTGGACGCGACAAGACATTTGCTACGCTCTCCAAGAACTACTTTTGGCCCAAGATGCATCGCGACGTCAATCGCTTCACCAACCGTTGTTCTACATGTCGCAAAGCTAAGTCTAAAGCCCAATCTCATGGCCTCTATATGCCACTTCCAATTCCATATCAACCATGGGAAGATATTAGCATGGACTTTGTGCTTGGTTTGCCTAGAACTAGAAATGGCAAGGATTCCATTTTTGTTGTTGTGGACCGTTTCTCCAAAATGGCTCATTGCGTTCCTTGCAACAAGATAGACGATGCTTCACATATTGCAAATTTGTTTTGTAGGGAAATCTTGCACCTTCATGGAGTGCCAAAGACGATTGTCTCGGACCACGACGTCAAGTTCTTGAGTTACTTTTGGAAGACCTTATGCGCCAAGCTCGGAATCAAGCTCTTGTTCTCTTCGGCATACCATCCACAAACCGACGGCCAAACGGAGGTCACCAACCGTACGCTCTCCACCCTACTACGCGTGTTGATAAAGAAGAACATCAAGGAGTGGGAAGAGTGCCTACCCATCGCCGAGTACGCCTACAACCGAGCAAGACATTCGACTACCGGCAAGTCCCCCTTCGAGGTGGTCTATGGCTTCAACCCATTGTCCCCATTGGACATTCTACCTCTACCGCTTCAAGAGCGCACAAACTTGGACGCGAGTGCCCGAGCCAACTTCCTCAAGAAGATGCATGAAGATACAAGGAACACCATCGAGCGCCAAGTACAACGACTCGCGACCAAACTTAACGCCAACAAGCAACCCATGATGTTCCATGTTGGAGATCTTGTGTGGCTACACCTTCGGAAGGATCGCTTCCCCAATGAACACAAGTCCAAGCTCCTACCACGAGCGATGGACCCTTCAAGGTGCTTGCACGCTACAACAACAATGCATACAAGATCTACATACCATGCAACAAGTACTCTGTGAGCGACATCTTCAACATCAAAGATCTCTCCCCGTACCATGGTGATGAGGATTTCGATCCAAGGTCGGATCTTTCCAAAGGGAAGGGAGATGATGGGGAGCATCCCATGATCATCCCCATGGACCTACCATCGTCGCATCAAGACCCAAGAGGACCCATGACACGAGCACGAGCCAGAGCTCTCGAGAACGAGGTGACTTCTTTCCTTAGTGATATCACATATGATCCACTCGAGACATGGTTAATACCTAAGTCCGATATGCTATGCATGATCAGGTGTCAAGAGGAGCATCCCGAAGATGCACGTGAAGACGGACGAGCCGCCATGTCCACGGATGAAGAGAACCACGGAAACGGAGAAGTTCACCTTCCAGGCCCCGGACATCCGGCCAAGACCCCTGGTATCCGGCCCCTGGAGATGCCACCACAGCAGCCGCAGCCCAGCTATAAAAGCTACAGGGTCCGGACATCCGGCCCCGCGCCCCGGACATCTGGCTTCCCCCGAAGCCCCGGAAATCCGGCTCTCTGCCCGGAAATCCGGCCTCGTCTATCCAGAGACCACAGAAGTTTTCGCCGCCAGCCCGGACATCCCCCCCAGCCCGGACATCCGGCCACTCCTGAAGCCTCGGACATCCGGCCCGACGCCCGGACATCCGGCCTCGCCTGTCTGTGAACAGTGAAGGGGCGAAGCCCATGTACCCTCTCGCCCCCCTAGACTATAAATACTTCATCCCCTTCCTCTTTCTAGGGTTAGCGTTGGTTTAGCTCATATGTGAGATAGAGCTTCGCTCATCCATACCGATCTCCTCCTCGAGAGAGACTGCGGACCCTCTTCGGAGAAGATCACCTTGGATTCAAGATCCCTTTACGGGAAGATCCCCTTGTGGATACAAGACCTCCTTCTAGGAGAAGAACCGGTTACTTTGTATCATCCTTTGTTGACCTTGGATCATCGTGTATCTCTTTGTGTTTCGAGGATCTAGCACATGTGTAATCAAATCTTGTTGGTTTGAGTGTTTCTCTCGTGTTTTCCCTCGTGAATCCCCTCGTGTTCTTAGTGTTTCTCTTTGGGATCCGCTCCTTTCGTGAAAGATCGGCCATCTAGGGTTTCACCCTACATCACAAGAGGTGATCCACCCATCACTACTTGGGCACAAATGAAGGATGTCATGAGAGCACGCTTCGTGCCTACCTACTACAACCGCGACCTCTTCAAGAAACTCCAACAACTCAAGCAAGGAACCAAGAGCGTTGAAGAATACTACAAGGAGATGGAGATTGCAATGATACGAGCCAATGTGATGGAAGATGATGAGCAAACTATGGCACGTTTCTTGAATGGACTCAATCATCCTATCAAGAAGATCGCCGACTTCCAACCATACTCCAATCTCATCGAGCTCGTGCACCAAGCTACCAAAGCGGAACGCCAAGTGCTAGATGATTTCAAGTATGCCAAGTTCTCATCCAAGTCCTACGGTTTCTCCAATAACCAAGCTTCAACGACTCCAACACCGACTACAAGACCGTCTACTTCCAACATAGACAAGTAGACTTCCAAGAAAGCTTCACCTACTACAAGCAACTTCAAGCCGAGAGCTTCATCATCATCAACCCCTACCGATGAGACCATCAAGACGAGGTCCCTCAAGTGTTTCACTTGCGGAGGCCGAGGCCACAAGTCCTATGAGTGCACCAACAAGCGCACCATGATCTTCAATGACGATGGCACTTATGATTCCATGAGTGAAGGAGAAATGGAAGCCCTTGAGCAAGTTGCCATGCACCGCCAAGTGAACAATGAAGAAGAACAAGTCTTTTGTGATGAAGACTCAAGTCCCGCACTTGTTGTCTCCAAAGTCTTGACTCTCCAACATCACCAAGAAGAAGACCCAAGATGCACCATATTCCACACCAAGGCCGGCATCAATGGACGATCCGTCAAGGTCATCATCGATGGAGGGAGTTGTCACAATCTCGCAAGTGAAGAACTTTGCTCCAAGCTCCAATTGCCCAAGACGAAGCATCCACATCCATACAAAGTGCAATGGCTTAGTGACTCCGACACTATCCAAGTCGAGCGCCGAGTACAAGTCTCCTTCAAAATCGGCGCCTACAAAGACACCTTGGAGTGCGACGTCATGCCAATGACCGTTTGCCATCTTCTCCTTGGACGACCATGGCAATTCGATAGAGGAGTCGTCCACAATGGGCGTACCAACCACTATAGCTTCAAGATGCAAGGAAAGGAGTTTGTGTTACGACATATGTCTCCAAGCCAAGTGATCGCCGATAAGCAAACCACCCATCGTGGAGAGAATAGTTTGAGAGTGAGCCACCAAAGAGAGAGTGAGCACCACAAGCCCAAATTGAGTGCCTCCACGATGAGCAAAAACAAGTACCTCGTTCTATTTGCCACCAAACATGAGATGAGAGAAGTGTGTGAGAACCCATCTAGTGTCCTACACTACGTCCTCGTGTGCAAGGACAATGCACCACAAACTAACACTTCTCACACCCTTCCTCTAGTGTTGTCTTCTCTTTTGCAGGAATTTCAAGATGTTTTCCCCGATGAGCTACCTTCGGGACTACCTCCACTACGAGGCATTGAGCACCGCATCGACCTCATCCCCAGAGCACCGCTTCCGAACAAAGCTCCCTACCGCGTCAACCCCGAAGAAACCAAAGAAATTCAAAGGCAAGTAAAGCATCTCATAGACCATGGTCATGTGCGTGAAAGTTTGAGCCCTTGTGCTGTACCGGTCATTCTTGTGCCAAAACGTGACGGTAGCTTTCGCATGTGCTCCGATTGTAGACCTGTCAATGCTATCACCGTTCATTATAGGTATCCCATTCCACGCTTAGATGATATGCTAGATGAGCTTAGTGGTGCCACTATATTTTCCAAAATTGATCTTAAGAGTGGATACTATCAAATCCGCATACAAGAGGGTGATGAATGGAAACCCGCATTCAAAACCAAGTTTGGTTTGTATGAGTGGTTAGTCATGCCTATGGGTCTCTCGGAAGCACCGAGCACTTTTATGCGCCTTATGAATCATGTCTTTCGCCCTTACATTGGTATATTTGTTGTGGTTTACTTCGATGACATTCTTGTGTTTAGCAAATTTATCAAAGAGCATGTCACCCATGTCCGCACCATTTTGCAAACTCTTAGGAAAGAGCGTCTCTATGCTAATATGGAGAAATGCCTTTTTGGTGTTGACAAGCTCGTTTTCTTGGGTTTTGTGGTCTCTTCTAAGGGTGTTCATGTAGATGAGTCCAAGATCAATGCTATTAAGACTTGGCCGCAACCAACCAACTTGCATCAAGTGCGTAGTTTTCTTGGTCTTGTGGGTTTCTATCGTCGCTTTGTGAAGGATTTTAGCACCATTGCTTCGCATTTGCATGCTTTGAGCAAGAAGAATGCGCCGTTTATTTGGGGACCATCCCAAGATACCACATTCAATGAGCTTAAGAATTTGCTTACTCATGCTCCCGTGCTTGCTTTACCCAACTTCGACAAGCCTTTTGAGATTCATTGCGATGCTAGCGGTAATGGCATAGGAGGTATGTAAACGCAAGAGAAGCGCCCCATAGCTTCCTTTAGTGAGAAACTTTCTGGAGCGCAACTCAACTATCCCATCTATGACAAAGAGCTATATGCTTTAGTCCGTGTTTTACATGAATGGGAACATTACCTTCGTCCCCATGAGTTTATCATTCATACCGATCATGAGACTCTCAAGTATCTCAAGGGTCAAACTAAGTTGAACAAGCGTCATGCTAAATGGAGTGAATTCATTGAGTCTTTTCCCTATGTCATCAAGTACATCAAGGGTAAAGAAAACATCGTTACAGATGCTCTTTCCCGCATATGCATGCTAGTCACGCAACTTGAGTTAGATGTCATTGGCTTCGAGCATATCAAAGAATTGTATGAGCATGATGACACTTTTGCCACTCCTTATGCCAAGTGTTTGTCGAATACATCTTGGGAACGCTATTACATCAAAGACGGCTATCTTATGCGAGCTAACAAACTTTGCATCCCCAAGTCGTCCCTTCGTTTGTTGCTTTTGCAGGAATCACATGGAGGAGGCTTAATTGGACATTTCGTACTCGACAAGACGTTCGCCACGCTCTCGAAGAGCTACTTTTGGCTGAAGATGTTTTGGGACGTCAATCGCTTCACCAACCGATGTTCGACATGCTGCAAAGCTAAGTCCAAAGCTCAATCTCATGGTCTCTATATGCCTTTACCAATTCCATACCAACCTTTTGAGGACATAAGCATGGACTTTGTACTTGGTTTGCCAAAAACTCGCAATGGGAAAGATTCTATATTTGTCATTGTGGACCGTTTCTCCAAATGGCACATTTTATTCCTTGTCACAAGATAGACGATGCTTCACATGTTGCTAATCTCTTTTGTAGGGAAATATTGCATCTCCACGGTGTGCCAAAGACAATTGTCTCGGACCGCGACGTCAAGTTCCTTAGCTACTTTTGGAAGACCCTATGCACCATGCTCGGAGTCAAGCTACTCTTCTCCACGGTGTACCATCCTCAAACCGATGGCCAAGCGGAGGTGACAAACCGCACACTCTCCGCTCTACTTCAAGTACTCAACAAGAAGAACATCAAGGAGTGGGAGGAGTGCCTACCTATCGCCGAGTTCGCCTACAGCCGAGCAAGACACTCAACAACCGGCAAGTCGCCTTTCGAGGTCGTTTACGGATTCAACCCATTGTCACCATTGGACATTCTTCCTCTACCACTCCAAGAGCGCATCAATTTGGACGCAAGTGCGCGTGTGCACGTCTCAAGAAGATGCATGAAGATACAAGAAACACCATCGAGCGCCAAGTTCAACGCCTTGCGACCAAGCTCAACTTCAACAAGCAACCTATGGTCTTCAACATTGGTGATCGAGTGTGGCTACACCTTCGCAAGGACCGCTTCCCACAAGAACGCAAATCCAAGCTTCGACCATGAGCGGATGGACCCTTCAAGGTGCTTGCACGCTACAACGAGAACGCTTACAAGATCGACCTCCCGCGTGACAAGTACAACATGAGCGACATCTTCAACGTCAAAGATCTCTCTCCCTTCCATGGTGATGAAGATTTTGATCCGAGGACGGATCTTCCCCAAGGGAGGGGAGATGATGCGGAGCATCCCAAGGTCATCCCCATGGACCTACCATCGTCTCATCAAGTGCCTACCAAACCCATGACTCGATCACGTGCAAGAGTGATAGAGGCAAAGGTGTCCCGTATTTTGATGAGATAGTGGCTCTCGTTTTAGAGGAAGTCGACTTTGACGATCCGACTACGAACGTGTGAGGACGTCGCACCTTAGCAATCGCTAAACAAACTCCGAGGGGTTATTGACCACGCCGGAGCACGATCAACCTGACCACGAGGGCCTGTTTCCTACGAGCAAACAAAGAACAAGCAAGAAACTGAGATTGCGATCTGGATATTGCGAATATAGGATGAAAGGTTTATTGATCAAGGTGGGGTTCTGTGGTGTCTTGGTCTGGTCGTTGGACACAAACGAAGTACGCGAAGTTGCAGCTATGGCGAACTTTTAATCTAAACAAAACCCAAAGTCTAAACGATGCCCTAAGGGCTGTATATATGGAGGAGTCCGAAACCAACCCTAACTCTTGTTTCCCCACACATACGGACTCTAAAAACAGCTTATACATAAGTACTTCGAAAATACACGGGCCTGGCCCAATAATAAGGTGACGCAGCACCTAAAATAGCCTCTGGACGAAATTTATGAAGTGGCATCTTGTATATTTCGTCCCATGCTTCATGCACTCATTATGGTGGCTTCAGAGTCCTGGAATCATCACTTGTAACTCCGTTCTTGTTCCCCTTGCGCATGCCATCATCTCCATGCTTGAACTTGCTCCAAGGTTCATCTTTCTTTTCCAAGCTAGGCCCTTCATTCGTGAGCAAAACAAATGCATCCAATTTAGGCAGCATCATATTCTCATGAACATTAGAATCGTTACCAAGAAACGAAAGTACCTGATAATTCAATTGGCGTGTGCAAGCTCTAGTAATCGGTCCAGTATGTATAGCAGCAGGGGATGTGGGTGTAACAATGGTATTGATGTCCTCATCATCCTCCCCTTCTTGAAATGAAGTCATCCTCAACGAATGTTCATCGTCCTCACCCAAATAAGGCTTCAAATCTGCAATGTTAAAAGTGGGACTAACCCCAAAATCTGCAGGCAGCTCAAGTTTATATGCATTATCATTTATTTTCTCTAACACCTTAAAAGGACCATTAACACGTGGCATTAGCTTTGATTTGCGCAAATTAGGAAATCTATCCTTACGCAAATGTAACCAAACAAGGTCTCCAGGTCCAAACACAACATGTTTTCTACCCTTATCTCCAGCAAGTTTATATTTAGCATTCATACGCTCAATGTTTTCCTTAGTTAACTCATGCATTTAACTCATGCATTTTTAAAATCAATTCAGCACGTTCTTTAGCATCAAAATTAACCTTCTCCGAAGATGGAAGAGGCAACAAATCAATAGGTGCACGAGGTAGGAAACCATACACACTTTCAAAAGGGCACATCTTAGTAGTAGAATGCAATGAACGATTATAAGCAAATTCAATATGAGGCAAGCATTCTTCCCACATTTTCTTGTTATTCTTCAAAACAGCCCTAAGCATAGTAGACAATGTTCTATTGACTACTTCAGTTTGTCCATCAGTTTGGGGGTGACAAGTAGTACTAAAAAGCAGCTTAGTCCCCAACTTAGCCCATAAACATCTCTAAAAGTGGCTAAGAAATTTAGTATCACGATCTGAAACAATAGTATTTGGCACACCATGCAAGCGAATAATTTCACGAAAGAACAAGTCAGCAACATTAACAACATCATCGCTTTTATGACATGGTATAAAGTGTGCCATTTTCGAGAACCTATCCACGACAACAAATATGCTATCCCTCCACTTCTTTGTTCGAGGTAAACCTAAAACAAAGTCCATAGATATATCCTCCCAAGGAACACTAGGTACATGCAAAGGCATATATAAACCATGAGGATTGAGTCGTGACTTAGCTTTTTGACATGTAGTGCAGCGAGCAACAAAATACTCAACATCCCGTCTCATCTTTGGCCAAAAGAAATGTGTAGCAAGTATATCCTCCATCTTCTTGACGCCAAACTGTCCCATTAATCCTCCTCCATGCGCCTCTTGCAACAACAAAAGACAAACGGACCTAGCTGGAATTCATAGGTTGTTAGCACGAAACACAAATCCATCGTTAAGAACGAACTTGTTCCAAGTTCTCCCTTCCTTACAATTCTGCAATACATCTTTAAATTCAGCATCATGCACATATGGATCTTTGATGGTCTCCAAACCAAATATTTTAAAGTCAAGTTGTGAAAGCATAGTATAACGACGAGACAAAGCATCAGCAATAACATTTTCTTTACCCTTCTTGTGTTTAATGACATAAGGGAAAGTCTCAATGAATTCAACCCATTTAGCATGCCTACGGTTCAGTTTTGCTTGACTTTTAATGTGTTTCAAAGATTCATGATCAGAATGTATAACAAATTCCTCCGGCCATAAATAATGTTGCCATGTTTCTAAGGTCCGAACAAGAGCATATAATTCTTTATCATAAGTAGAATAGTTCAGACTAGGCCCACTCAATTTTTTAGAAAAATATGCAACAGGTTTGCCATCTTGTAATAACACGCCTCCTAATCCAATTCCACTAGCATCACATTCAAGCTCAAAAGTCTTATTGAAATTAGGAAGTTGGAGTAAAGGAGCATGTGTCAACTTATCTTTCAATACCGTGAAGGCTTCTTCCTATGCGGTACCCCAAACAAAAGGCGCATCCTTCTTTGTAAGCTCGTTGAGAGGTGCAGCAATGGTGCTGAAATCTCTCACAAAACGCCTATAGAAACCAGCGAGGCCAAGGAAACTCCTCACTTGTGTGACCATTTTGGGCTGCGGCCAACTCTCAATAGCTTCAATCTTGGCTTTATCAACTTCAATTCCCTGTGGAGTAACAAAATAGCCAAGAAAAGATACTCGGTCGGTGCAAAAGGTGCACTTTCCAAGGTTACCAAACGAACGTGCATCACATAGAGCAATGAAAACAGCACATAAATGTTCCAAATGTTCCTCCAAAGATTTGCTATAAATAAATATGTCATCAAAGTAAACTACCACAAATCATCCAATGAAATCACGTAAAACTTCGTTCATTAACCTCATGAAAGTACTAGGTGCATTAGTTAACCCAAAAGGCATGACTAACCACTCATATAATCCAAACTTAGTTTTAAATGATGTTTTCCATTCATCTCCCAATTTCATACGAATTTGATGGTATCCACTACGCAAATCAACTTTGGAGAATATTGTAGAGCCACTCAATTCATCAAGCATATCATCTAGCCTAGGAATAGGATGACGATAACGAATAGTAATATTATTAATGCCTCTACAATCAACGCACATACGCGATGTACCATTCTTTTTCGGCACTAAAATGATCGGAACAACACAAGGACTAAGGGATTTGCGTATATAACCTTTGTCGAGCAGTTCTTGTACTTGACGCATAATCTCCTTCGTCTCCTCTGGATTGGTACGGTATGGTGCACTGTTGGGTAATGATGCACCGAGAATTAAGTCAATTTGATGCTCAATCCCTCGCATTGGTGGTAATCCCGGTGGCACATCTTGTGGAAAGACGTCAGCGAACTCCTGCAAAATGTTAGTGACAGCAGGAGGCAAAGAGGAAGGCACGTCCTCGAATGAAAATAATGCCTCTTTGCACACAAAAGCATAGTAAATAGATTTGCTAAAATCTAGATCATCAATATCAGATTTGGTGGCAAGTAAACATGCACTTTTCAATTTAATTTCAGAAGCAACACTAGATTGTTTATTATTAGGCTGCATTTGTTGCTCAAATTCTTTTGCCACAATCTGATTTTCACTCTTATTTTTCTCCTGTTTTGCTTTATTAGCTCTATTAATATCATCTTTCAAAATGGAATCAGGAGTCATAGGAAGCAAAGTAATATTTTTATCCTTATGAACAAGAGTATACTGATTGTTTCTACCATGGTGTACAGAATTTTTATCAAATTTCCATGGTCTACCAAGTAATAAGGAACATGCTTGCATAGGTACCACATCACAATCAACATAATCAGCATATGTAGAGATACTAAAATGCACACGAACAGTACGTGTTACCTTAACCTTGCCGCTGTTGTTGAATCATTGGATGTAGTAAGGATGTGGATGTGGTCTTGTGGTGAGAGATAGCTTCTCCACCATCTCCATGCTAGCCAAGTTATTGCAGCTCCCTCCATCTATGATGACGCGAACAGAACGTTCCTTCACAACTCCCTTTGTATGGAACAAATTAGGCCTCTGATTTTGCTCAACTTGTGTAACCTGCACACTCAAAACACATTGAGCAACTAAACATTCATACCCGTCAGCATCTTCAGCAGCCATGTATTGCATCTCATGATCAGAATCATCTCCACCGTGTTCTTCATGTGTAATAAGAGCCAAAGTCTCCTCATCATAGTCACTAGCGGACTCATACCCACCATCCTCAGTAGCAATCATCACACGCTGAGATTGGCATTCTCTCGCAAAATTTCCCCTTCCCTTACAACAACGACAAATAATATCACTTATGTGCCCTGTTGATGCCATGGAAGAAGAAGAGCTCTGCGCAGGTCTAGCAGGCGTGCTCTTGGCAGATAGTGGTGGTTGTGCCTGCTTTCTTGTATCACGGCTGGAGGTGGCACCTGATGGAGGTGCTGGTGGAGTGGAAGTAGAGGATGCACGTGGTGTCCATGATGAAGATCGACCTACAGAAAAGTTAGTTCGCGCCAATGCCTGTCGATCCTGCACTTCACGTTCAGCTTTACAAGCAAGATGGAATAAATGAGTGATATTATTATACTCCTTATACTCTAGGATGGTCTGAATCTCTCTATTTAATCCACCCATAAAACGTGCAAGCATAGCTTCATTCTCCTCAACAATACCACATCTAATCATGCCAGTTTGTATTTCCTAATAATATTCTTCTACAGAATATTTTCCTTGTCTTAAACGCTGCAACTTTTGAAGTAATTCATGTTGATAATATGGTGGAACCCAACGAGTACGCATAGCAGTTTTCAAAGCAGCCCAAGTAGCCGGAATAGGATATAATCTACAATGCTCAGACCACCAAACATATGCAAAACTAGTGAATGCACAAACAGCAGCAGGAACACGTCTCTCCTCGGGATATTGTAAACATGTAAATCATTGTTCAGTTTCTAATTCCCAAGTAAGATATATATCAGGAACATATCTACCCTCAAATGGTGGAATATTCAATTTTAGTTTAGGGAGATGGTCATGATCTCGTACCTGAGGGTGAGCCCTACCATTGCCATTATTTGCATGTGGACGACCTGGTGGTTGATGTGCTGGTGGTGGCACGTAGTTCTGATTTTGATCAACCTCATCCTCGTAATCTCCGGAAAAATCATGCTCCTCCGCATCTGTAGCAGGAGCCACAGAAGTATCAATAGCAACACCAACAGTTTGGCCAGGTGCAAGAGGGAGACGGCTCGCTCGGCGGAGGGCTGTTTCACGATGTGTAGGTAGTCGTTGTTGTTGTTGTTGTTGTTGTTGTAGAGGTGCGTTAGGTGCAGCCGGTGGTGGTGGTGGAAGACGCGCGAGAAATTCATTAAACCTGTTATTGAGCTTTGTTTCGAACGTCTTCTCCATGCCATCTATCTTCTCCATGGCCTCTTCAAATCTGTTTAGCACATCTTGCACCTGTCCACTCATCATTTGCTGAAATTTATCATGCAACTCCTTATTCGTCATGTTCTCCCAGTCAGTCTCGTCGGCTTGTGATCCTGCCATGGTTAGCAACAATAGAAACACACAAGAATATGATCCTACAGACTACTAACAAGAGGTGGTGGTGGTGTCACAAATCCGTCAAGCAAATCTCAAATTCTTACCAGTTCTTACCCAGCAGCAGGCGGTGTTCGGCAACCGTCGTAGTCAAAACTCTAAAAGCTTGGATAGAGCGATTACCAGGGAGAGTCGAACGCACGACGTAGATGTATGTGGAGCTGGGAAGGCTTATAATATGGTAGCAAAAAGGGTCAGCAATAATCAATTCAGAGATGCAAAGTTGAATAAACGCTCAACGACGGTACTGTGCAGGTCCTAGGCTAGACCGTGCTAGAGACGCGAGCCTAGAACACTAACAAAATCATGGCGCTGTACGTAAAAAATGGAGGAGCACACTCCGAATTTTTTTTCTTTTTTTTCACTTTTTTTGCACTTTTCTCTCTCTTTTTTTGTTTTTTTTGCTCTGCAAGAATTTTTTTTCGAAAAAGTCTACAAATGGTCTAAAAACTGTCTAGCCAGAATCTCATGAGTCCTACTCTGTCACGACTCGGAGTATGGCGTGATCTGGAACTCGAAAACAAAGCAACAAATACTGGACTCAGACTAGAACTGGTGGCGGAGATGAAACTGGTGGAACTCGGACTGTGGTGGTATATCTGGACTCGGATTGGTGGTGGTATATGGCGATGGTATATCTGGACTCAGATTGGTTGTGGTATATGGCGATGGTATATGTGGACTCGGATTGGTGGTAGTATATGGCAGCGGCGATGTATATAGTGGGGTGGTGGTATATGGTAATGAAGATGACGATGGTGCGGCGGCGGCGTGACAACCTGTGAACAGAACTCGAAACTCTAAAGGACTAGACGCTAAGACCAGCAACTTGACACGATGATGCAACCGCAAATTCAACAAAGCAAATACAGAAAAGATTATGCAAAGGCTCAGATTGGTTCGGATAGGATGAACTAACCCTAATTTTTTTTGGCTTTTTCATGGACTGTAGGTATGAAGGACAGACTCGATCTAATCTACGAAAAACTGTAAAATCTCACCGAGCAACCTGAAAATCTGATACCACTTGATAGAGGCAAAGGTGTCCTGATGTTTCGATGAGATGGTGGCTATCGTTTTCTGTGGGAGTCGACCTTGACGATCCGACTACGAACGTGCGAGACGTCGCGCCTTAGCAATCGCTAAACCAACTTCCGAGGGTTATTGACCACGCCGGAGCACGATCAACCTGACCACGAGGGTCTGTTTCCTGCGAGCAAACGAAGAACAAGCAAGAAACTGAGATTGCAATCTGGATATTGCGAATATAAGATGAAAGCTTTATTGATCAAGGTGGGGTTCTGTGATGCCTTGGTCTGGTCGTTGAACACAAACGAAGTACGCGAAGTTGCAGCTATGGCGAACTTTTAATCTAAACAAAACCTAAAGCCTAAACGATGCCCTAAGGGCTGTATATATGGAGGAGAGAGGGGGAATTTCGTGGCCCTTGGTGGAGGGGTCCGAAACCAACCCTAACTCTTGTTTCCCCACACATACAGACTCTAAAAACAGCCTATACTTAAGTACTTCGAAAATACATGGGCCTGGCCCAATAATTAGGTGATGCAGCACCTAAAGTAGCTTCTAGACGAGATTTATGAAGTGGCATCTTGTATATTTCGTCCCATGCTTCATGCACTCATTATGGTGGCTTCAGAGTCCTGGAATCATCACTTGTAACTCCATTCTTGTTCCCCTTGCGCATGCCATCATCTCCATGCCTGAACTTGCTCCAAGGTTCATCTTTCTTGTCCAAGCTAGGCCCTTCATTTGTAAGCAAAACAAATGTATTCAATTTAGGAAGCATCATATTCTCATGAATATTAGAATCGTTACCAAGAAACGGAAGTACCTGATAATTCAATTGGCGTGCGCGAGCTCTAGTAATCGGTCCAGTATGTATAGCAGCAGGGGCTGTGGGTGTAACAATGGTATTGTTGTCCTCATCATCTATTTGCGTGTGTGTTTCCATGGACCGTATATGCTTGGTCTACTTGTTACATAGCATCTTGCGAATCTTTTCCAACATAATTGAATCTTACTTACATTCACATTAAAATTTGTGCCACCATCCTAACCAAGCTCCACCATAGGCTTTTACTTGTGTAGGTGTGAGAAACCGACGAGAATTCGTACCAATTGGGCTTTTTCCTTGTCCTACATTGGAGTGATCATCGATTCACTTTCAACTTCGGTCAAGGTACATTTGGTATTCGTTCTTCTCTTTCTACCACTCACATTTGTCTTGGAATGATGGATAGGCCAAGTACTTCTACCAACCCACTTTTCATGGAGCAAGACGACGACATGAACTCCATTGTCACCAAGAGTCATCTCTTTGGTGCACAACGTGCTTTGCATCAAGAGCAACAAGCTATGAGTGAACGCATCGACAACCTTGCCGCCGACTTGTGACTTTCTGAGCAACGTACAAAGGACTACTTCGACCACAAGCTCGACGATCACAAGCAAGAGAATGACGCAAGGATGGACGAGATTCACGCTTTGTTGCTCAACCGCTCTTCTTCCACTTCAAGAAGGAGCCGTTCAAGTCGCCACTCCGACTTCACCCTCTCCGGCTCAAGTACATCGACATCGAACACTCTTCGTTGAGCCGCGCGCAACGAGCGTCAAGCAAACCTCAATCCACTTCGAGACACCGACTCGCAAGAACATCGATGACGTCAAGCCGAAGAAGCCTTTGTGCTAGCTCGAGAATGACAACAACAACGCCAACATGAAGATTAAGAACGTGCGCGTCTACACCAAAATGCACAAGATGTCGAGGCTCAACGTCAAGAACAACAACTCCGTTACGCTCAAGCACTTGAGGCGCAAAAAGCTCTACGTGATGCGAGTCGAGCCGTTTCCGGCTGAGGCCGACAAGCCCGTGAACAAGAGGAAGCACTTTGCCAAGAAATTCACGAACGACGATTTCAAGCTCGCATGCATCGTCTAGTTCCTCCTCGAGCTCGATGCGCTCCTCCACAAGCTCGCCAAGACCATCAAGTTCATCAAGAGCATGAAGACAATGGGAATCCTCCGTGACAAGAGCAACACGAGGTTGACAACCCTCCGCGTCAAGAACACCACGAGTTGAACAATCATCTACAACATGGGCGTCATCATCCCCGACCCCAACACAATGAAGAACAACGCTACGACAAGCTCAAGTTCACCATGCCCAAGTTCAAAGGAAACAACGAGCCCGAAGAATACCTTTCATGGGCATTGAAAGATGACAAGATCTTCCGTTTGCACAATTATGAAGAAGAGAAGAAGATCGCGATGGCATCCCTTGAGTTCCAAGACTATGTCCTCATTTGGTGGGAACAAATCATAGAGCGCCACGAGGCAAGAGGTGAACCACCCATCACTACTTGGGCACAAATGAAGGATGTCATGAGAGCACGCTTCGTGCCTACCTACTACAACCGCGACCTCTTCAAGAAACTCCAACAACTCAAGCAAGGAACCAAGAGCGTTGAAGAATACTACAAGGAGATGGAGATTGCAATGATAAGAGCTAATGTGACGGAAGATGATGAGCAAACAATGGTACGTTTCTTGAATGGACTCAATCATCCTATCAAGAAGATCGCCGACTTCCAACCATACTCAAACCTCATCGAGCTAGTGCACCAAGCCACCAAAGCGGAACGCCAAGTGCAAGATGATTTCAAGTTGATAGGGGCTAAGGTGTCCCGATGTTTCGATGAGATGGTGGCTATCATTTTCTGTGGGAGTCGACCTTGACGATCAGACTACGAACGTGCGACACGTTGCGCCTTAGCAATCGCTAAACCAACTTTCGAGGGTTATTGACCACGCCGGAGCACAATCAACCTGACCACGAGGGTCTGTTTTCCTGCGAGCAAATGAAGAACAAGCAAGAAACTGAGATTGCAATCGGGATATTGCGAATATAAGATGAAAGCTTTATTGATCAAGGTGGGGTTCTGTGACGTCTTGGTCTGGTCGTTGGACACAAACGAAGTACGTGAAGTTGCAGCTATGGCGAACTTTTAATCTAAACAAAACCCAAAGGCTAAACGACGCCCTAAGTGTTGTATATATGGAGGAAGAGGGGGGGAATTTCGTGGCCCTTGAGGGTGGGGTCCGAAACCAACCCTAACTCTTGTTTCCCCACACATACGGACTCTAAAAATAGCCTATACTTAAGTATTTCGAAATTACATGGGCCTGGCCCATTAATAAGGTGACGCAGCACCAAGAATAGCCTATGGACGAATATTATGAAGTGGCATCTTGTATATTTCGCCCAAGGCTTCATGCACTCCTTATGGCGGCTTCAAAGTCCTGAAATCATCACTTGTAACTCCGTTCTTTATCCCCTTGCGCATGCCATCAACTCCATGCGTGTTCTTGCTCCAATGTTCATCCTTCTCCAAGCTAGGCCCTTCATTTGTAAGCAAAACAAATGTATCCAATTTAGGCAACATCATAATCTCATGAACATTAGAATCATTACCAAGAAACGAAAGTACCTGGTAATTTAATTGGCGTGCGCGAGCTCTAGTAATTGGTCCAGTATATGTAACAGTAGGGGCTGTGGGTGTAACAATGGTATTGATGTCCTCATCACAAGTATGCCAAGTTCTCATCCAAGTCCTCCGGTTTCTCCAATAACCAAGCTTCAACGACTCCAACACCGACTACAAGACCCTCTACTTCCAACATCGACAAGTCAACTTCCAAGAAAGCTTCGCCAACTACAAGCAATCTTAATACGAGCAACTTCAAGCCGAGAGCTTCATCATGATCAAGCCCTACCGATGAGACCGTCAAGATGAGTTCCCTCAAGTGTTTCACTTGCGGCGGCCGAGGTCACAAGTCCTATGAGTGCACCAACAAGCGCACCATGATCTTCAACGATGATGGCACTTATGATTCCATGAACGAAGGAAAAATGGAAGCCCTTGAGCAAGTCGCCATGCACCGCCAAGTGAACAATTGATAGAGGCAAAGGTGTCCCGTCTTTCGATGAGATGGTGGCTATCGTATTAGAGGAAGTCGACTTTGACGATCCGACTACGAACATGCAAGGACGTCGCGCCTTAGCAATCGCTAAACCAACTCCGAGGGGTTATTGACCACGCCGGAGCACGATCAACCTGACCACGAGGGCCTGTTTCCTGCGAGCAAACGAAGAACAAGCAAGAAACTGATGTAGGGTAGAGACCCTAATCGCCCGATCTTTCACAGAAGGAGCGAATCCCGGGAAAAACACGAAGAACACGAGGATGAACGGAAGGAAAACACAAGAGGAAATCACTAAACCGATATGAATAAGTCACACATGGGCTAGATCCTCGAGTACATAGAACGATACACGAATCCAAAGACAACTAGGGACAATACACGGTAACCGGTTCTTCTCCGTGAGGATGTCTTGAATCCACAATGGGATCTTCCCTTAGAAAGGGGTCTTGAATCCAAGGTGGATCTTCTCCGAAGAGGGGCTGTGGTCTCTCTCGAGGAGTAGATCCGATATGGATGAGCAATGCTCTATCTCTCAAAGGAGCTAAACCAATGCTAACCCTAGCTAGGATGAAAGGGGGGTCTATTTATAGTCTAAGTGCAAATGGGGGCGAAGTGAAGGGGTACATGGGCCTCGGGCCCGAACACTGTGCGCAGACAGGTACCAGACGTCTGCTGGGGACCGGTCGTCCGGTGTCTCAGGAGCTGCCGAACATCCGGAGGCTCCGGACTTCTGCTGACTTCAGCTCGGGTGCGGTCGCGTCGGTCGTCCGGTCGGGGCCGGACGTCCGCTCATTCGCCTCGGGTGCAGGGGCACCGGTCGTCCGGTCTAGACCGGATGTTTCCTGGCTGGGACTCGGCTGATGCTTCAGGCGCCGGACGTCCGGTCCCGGCCGGTCGTCCGGTGGCTGGGACTTTTCCTGCAACCCTTCTTCTTCTCTGTCTTCTCGTCGATCTTCCTCTTCCTCTTGTCCTTGCTCCTTAGCTTCTCCATTGTACCTGAGTATGCACAAGGTATCCATATGAGGTAGTAGCCATGCTTCATGTGCATCGAAGTGGAATTCTGAGAGGAGAGATGTCACCTCGGTTTCAAGGGCTCTTTGATGAGGACATCAATACCATTGTTACACCCACAGCCCCTGCTGCTATACATACTGGACCAATTACTAGAGCTCGCGCATGCCAATTGAATTATCAGGTACTTTCGTTTCTTAGAAACGATTCTAATGTTCATGAGAATATGATGCTGCCTAAATTGGATGCATTTGTTTTGCTTACAAATGAAGGGCCTAGCTTGGACAAGAAAGATGAACCTTGGAGCAAGTTCAAGCATGGAGATAATGGCATGCGCAAGGGGAACAAGAACGGAGTTACAAGTGATGATTCCAGGACTCTGAAGCCACCATAATGAGTGCATGAAGCATGGGACGAAATATACAAGATGCCACTTCATAAATTTCGTCCAGAGCCTATTTTAGGTGCTGCGTCACCTTATTATTGGGCCAGGCCCATGTATTTTCGAAGTACTTAAGTATAGGCTGTTTTTAGAGTCCGTATGTGTGGGGAAACAAGAGTTAGGGTTGGTTTCGGACCCCTCCACCAAGGGCCACGAAATTCCCCCTCTCTCCTCCATATATACAGCCCTTAGGGCATTGTTTAGATTTTGGGTTTTGTTTAGATTAAAAGTTTGCCATAGCTGCAGCTTCACGTACTTCGTTTGTGTCCAACGACCAGACCAAGACGTCACAGAACCCCACCTTGATCAATAAAGCTTTCATCTTATATTCGCAATATCCAGATCGCAATCTCAGTTTATTGCTTCTTCTTCATTTGCTCGCAGGAAACCGGCCCTCGTGGTCAGATTGATCGTGCTCCGGCATTGTCAATAACCCCTCGGAGTTGGTTTAGCGATTGCTAAGGCGCGACATCCTCGCACGTTCGTAGTCGGATCGTCAAAGTCGACTTCCTCTAAAATGAGAGCCACTATCTCATCGAAAGACGGGACACCTTTGCCTCTATCAAGTGGTATCAGATTTTTAGGTTGCTCGGTGAGATTTTACAGTTTTTCGTAGTTTAGATCGAGTCTATTCTTCGTACCTATTGTCCACGAAAAAGCCAATAAAAATTAGGGTTAGTTCATCCTATCCGAACCAATCTAAGCCTTTGCATAATCTTTTCTGTATTTGCTTTGTTGAATTTGCGGTTGCATCGTCGTGTCAAGTTGCTGGTCTTAGCGTCTAGTCCTTTAGAGTTTCGAGTTCTGTTCACAGGTTGTCACGTCGCCGCTGCCATATACCACCACCACACCAACTTCATCGTCGCTGCCATATTCACCACCACATATTCACCATCAATCCGAGTCCATATATGCCACCACATATCCACCGCCATCACGCCAATCCGAGTCCACCTACAACATATATCTGCCACTAGTCCGATTTCCACCAGATTCATCGCCGCCACCAGTCCGAGATTCCACCAGATTCATCTCCGCCACCAGTCCTAGTCCGAGTCCAGTAATCGTTTCATTGTTTTTGATTTACGAATCACGCGATACTTCGAGTTGTGACAGAATAGGACTCATGAGATTCCGAGCTACCCGCAAAAGAAAAATAGTTCCGAACTAAAAAAAACTAAGTCTAGAAAATTTTGGCTAGGCAGTTTTTAGACCATTTGTAGACTTTTTCAAAATATATTTGTTGCGGAGCAAAAAAAAAGATGAAAAAAGTGCAAAAAAAGTGAAAAAAAAAATTCAGAGAGTGCTCTTCCCTTGTTTACGTGCAGCGCCGTGATTTTCTTAGTGTTCTAGGCTTGTGTCTATAGCACGGTCTAGCCTAGGACCAGCACAGTACCGTCGTTGAGCGCTTATTCAACATTGCATCTCTGAATTGATTATTGCTGACCCTTTTTGCTACCATATTATAAGCCTTCCCAGCTCCACATACATCTACGTCATGCATTTAACTCTCCCTGGTAACCGCTCTATCCAAGCTTTGAGAGTTTTGACTACGACGGTTGCTCATCACCGCCTGCTGCTGGGTAAGAACTGGTAAGAATCTGAGATTTGCTTGACGGATTTGTGACATCCACCACCATCTCTTGTTAGTAGTCTGTAGGATCATATTCTTGTGTGTTTCTATTGCTGCTAACCATGGCAGGATCACAAGCCGACGAGACTGTCTGGGAGAACCTGACGAATAAGGAGTTGCATGATAAATTTCAGCAAATGATGAGTGGACAGGTGCAAGATGTGCTAAACAGATTTGACGAGGCCATGGAGAAGATAGATGGCATGGAGAAGACGTTCGAAACAAAGCTTGATAACAAGTTTAATGAATTGTTCGCGCATCTTCCACCACCACCACCGGCTGCCCCTAACGCACCTCTCCAACAACAACAACAACAACAACAACAACAACAACAACAACAACAACAACAACAACAACAACAGCAACAACAACGCCTCTTTCCAAATCAAGTGGGACGAGCACAGCGCGTTCCCATTGACCCTGGGCAAACTTCTAGTGCTGCTGTTGATGCTTCTGCCGCTCCTGCTGCTATTGCAGAGGTGGAGGACCATTACGAGGATGAGGTTGACCAAAATCAGAACTACGTGCCACCACCAGCACCACCACCACCAGGTCGTCCTCGTTCATATCATCGCAACCGTAGGGATGCACCACCACCTGAGGTACATGACCATCTTCCTAAACTAAAATTGAATATTCCACCATTTGAGGGTAGATATGTTCCTGATATATATCTTACTTGGGAGTTAGAAACTGAACAACGATTTACATGTTTACAATATCTTGAGGAGAGACGTGTTCCTGCTGCTGTTTGTGCTTTCACTAGCTTTGCATGTGTTTGGTGGTCTGAACATTGTAGATTATACCCTATTCCAGCTACTTGGGCTGCTTTGAAAACTGCTAAGCGTACTCGTTGGCTTCCACCATATTATCAACGTGAATTACTTCAAAAATTGCATCGTTTAAGACAAGGAAAAAAATTCTGTAGAAGAATATTATCAGGAATTACAAACTGGCATGATTATATGTGGTATTGTTGAGGAGAATGAAGCTATGTCTGCATGTTTTATGGGTGGATTAAATAGAGAGATTCAAACCATTCTAGAGTATAAGGAGTATACTAATATCACTCGTTTATTCCATCTTGCTTGTAAAGCTGAACATGAAGTGCAGGATCGACAGGCATTGGCGCGAATTAACTTTTCTGTAGGTCGATCTTCATCATGGACACCACGTGCATCCTCTACTTCCACTCCACCAGCACCTCCATCAGGTGCCACCTCCAGCCGTGATACAAGAAAGCAGGCACAACCACCACTATCTGCCAAGAGCACACCTACTGGACCTGCGCAGAGCTCTTCTTCTTCCATGGCATCAACAGGGCACACAAGTGATATTATTTGTCATCGTTGTAAGGGAAGAGGACATTTTGCGAGAGAATGCCAATCTCAGCGTGTGATGATTGCTACTGAGGATGGTGGGTATGAGTTCGCTAGTCACTATGATGAGGAGACTTTGGCTCTTATTACACGTGAAGAACACGGTGGAGAGGATTCTGATCATGAGACGCAATACATGGCTGCTGAAGATGCTGACAGGTATGAATGTTTAGTTGCTTAACGTGTTTTGAGTGTGCAGGTCACACAAGCTGAGCAAAATCAGAGGCATAATTTGTTCCATACAAAGGGAGTTGTGAGGGAACGTTCTGTTCGCGTCATCATAGATGGAGGGAGCTGCAACAACATGGCTAGCATGGAGATGGTGGAGAAGCTACCTCTCACCACAAGACCACATCCTCCTTACTACATCCAATGGTTCAACAACAGCGGCAAGGTTAAGGTAACACGTACTGTTCGTGTGCATTTTAGTATCGCTACATATGCTGATTATGTTGATTGTGATGTGGTACCTATGCAAGCATGTTCCTTATTACTTGGTAGACCATGGCAATTTGATAAAAAATTTGTACACCATGGTAGAAACAATCAGTATACTCTTGTTCATAAGGATAAAAATATTACTTTGCTTCCTATGACTCCTGATTCTATTTTGAAAGATGATATTAATAGAGCTAATAAAGCAAAACAGGAGAACAATAAGAGTGAAAATCAGATTGTGGTAAAAGAATTTTTACAACAAATGAAGCCTAATAATAAACCATCTAGTGTTGCTTCTGAAAAATTAAATTGAAAAGTGCATGTTTACTTGCCACCAAATCTGATATTGATGATCTAGATTTTAGCAAATCTGTTTGCTATGCTTTTGTGTGCAAAGAGGCATTATTTTCATTCGAGGACGTGCCTTCCTCTTTGCCTCCTCCTGTCACTAACATTTTGCAGGAGTTCGCTGATGTCTTTCCACAAGACGTGCCACCGGGATTACCACCTATTCGAGGGATTGAGCATCAAATTGACTTAATTCCCGGTGCATCATTACCCAACCGTGCGCCATACCGTACCAATCCAGAGGAGACGAAGGAGATTATGCGTCAAGTACAGGAGCTGCTTGACAAAGGTTATATATGTGAATCCCTTAGTCCTTGTGTTGTTCCTATCATTTTAGTGCCGAAAAACGATGGTACGTCGCGTATGTGTCTTGATCGTAGAGGCATTAATAATATTACTATTCGTTATCGTCATCCTATTCCTAGGCTAGACGACATGCTTGATGAATTGAGTGGCTCTACAATATTCTCCAAAGTTGATTTGCATAGTGGATACCATCAAATTCGTATGAAATTGGGAGATGAATGGAAAACGGCATTTAAAACTAAGTTTGGTTTATATGTTTGGTTAGTCATGCCTTTTGGGTTAACTAATGCACCTACTACTTTCATGAGACTAATGAACAAAGTTTTACGTGCTTTCATTGGACGATTTGTGGTAGTCTATTTTGATGATATACTGATTTATAGTAAATCTTTGGAGGAACATTTGGAACATTTACGTGCTGTTTTTATTGCTCTATGTGATGCAAATTTGTTTGGAAACCTTGGAAAGTGCACCTTTTGCACCGACCGAGTATCTTTTCTTGGCTATGTTAATACTCCACAAGGAATTGAAGTTGATAAAAGAATTGAAGTTGATAAAGTCAAGATTGAAGCTATTGAGAGTTGGCCGCAGCCCAAAACGGTCACACAAGTGAGGAGTTTCCTTGGCCTCGCTGGTTTCTATAGGCGTTTTGTGAGAGATTTCAGCACCATTGCTGCACCTCTCAACGAGCTTACAAAGAAGGATGTGCCTTTTGTTTGGGGTACCGCACAGGAAGAAGCCTTCACGGTATTGAAAGATAAGTTGACACATGCTCCTTTACTCCAACTTCCTAATTTCAATAAGACTTTTGAGCTTGAATGTGATGCTAATGGAATTGGATTAGGAGGTGTGTTATTACAAGATGGCAAACCTATTGCATACTTTTCAGAAAAATTGAGTGGGCCTAGTCTGAACTATTCTACTTATGATAAAGAATTATATGCTCTTGTTCGGACCTTAGAAACATGGCAACATTATTTATGGCCCAAGGAATTTGTTATACATTCTGATCATGAATCTTTGAAACACATTAAAAGTAAAGCAAAACTGAACCGTAGACATGCTAAATGGGTTGAATTCAATGAGACTTTCCCTTATGTCATTAAACACAAGAAGGGTAAAGAAAATGTTATTGCTGATGCCTTGTCTCATCATTATACTATGCTTTCACAACTTGACTTTAAAATATTTGGTTTGGAGACCATCAAAGATCAATATGTGCATGATGCTGAATTTAAAGATGTATTGCAGAATTGTAAGGAAGGGAGAACTTGGAACAAGTTCGTTCTTAACGATGGATTTGTGTTTCGTGCTAACAAGCTATGTATTCCAGCTAGGTCCGTTCGTCTTTTATTGTTGCAGGAGGCGCATGGAGGAGGATTAATGGGACAGTTTGGCGTCAAGAAGATGGAGGATATACTTGCTACACATTTCTTTTGGCCAAAGATGAGACGGGATGTCGAGCATTTTGTTGCTCGCTGCACTACATGTCAAAAAGCTAAGTCACGACTCAATCCTCATGGTTTATATATGCCTTTGCCTGTACCTAGTGTTCCATGGGAGGATATATCTATGGACTTTGTTTTAGGTTTACCTCGAACAAAGAAGTGGAGGGATAGCATATTTGTTGTCATGGATAGGTTCTCGAAAATGGCACACTTTATACCATGTCATAAAAGCGATGATGCTGTTAATGTTGCTGATTTGTTCTTTCGTGAAATTATTCGCTTGCATGGTGTGCCAAATACTATTATTTCAGATCGTGATACTAAATTTCTTAGCCACTTTTAGAGATGTTTATGGGCTAAGTTGGGGACTAAGCTTCTTTTTAGTACTACTTGTCACCCCCAAACTGATGGACAAATTGAAGTAGTCAATAGAACATTGTCTACTATGCTTAGGGCTGTTTTGAAGAATAACAAGAAAATGTGGGAAGAATGCTTGCCTCATATTGAATTTTCTTATAATCGTTCATTGCATTCTACTACTAAGGTGTGCCCTTTTGAAAGTGTGTATGGTTTCCTACCTCGTGCACCTATTGATTTGTTGCCTCTTCCATCTTCGGAGAAGGTTAATTTTGATGCTAAAGAACGTACTGAATTGATTTTAAAAATGCATGAGTTAAATGCATGAGTTAAATGCATGAGTTAACTAAGGAAAACATTGAGCGTATGAATGCTAAATATAAACTTGCTGGAGATAAGGGTAGAAAACATGTTGTGTTTGCACCTGGAGATCTTGTTTGGTTACATTTGCGTAAGGATAGATTTCCTAATTTGCGCAAATCAAAGCTAATGCCACGTGTTAATGGTCCTTTTAAGGTGTTAGAGAAAATAAATGATAATGCATATAAATTTGAGCTGCCTGCAGATTTTGGGGTTAGTCCCACTTTTAACATTGCAGATTTGAAGCCTTATTTGGGTGAGGACAATGAATTTTCGTTGAGGACGACTTCATTCAAGAAGGGGAGGATGATGAGGACATCAATACCATTGTTACACCCACATCCCCTGCTGCTATACATACTGGACCGATTACTAGAGCTCGCACACGCCAATTGAATTATCAGGTACTTTCGTTTCTTGGTAACGATTCTAATGTTCATGAGAATATGATGCTGCCTAAATTGGATACATTTGTTTTGCTCACGAATGAAGGGCCTAGCTTGGAAAAGAAAGATGAACCTTGGAGCAAGTTCAAGCATGGAGATGATGGCATGCGCAAGGGGAATAAGAACGGAGTTACAAGTGATGATTTCAGGACTCTGAAGCCACCATAATGAGTGCATGAAGCATGGGACGAAATATACAAGATGCCACTTCATATATTTCGTCCAGAGCCTATTTTAGGTGCTGCGTCACCTTATTATTGGGCCAGGCCCATGTATTTTCAAAGTACTTATGTATAGGCTGTTTTTAGAGTTCGTATGTGTGGGGAAACAAGAGTTAGGGTTGGTTTCGGACTCCTCCATATATACAGCCCTTAGGGTATCGTTTAGACTTTAGGTTTTGGTTAGATTAAAAGTTCGCCATAGCTGCAACTTCGCGTACTTCGTTTGTGTCCAACGACCAGACCAAGGCGTCACAGAACCCCACCTTGATCAATAAACCTTTCATCCTATATTCCCAATATCTAGATCGCAATCTTAGTTTCTTGCTTGTTCTTTGTTTGCTCGCAGGAAATAGGCCTCGTGGTCAGGTTGATCGTGCTCCGGCGTGGTCAATAACCCCTCGGAGTTTGTTTAGCGATTGCTAAGGCGCGACGTCCTCGCACGTTCGTAGTCGGGTCGTCAAAGTCGACTTCCTCTAAAATGAGAGCCACTATCTCATTGAAAGACGGGACACCTTTGCCTCTATCACTCTTGCACGTGATCGAGTCATGGGTCTGGTAGGCACTTGATGAGACGATGGTAGGTCCATGGGGATGACCTTGGGATGCTCCGCATCATCTCCCCTCCCTTGGGGAAGATCCGTCCTCGGATCAAAATCTTCATCACCATGGAAGGGAGAGAGATCTTTGACATTGAAGATGTCGCTCATGTTGTACTTGTCGCGCGGGAGGTCGATCTTGTAAGCGTTCTCGTTGTAGCGTGCAAGCACCTTGAAGGGTCCATCCGCTCGTGGTCGAAGCTTGGATTTGCGTTCTTGTGGGAAGCGGTCCTTGCGAAGGTGTAGCCACACTCGATCACCAATGTTGAAGACCATAGGTTGCTTCTTGAAGTTGAGCTTGGTCGCAAGGCGTTGAACTTGGCGCTCGATGGTGTTTCTTGTATCTTCATGCATCTTCTTGAGATGTGTCACACGCGCACTTGCGTCCAAATTGATGCGCTCTTGGAGTGGTAGAGTAAGAATGTCCAATGGTGACAATGGGTTGAATCCGTAAACGACCTCGAAAGGCGACTTGCCGGTTGTTGAGTGTCTTGCTCGGCAATAGGCGAACTCGGCGATAGGTAGGCACTCCTCCCACTCCTTGATATTCTTCTTGTTGAGTACTCGAAGTAGAGCGGAGAGTGTGCGGTTTGTCACCTCCGCTTGGCCGTCGGTTTGAGGATGGTACGCCGTGGAGAAGAGTAGCTTGACTCCGAGCATGGCGCATAGGGTCTTCCAAAAGTAGCTAAGGAACTTGACGTCGCGGTCCGAGACAATTGTCTTTGGCACACCATGGAGATGCAATATTTCCCTACAAAAGAGATTAGCAACATGTGAAGCATCATCTATCTTGTGACAAGGAATAAAATGTGCCATTTGGAGAAACGGTCCACAACGACAAATATAGAATCTTTCCCATTGCTAGTTTTTGGCAAACCAAGTACAAAGTCCATGCTTATGTCCTCCAAAGGTTGGTATGGAATTGGTAAAGGCATATAGAGACCATTAGATTGAGCTTTGGACTTAGCTTTGCAGCATGTCGAACATCGGTTGGTGAAGCGATTGACGTCCCAAAACATCTTCGGCCAAAAGTAGCTCTTCGAGAGCGTGGCGAATGTCTTGTCGCGTCCGAAATGTCCCATTAAGCCTCCTCCATGTGATTCCTGCAAAAGCAACAAATGAAGGGACGACTTGGGGATGCAAAGTTTGTTAGCTCGCATAAGATAGCCGTCTTTGATGTAATAGCGTTCCCAAGATGTATTCGACAAACACTTGGCATAAGGAATGGCAAAAGTGTCATCATGCTCATACAATTCTTTGATATGCTCGAAGCCAATGACATCTAACTCAAGTTGCGTGACTAGCATGCATATGCGGGAAAGAGCATCCGCGACGATGTTTTCTTTACCCTTGATGTACTTGATGACATAGGGAAAAGACTCAATGAATTCACTCCATTTAGCATGACGCTTGTTCAACTTAGTTTGACCCTTGAGATACTTGAGAGTCTCATGATCGGTATGAATGATAAACTCATGGGGACGAAGGTAATGTTCCCATTCATGTAAAACGCGGACTAAAGCATATAGCTCTTTGTCATAGATGGGATAGTTGAGTTGCGCTCCAGAAAGTTTCTCACTAAAGGAAGCTATGGGGCGCTTCTCTTGCGTTAACACACCTCCTATGCCATTACCGCTAGCATCGCAATGAATCTCAAAAGGCTTGTCGAAGTTGGGTAAAGCAAGCACGGGAGCATGAGTAAGCAAATTCTTAAGCTCATTGAATGCGGTATCTTGGGATGGTCCCCAAATAAACGGTGCATTCTTCTTGCTCAAAGCATGCAAATGCGAAGCAATGGTGCTAAAATCCTTCACAAAGCGACGATAGAAACCCGCAAGACCAAGAAAACTACGCACTTGATGCAAGTTGGTTGGTTGCGGCCAAGTCTTAATAGCATTGATCTTGGACTCATCTACATGAACACCCTTAGAAGAGACCACAAAACCCAAGAAAACGAGCTTGTCAGCACCAAAAAGGCATTTCTCCATATTAGCATAGAGACGCTCTTTCCTAAGAGTTTGCAAAACGGTGCGGACATGGGTGACATGCTCTTTGATAAATTTGCTAAACACAAGAATGTCATCGAAGTAAACCACAACAAATATACCAATGTAAGGGCGAAAGACATGATTCATAAGGCGCATAAAAGTGCTCGGTGCTTCCGAGAGACCCATAGGCATGACTAAACACTCATACAAACCAAACTTGGTTTTGAATGCGGTTTTCTATTCATCACCCTCTTGTATGCGGATTTGATAGTATCCACTCTTAAGATCAATTTTGGAAAATATAGTGGCACCACTAAGCTCATCTAGCATATCATCTAAGCGTGGAATGGGATACCTATAATGAACGGTGATAGCATTGATAGGTCTACAATCGGAGCACATGCGAAAGCTACCGTCACGTTTTGGCACAAGAATGACCGGTACAACACAAGGGCTCAAACTTTCACGCACATGACCATGGTCTATGAGATGCTTTACTTGTGATAGAGGCGAGGGTCCTGATCTTTCGATGAGATGATAACTATCGATTTGGTGGAGACGACTTTGACGATCCGACTACAAACGTGCACGACGTTGCGCCTTAGCAACCGCTAAACCAATCTCCTGAGGTTACTGACGATGCTGGAAGCACGGTCAGCCTGACCACGAAGGTCTATTCCTGCAAGAAATCGAAGAACGAGCAAGAATATGATAAAGCAATCTGAATATCACAAATATATATGAAGTATTGATAATGGTGGGGATCCGGAAGTGGTCTTAGTCTGGTCGTTGGACACAAGCGAAGTACACGAAGTTGCAATGGCTAACTTTTAACTAAACAAATCCCAAGGAAAAAGCTACTAGATGGATCTACTTATATAGGAGCAAGGGGTGGCGGCCAAGGAGGTGGGAGGACGTCCCAAGGCAGCCTAAAACTAACCCTAGGTCGTACAAGGCTCATGGGCCCAAGTGGAGGTGATGCAACACCTTTGGGCTTGTAGTTTGACTCGGATTCTGCTGCAACGTCAGATTGTTTCGTCCGTAACTCAACGCTCCGGACGAATTTGAAGGTGAATCCAATTGGGTTGGAAAGAGAACTAAATCTAGTTTCCAACAAAAAACGAATCACCCAATTCGGAGTCCGTATGAAAAAGTTGTTGGCGTTTTGAGTCAGGTATGTCTGTGCAGTCCGAATCTGAATCCAGAACGTGAGAGACTTGGACTCTATCTTCTCTTGACCCAAAAGTGACGTGAGAGGACTTTTTGAACACAACCTAAACTTATCCTTTTCCCTTATCTTCATATGTGGATTGTACAAATGTCCCATACACCTGCAATTAGACAAAACACAAAAGTGTGTGAAGTATTTTTGTTCTGGATAACATAAATAGATTATTGAATAGTTTGCATTAGAAATCACCTGACAAATATGCATGTATGCAATATTTTTGGTCGTATCCAAGGTAGTCATGTCCTCATCATCCTCACATTTTTGAAAACAAAGCCGTCCTCGTCATTGCTTAATCTGAAATGTGGCTAACAAAAGAGACAAGGTGTACATGTTGTATATGTATATGTCATCCATTTTAACTTCCCTTGATTTTTGCACATATGTCACATGTATACATGAGTAAATTTCATTGTTCATAAAATCTAAAGCCAAAAAATTATCACAAGAAGTAGAAGGCATGAAAATATTGGATCTTAGTTTGCACATATAAGTGAAGCTCTTATTCTCTTCAAAAGATTGGCAATGTTCATCATTAAACCATCCTAACTTCGATGAATAAACCTTACTTGCATCAAATTTACATGCTACAACATGCTTAAATAAGCAAACATGCAATAAGTCATTGGACACAGAATCATCATCAAGATTAGAGGTCATATCAAAATGATTAAACATTGGTTCTTTTGCATCAACAGTTAATTCAATGGGTGCACTAAAAATTGTTGGTATTTCAATTGTTTGATGACATGACGCATTCATGATAGTAACAAGAGTCTCTAAAATAGGTGGTGTGCTCAAATCAACAGGTAACTCAACACATGATGCATTCAAGTTAACTAGGCATGCTTCATTCTCATGTGAAGTTATATCATCAATACCTTTACTGTTACCTCGCAGAGATGTAGCTGATGTAGGTACGGACGTTGACAATGTACCATACTCTTGAGATGATATTGCGCTCACAATCCGAGGTGGGGCTGCTCTAGTAGGTGCAATAGTGGAGTAACCAACCGGCGATGGTGAGCATGAACTGGAATAGTAGTTGTTGTAGTCACCCAATGCATCCTCCTGTATCTGTCTCTCAAAGGTACAAGCACGAACATACATACCAGTAATGCAACGAGAAATATACTGAAATCTTGCCTGAATATCATGGTTTAAACCACCAAAAAATCTATTCATTGTATCATCCTCAGATTCTTCTATGTCACAATGATGCATATAAGATTTGAACTCTTGGTAGTAAGCATGAACAGTGTTATTGCCTTGTTTTAATTGCTCCAATTTACGACGCAATTCACGACGATAGTAAGGAGGAAAAAATTGTTATCTCATTACAGCTTTCAAAACTTTCCAAGTTGTGGGTTGGTTATCAATGTTTTTCTTACAATGTACACTCCACCAAACAGAAGCAAAACCAATAAATGCTCTAATGGTAGCTCGTACTCTCTCAAGTTCAGAAAAATCATGGTGACTAAAAACTTGTTCTACTTCAAGCTCCCAAGCTAGATAAATAACAGGATTAAATCTATCCTCAAATGATGGTAAAGAGATAACCTGACCATATGCTTGTGTGTGTTGTCCCAACTCTCGTGATGGTGAAGATGTGTCCGTCGTCCAAAAACTTCTATCTCTGGAACCTGTCATGATCAGTAGAAACAAGAACCAAAATTCGAGAATAATGTTCCTATGAACTACTAGGATATGGTTGTAAAGTGCTCACAGTAAAGCAAATATCAATATCTTACAAGTTCTTACCATGCAGCAGGTGGTGAGAGGCAACCAGCGGTGTCAAATAACTCCGAAGATTGTGTAAAGCGATTGCCAGGGGAACATGCATATATACGGTGTAGAAATATGTGGAGCTGGGTTGGCTATATATGGTAGCAAAGTATTAGCAATAATCAATTCAGAGATGCAATGTTGAATAAACGCTTAACGACGGTACTGTGCTGGTCCTAGGCTAGACCGAACTAGAGACGCGAGCCTAGAACACTAATGAGGTCACGTTGTAGCACAACTAGCATCAATGAAGGATACTGAGTAGCTCTAGACAGCAAGATATAAGTGAATATCACAACGGCAGTAAAGATAATGATGTGAAACAACAACCAAGCAGGATATATCAACAACTTTGTCTCCAACTTTTCTCTGAAAAAGTTTGTGCCGATCTTTTGATTTTTTTTTCAAGAATGGTATTGACTCAAGCTTTCAAACACAAAAGGAGTCACTCAATTCCGAGTTGATATGAGGAGTCAAAAAATTCGAAAACTGTCCTGAAAAACTGGAATAAGCTGTGTTCATGAACTTCGGAGGGCAAAAAGACCTATTTAGAAGCCGATTTTGAGGTGCCAAATATTGAACAAGCTTCTTCAACTATTTAGATGCGGCTCGTCGCTAGCTTTCGTTTGAGTACTCGCGGAGGCAAAACGGACTTCGTATGAGGAAGTTATGCATGTTTTACTGAACAGTGCACAAAACAGATTCCAATCCGAATTCAACTACGAGATTGAGTCTAAAAAGATCCGAATTTTGTTTTTTTTCTTATCTCTTTTTTTTCCTCACACTTTTTTTTCTTTCTCTCCTTTTTTTTCTCTGACTTTTTTTCTCTTTTTTTTCTCTCTTTTTTTTTCTCTCGTTTTTTTCTCTCTTTTTTTCTCCCTCTTTCCAAAACAAACTAGATAAGATGCAGATTTGATCAAGTAAAGATGTGAATGATCTCAACTATTATTATGACAATGAATGGTGGGTAGCACGTGGTGGAAATTGATGGATGGGTGGTGGACAGCGGATGAGATAATGATGCAGCGGTGGCGTGACTAATGTGACCAGAACTCGAAACTCTAAACGAACTAGACACTAAGACCATCAACTCGACACGACGATGCAACCGATAATTCAACTATGCAAGCAATGAAAAGAGAATTGCAAAGGCTCAGACTGGCTTGGACCAAGGATGAATAGATCTAACTCTTTTTTGTGGCTTTTTCTTGGACAATAGGTAAGAAAATAAATCTAATCAAGGAAAACTGGAAATTCTCACCGAGCAACCTGAAAACTGATACCACTTGATAGAGGCGAGAGTCCCAATCTTTCGATGAGATGATAACTATCGATTTGGTGGAGACGACTTTGACGATCCGACTACAAACGTGCACGACGTTGCGCCTTAGCAACCGCTAAACCAATCTCCTGAGGTTACTGACGATGCTGGAAGCACAGTCAGCCTGACCACGAAGGTCTATTCCTGCAAGCAATCGAAGAATGAGCAAGAATATGATAAAGCAATCTGAATATCGCAAATATATATGAAGTATTGATAATGGTGGGGATCCGGAAGCGGTCTTGGTCTGGTCGTTGGACACAAACGAAGTACACGAAGTTGCAATGGCTAACTTTTAACTAAACAAATCCCAAGGAAAAAGCTACTAGATGGATCTACTTATATAGGAGCAATGGGTGGCGGCCAAGGAGGTGGGAGGACGTCCCAAGGCAGCCTAAAACTAACCCTAGGTCGTACAAGGCTCATGGGCCCAAGTGGAGGTGATGCAACACCTTTGGGCTTGTAGTTTGACTGGGATTCTGCTACAACGTCAGATTGTTTCGTCCGTAACTCAACGCTCCGGACGAATTTGAAGGTGAATCCAATTGGGTTGGAAAGAGAACGAAATCTAGTTTCCAACAAAAAAAGAATCACCCAATTCGGAGTCCGTATGAAAAAGTTGTTGGCGTTTTGAGTCAGGTATGTCTGTGCAGTCCGAATCTGAATCCAGAACGTGAGAGACTTGGACTCTATCTTCTCTTGACCCAAAAGTGACGTGAGAGGACTTTTTGAACACAACCTGAACTTCTCCTTTTCCCTTATCTTCATATGTGGATTGTACAAATGTCCCATACACCTGCAATTAGACAAAACACAAAAGTGTGTGAAGTATTTTTGTTCTGGATAACATAAATAGATTATTGAATAGTTTGCATTAAAAATCACCTAACAAATATGCATGTATGCAATATTTTTGGTCGTATCTAAGGTAGTCATGTCCTCATCAAATTGCCTTTGAATTTATTTGGTTTCTTTGGGGTTGACGCGGTAGGGAGCTTTGTTCGGAAGCGGTGCTCCGGGGATGAGGTCGATGCGGTGCTCAATGCCTCGTAGTGGAGGTAGTTTTGGAGGTAGCTCATCGGGGAAAACATCTTGAAATTCCTGCAAAAGAGAAGACACCACTAGAGGAAGGGTGTGAGAAGTGTTAGTTTGTGGTGCATTGTCCTTGCACACAAGGACGTAGTGTAGGACACTAGATGGGTTCTCACACACTTCTCTCATCTCACGTTTGGTGGCAAATAGAACGAGGTACTTGTTTTCGCTCATCTTGGAGGCACTCAATTTGGGCTTGTGGCGCTCACTCTCTCTTTGGTGGCTCACTCTCTCACTATTCTCTCCATGATGGGTGGTTTGCTTATCGGCGATCACTTGGCTTGGAGACATATGTCGTAACACAAACTCCTTTCCGTGCATCTTGAAGCTATAGTGGTTGGTACGTCCATTGTGGACGACTCCTCTATCGAATTGCCATGGTCGTCCAAGGAACTAGACAATGCATGCGAGCTTGAAATCGTCGTTCGTGAATTTCTTCGCGAAGTGCTTCCTCTTGTTCATGGGCTTGTCGGCCTCGGCCGGCAACGGCTCGACTCGCTTCACATAGAGCTTTTTGCGCCTCAAGTGCTTGAGCGTCACGGAGTTGTTGTTCTTGACGTTGAGCCTCGGCATCTTGTGCAGTTTGGTGTAGACGCACGCGTTCTTCCTCTTCATGTTGGCGTTGTTGTTGTCATTCTCGAGCTAGCGCAAAGGCTTCTTCGGCTTGACGTCGTCGATGTTCTTGTGAGTCGGTGTCTCAAAGTGGATTGAGGTTTGCTTGACGCTCGTTGCGCGCGGCTCGACAAAGAGTGTTCGATGTCGGTGTACTTGAGCCGGAGAGGGTGAAGTCAGAGTGGCGACTTGAACGGCTCCTTCTTGAAGTGGAATAAGAGCGGTTGAGCAACAAAGCACGAATCTCGTCCATCCTTGCGTCATTCTCTTGCTTGTGATCGTCGAGCTTGTGGTCGAAGTAGTCCCTTGTACGTTGCTCGGAAAGTCGCAAGTCGGCGACAAGGTTGTCGATGCGTTCACTCATAGCTTGTTGCTCTTGATGCAAAGCACGTTGTGCACCAAAGAGATGACTCTTGGTGACAATGGAGTTCATGTCGTCGTCTTGCTCCATGAAAAGTGGGTTGGTAGAAGTACTTGGCCTATCCATCATTCCAAGACAAATGTGAGTGGTAGAAAGAGAAGAACGAATACCAAATGTACCTTGACCGAAGTTGAAAGTGAATCGATGATCACTCCAATGTAGGACAAGGAAATAGCCCCATTGGTACGAATTCTCGTCGGTTTCTCACACCTACACAAGTAAAAGCCTATGGTGGAGCTTGGTTAGGGTGGTGGCACAAATTTTAATGTGAATGTAAGTAAGATTCAATTATGTTGGAAAAGATTCGCAAGATGCTATGTAACAAGTAGACCAAGCATATACGGTCCATGGAAACACACACGCAAATAGATGATGAGGACATCAATACCATTGTTACACCCACAGCCCCTACTGCTATACATACTGGACCGATTACTAGAGCTCGCGCACGCCAATTGAATTATCAGGTACTTTCGTTTCTTGGTAACGATTCTAATATCCATGAGAATATGATGCTTCCTAAATTGGATACATTTGTTTTGCTTACAAATGAAGGGCCTAGCTTGGACAAGAAAGATGAATCTTGGAGCAAGTTCAGGCATGGAGATGATGGCATGTGCAAGGGGAACAAGAACGGAGTTACAAGTGATGATTCCAGGACTCTGAAGCCACCATAATGAGTGCATGAAGCATGGGACGAAATATACAAGATGCCACTTCATAAATCTTGTCCAGAAGCTATTTTCGGTGCTGTGTCACCTTATTATTGGGCCAGGCCCATGTATTTTCGAAGTACTTAAGTATAGGTTGTTTCTAGAGTCCGTGTGTGTGGGGAAACAAGAGTTAGGGTTGGTTTCGGACCCCTCCACCAAGGGCCACAAAATTCCCCCTCTCTCCTCCATATATACAGCCCTTAGGGCATCGTTTAGGCTTTGGGTTTTGTTTAGATTAAAAGTTTGCCATAGCTGCAACTTCGCGTACTTCGTTTGTGTTCAACGACCAGACCAAGGCATCACAGAACCCCACCTTGATCAATAAAGCTTTCATCTTATATTCGCAATATCCAGATTGCAATCTCAGTTTCTTGCTTGTTCTTCGTTTGCTCGCAGGAAACAGACCCTCGTGGTCAGGTTGATCGTGCTCCGGCGTGGTCAATAACCCTCGGAAGTTGGTTTAGCGATTGCTAAGGCGCGACGTCTCGCACGTTCGTAGTCGGATCATCAAGGTCGACTCCCACAGAAAACGATAGCCACCATCTCATCGAAACATCGGGACACCTTTGCCTCTATCAAGTGGTATTAGATTTTCAGGTTGCTCGGTGAGATTTTACAGTTTTTTGTAGATTAGATCGAGTCTGTTCTTCATACCTACAGTCCATGAAAAAGCCAAAAAAATTAGGGTTAGTTCATCCTATCCGAACCAATCTGAACCTTTGCATAATCTTTTCTGTATTTGCTTTGTTGAATTTGCGGTTGCATCGTCGTGTCAAGTTGCTGGTCTTAGCGTCTAGTCCTTTAGAGTTTCGAGTTCTGTTCACAGGTTGTCACGCCGCCGCCGCACCATCGTCATCTTCATTACCATATACCACCACCCCACCATATACATCGCCGCTGCCATATACTACCACCAATCCGAGTCCACATATATCATCGCCATATACCACAACCAATCCGAGTCCAGATATAACATCGCCATATACCACCACCAATCCGAGTCCAGATATACCACCGCAGTCCGAGTTCCACCAGTTTCATCTCCGCCACCAGTCCTAGTCCGAGTCCAGTATTTGTTGCTTTGTTTTTGAGTTCCAGATCACGCCATACCCCGAGCTGTGACAGAGTAGACTCATGAGATTCCGTGCTACCCGCAGAAGAAAAATAGTTCCAAACTCAAAAAAAACTAAGTCTGGAAAATTCTGGCTAGACAGTTTTTAGACCATTTGTAGACTTTTTTGAAAAAAATTCTTGCGGAGCAAAAAAAACAAAAAAAGAGGAAAAAAAGTGCAAAAAAAAGTGAAAAAAAAAGAAAAGAAATTCGGAGTGTGCTCCTCCATTTTTTACGTACAGCGCCGTGATTTTGTTAGTGTTCTAGGCTCGCGTCTCTAGCATGGTCTAGCCTAGGACCAGCACAGTACCGTCGTTGAGCGTTTATTCAACTTTGCATCTCTGAATTGATTATTACTGACCCTTTTTGCTACCATATTATAAGCCTTCCCAGCTCCACATACATCTACGTCGTGCGTTTGACTCTCCCTGGTAATCGCTCTATCCAAGCTTTGAGAGTTTTGACTACGACAGTTGCCGAACACCGCCTGCTGTTGGGTAAGAACTGGTAAGAATTTGAGATTTGCTTGACGGATTTGTGACACCACCACCACCTCTTGTTAGTAGTCTGTAGGATCATATTCTTGTGTGTTTCTATTGTTGCTAACCATGGCAGGATCACAAGCCGACGAGACTGACTGGGAGAACATGACGAATAAGGAGTTGCGTGATAAATTTCAGCAAATGATGAGTGGACAGGTGCAAGATGTGCTAAACAGATTTGAAGAGGCCATGGAGAAGATAGATGGTATGGAGAAGACGTTCGAAACAAAGCTCAATAACAGGTTTAATGAATTTCTCGCGCGTCTTCCACCACCACCACCGGCTGCACCTAACGCACCTCTACAACAACAACAACAACGACTACCTACACATCGTGAAACAGCCCTCCGCCGAGCGAGCCGTCTCCCTCTTGCACCTGACCAAACTGTTGGTGTTGCTGTTGATACTTCGGTGGCTCCTGCTACTGATGCGGAGGAGGATGATTTTGCCGGAGATTACGAGGATGAGGTTGATCAAAATCAGAACTACGTGCCACCACCAGCACATCAACCACCAGGTCATCCACATGCAAATAATGGCAATGGTAGGGCTCACCCTCAGGTACGAGATCATAACCATCTCCCTAAACTAAAATTAAATATTCCACCATTTGATGGTAGATATGTTCCTGATATATATCTTACTTGGGAATTAGAAACTGAACAATGATTTACATGTTTACAATATCCCGAGGAGAGACGTGTTCCTGCTGCTGTTTGTGCATTCACTAGTTTTGCATGTGTTTGGTGGTCTGAGCATTGTAGATTATATCCTATTCCAGCTACTTGGGCTGCTTTGAAAACTGCTATGCGTACTCGTTGGGTTCCACCATATTATCAATGTGAATTACTTCAAAAGTTGCAGCGTTTAAGACAAGGAAAATATTCTGTAGAAGAATATTATTAGGAAATACAAACTGGCATGATTAGATGTGGTATTGTTGAGGAGAATGAAGCTATGCTTGCACATTTTATGGGTGGATTAAATAGAGAGATTCAAACCATCCTTGAGTATAAGGAGTATAATAATATCACTCGTTTATTCCATCTTGCTTGTAAAGCTGAACGTGAAGTGCAGGATCGACATGCATTGGCGCGAACTAACTTTTCTGCAGGTCGATCTTCATCATGGACACCACGTGCATCCTCTACTTCCACTCCACCAGCACCTCCATCAGGTGCCACCTCCAGCCGTGATACAAGAAAGCAGGCACAACCACCACTATCTGCCAAGAGCACACCTGCTAGACCTGCGCAGAGCTCTTCTTCTTCCATGGCATCAACAGGGCACACAAGTGATATTATTTGTCATCGTTGTAAGGGAAGAGGACATTTTGCGAGAGAATGCCAATCTCAGCGTGTGATGATTGCTACTGAGGATGGTGGGTATGAGTTCGCTAGTCACTATGATGAGGAGACTTTGGCTCTTATTACACGTGAAGAACACGGTGGAGAGGATTCTGATCATGAGACGCAATACATGGCTGCTGAAGATGCTGACAGGTATGAATGTTTAGTTGCTTAACGTGTTTTGAGTGTGCAGGTCACACAAGCTGAGCAAAATCAGAGGCATAATTTGTTCCATACAAAGGGAGTTGTGAGGGAACGTTCTGTTCGCGTCATCATAGATGGAGGGAGCTGCAACAACATGGCTAGCATGGAGATGGTGGAGAAGCTACCTCTCACCACAAGACCACATCCACATCCTTACTACATCCAATGGTTCAACAACAGCGGCAAGGTTAAGGTAACACGTACTATTTGTGTGCATTTTAGTATCGCTACATATGCTGATTATGTTGATTGTGATGTGGTACCTATGAAAGCATGTTCCTTATTACTTGGTAGACCATGGCAATTTGATAAAAAATTTGTACACCATGGTAGAAACAATCAGTATACTCTTGTTCATAAGGATAAAAATATTACTTTGCTTCCTATGACTCCTGATTCTATTTTGAAAGATGATATTAATAGAGCTAATAAAGCAAAACAGGAGAACAATAAGAGTGAAAATCAGATTGTGGTAAAAGAATTTTTACAACAAATGAAGCCTAATAATAAACCATCTAGTGTTGCTTCTGAAATTAAATTGAAAAGTGCATGTTTACTTGCCACCAAATCTGATATTGATGATCTAGATTTTAGCAAATCTGTTTGCTATGCTTTTGTGTGCAAAGAGGCATTATTTTCATTCGAGGACGTGCCTTCCTCTTTGCCTCCTGCTGTCACTAACATTTTGCAGGAGTTCGCTGACGTCTTTCCACAAGACGTGCCACCGGGATTACCACCAATGCGAGGGATTGAGCATCAAATTGACTTAATTCTCGGTGCATCATTACCCAACCGTGCACCATACCGTACCAATCCAGAGGAGACGAAGGAGATTATGCATCAAGTACAAGAACTGCTCGACAAAGGTTATATACGCGAATCCCTTAGTCCTTGTGTTGTTCCGATCATTTTATGCCGAAAAAGAATGGTACATCACGTATGTGTGTTGATTGTAGAGGCATTAATAATATTACTATTCGTTATCGTCATCCTATTCCTAGGCTAGATGATATGCTTGATGAATTGAGTTGCTCTACAATATTCTCCAAAGTTGATTTGCGTAGTGGATACCATCAAATTCATATGAAATTGGGAGATGAATGGAAAACAACATTTAGAACTAAGTTTGGATTATATGAGTGGTTAGTCATGCCTTTTGGGTTAACTAATGCACCTAGTACTTTCATGAGGTTAATGAACGAAGTTTTACTAGCTTTCCTTGGACGATTTGTGGTAGTATACTTTGATGACATATTGATTTATAGCAAATCTTTGGAGGAACATTTGGAACATTTACGTGCTGTTTTTATTGCTCTACGTGATGCACATTCGTTTGGTAACCTTGTAAAGTGCACCTTTTGCACCGACCGAGTATCTTTTCTTGGCTATTTTGTTACTCCACAGGGAACTGAAGTTGATAAACCCAAGATTGAAGCTATTGAGAGTTGGCCGCAGCCCAAAACGGTCACACAAGTGAGGAGTTTCCTTGGCCTCGCTGGTTTCTATAGGCGTTTTGTGAGAGATTTCAGCACCATTGCTGCACCTCTCAACGAGCTTACAAAGAAGGATGCGCCTTTTGTTTGGGGTACCGCACAGGAAGAAGCCTTCACGGTATTAAAAGATAAGTTGATACATGCTCCTTTACTCCAACTTCCTAATTTCAATAAGACTTTTGAGCTTGAATGTGATGCTAGTGGAATTGGATTAGGAGGTGTGTTATTACAAGATGGCAAACATGTTGCATATTTTTCTGAAAAATTGAGTGGGCCTAGTCTGAACTATTCTACTTATGATAAAGAATTATATGCTCTTGTTTGGACCTTAGAAACATGGCAACATTATTTATGGCCGGAGGAATTTGTTATACATTCTGATCATGAATCTTTGAAACACATTAAAAGTCAAGCAAAACTGAACCGTGGACATGCTAAATGGGTTGAATTCATTGAGACTTTCCCTTATGTCATTAAACACAAGAAGGGTAAAGAAAATGTTATTGCTGATGCTTTGTCTCGTCGTTATACTATGCTTTCACAACTTGACTTTAAAATATTTGGTTTGGAGACCATCAAAGAACAATATTTTCAAGATGTATTGCAGAATTGTAAGGAAGGGAGAACATGGAACAAGTTCGTTCTTACCAATGGATTTGTGTTTCGTGCTAACAAGCTATGCATTCCAGCTAGCTCCGTTCGTCTTTTGTTGTTGCAGGAGGTGCATGGAGCAGGATTAATGGGACACTTTGGCGTCAAGAAGATGGAGGATATACTTGCTGCACATTTCTTTTAGCCAAAGATGAGACGGGATGTTGAGCGTTTTGTTGCTCGCTGCACTACATGTCAAAAAGCTAAGTCATGACTCAATCCTCATGGTTTATATATGCCTTTGCCTGTACCTAGTGTTCCTTGGGAGGATATATATATATATATGGACTTTGTTTTAGGTTTACCTCAAACAAAGAAGGGGAGGGATAGCATATTTGTTGTCGTGGATAGGTTCTCAAAAATGGCACACTTTATACCATGTCATAAAAGCGATGATGTTGTTAATGTTGCTGATTTGTTCTTTCATGAAATTATTCGCTTGCATGGTGTGCCAAATACTATTGTTTCAGATCGTGATACTAAATTTCTTAGCCACTTTTGGAGATGTTTATGGGTAAGTTGGGGACTAAGCTGCTTTTTAGTACTACTTGTCACCCCGAAACTGATGGACAAACTGAAGTAGTCAATAGAACATTGTCTACTATGCTTAGGGCTGTTTTGAAGAATAACAAGAAAATGTGGGAAGAATGCTTGCTCATATTGAATTTGCTTATAATCGTTCATTGCATTCTACTACTAAGATGTGCCCTTTTGAAATTGTGTATGGTTTCCTACCTCGTGCACCTATTGATTTGTTGCCTCTTCCATCTTCGGAGAAGGTTAATTTTGATGCTAAAGAACGTGCTGAATTGATTTTAAAAATGCATGAGTTAACTAAGGAAAACATTGAGCGTATGAATGCTAAATATAAACTTGCTGGAGATAAGGGTAGAAAACATGTTGTGTTTGCACCTGGAGATCTTGTTTGGTTACATTTGCGTAAGGATAGATTTCCTAATTTGTGCAAATCAAAGCTAATGCCACGTGCTGATGGTCTTTTTAAGGTGTTAGAGAAAATAAATGATAATGCATATAAACTTGAGCTGCCTGCAGATTTTGGGGTTAGTCCCACTTTTAACATTGCAGATTTGAAGCCTTATTTGGGTGAGGACGATGAACTTTCGTCGAGGACGACTTCATTTCAAGAAGGGGAGGATGATGGGGACATCAATACCATTGTTACACCCACAGCCCCTGCTGCCATACATACTGGACCGATTACTAGAGCTCGCGCACGCCAATTGAATTATCAGGTACTTTCGTTTCTTGGTAACGATTCTAATATTCATGAGAATATGATGCTGCCTAAATTGGATATATTTGTTTTGCTTACAAATGAAGGGCCTAGCTTGGACAAGAAAGATGAACCTTGGAGCAAGTTCAAGCATGGAGATGATGGCATGCGCAAGGGGAACAAGAACGGAGTTACAAGTGATGATTCCAGGACTTTGAAGCCACCATAATGAGTGCATGAAGCATGGGACGAAATATACAAGATGCCACTTCATAAATTTAGTCCAGAAGCTATTTTAGGTGTTGCGTCACCTTATTATTGGGCCAGGCCCATGTATTTTCGAAGTACTTAAGTATAGGCTGTTTTTAGAGTCCGTATGTGTGGGGAAACAAGAGTTAGGGTTGGTTTCGGACCCCTCCACCAAGGGCCATGATATTCCCCCTCTCTCTTCCATATATACAGCCCTTAGGGCATTGTTTAGGCTTTAGGTTTTGTTTAGATTAAAAGTGCGCCATAGCTGCAACTTCGCGTACTTCGTTTGTGTTCAACGACCCGAACAAGGCATCACAGAACCCCACCTTGATCAATAAAGCTTTCATCTTATATTCGCAATATCTAGATTGCAATCTCAGTTTCTTGCTTGTTCTTCGTTTGCTCGCAGGAAACAGACCCTCGTGGTCAGGTTGATCAGGCTCCGGCGTGGTCAATAACCCTCGGAAGTTGGTTTAGCGATTGCTAATGCGCGACGTCTCGCACGTTCGTAGTCGGATCGTCAAGGTCGACTCCCACAGAAAATGATAGCCACCATCTCATCGAAACATCAGGACACCTTTGCCTCTATCAATAGATAAGTGGGGTTGTGCAACCAAGGGTGAGCCAAAATGTGGAATCCACAAAAATGCTCTTGTTGCACAACACTAGAGAGACGCTAGCACGATTGCACGATAGGCGGATACAAGAACTTGTGCACAACCTACTTAGCAAAAATGCAACGACTTGTATCCCAAATATGTTCTATGCAAGGTGTTGCTATGATATGATCCAAGATGATCGAGTATGACAATCTTAATGTTGTATGATGCTATGGTTCTTGCTTAAAAGCTCTTTGCTTATCTTTCCTCTTTGCTTAAAAGCTTGGTTGGCTCTTTGATGTTTGAGCTCTTTTCTCATGCGGTGCTTGACGAACCAAGATAGCAAGTGAGTATGCGATGACAACTTTGTGACACAAGAGATGATACCAATATAGGCAACAATGATGTATGTATGTATGCTATGGGATGTATGATCACTAATGTGCACAAGTCTCGTTGCTGGCAATACTCAATGGCTAGGCTTGATGGGTAAGCAATGCAAAGGAGTAAGCCTATGATGGCTATCAATGTAATGGCAAGAGTGATATGTCCAATACCAAGATGAGGTTACCGGTCTTGCTTCTGGTATGGTGTCAAAATGGTGGCACGAATACCAAGTCGTAGTCGAGGTGGTCATTGTTGATGACGCGTCCGTGGCGAAGATGAGCGGCGGTGATGTCGATGTCGAACCGTACCTAGATAGCCGAAACACAAAAGGAGACGGTACCACAACTCAAATTCTCAAACCTCAAAGTAGCAATTGTGTCGGAGTAGGTATCGGGTATGTGGTGGTGCGGGTTGGGGTATTTGAAAGGTTTGCGGAAGTCGGTGGTGGTGTAGCGGATGATGTGGTGGAAACCTCAAACAACAATTTGAGCGAAATCAGTTTTAGAGTAGCGGTCGTCCGAAAATGGACGGATGTCCGGTCGCTGGTCGTCCGGTAAGGTCAGACGTCCGGTGCTTCCTGGGTCGCCGGACGTCCAGTAAAGTGACGGTCGTCCGGTGGGTCAGGGTCAACGCGAAATTTCAGATCCATGGGGCGGTTTTGGGCGGAATATGGGGATTTTGGGAGGGATTTCGAGGTGGAGATGGTGGGGGAAGGCTAGATCCACTTGCTACACAACAAATTCATGAATCAAAACTCACAAAACACAAGAAAATTTTTTGGGGCTATTTTTGTGGGGATTTTCAGATTAGGATGAAAAACAACAAAATCAAGCTAGAAAAAGAAGAGGGGGCTCCGAAATCGTGATCAACCTTGCTCTAGATACCAAGATGATGTAGAGTAGGACCCTAATCGCCCGATCTTTCACGAAAGGAGCGGATCCCGGGAAAATCATGAAGAACACGAGGAAGAACGGAAGGAAAACACAAGAGAAAATCACTAAACCGACACGAATAAGTCACACATGGGCTAGATCCTCAAGTACATAGGTAGAGATACACGAATCCACGGACAACTAAGGACGATACACGGTAACCGGTTCTTCTCCGTGAGGAGGTCTTGATGGGGGCCGCTGATGTAGGGTGAAAGCCTAGATGGCCGATCTTTCACGAAAGGAGCGGATCCCAAAGAGAAACATGAAGAACACGAGGGGGATTCACGAGGGAAGACACGACAGAATCACTCAAACCAACAAGATTCGATTACACATGTGCTAGATCCTTGAAACACAAAGAGATACACGATGATCCAAGGTCAACAAAGGACGATACAAGTAACCGGTTCTTCTCCTAGAAGGAGGTCTTGATGGGGCTGCCCAAGAGGGGGGTCTTGAATCCAAGTAGATCTTCTCCGAAGAGGGGCCGCAGTCTCTCTCGAGGAGGAGATCGGTATGGATGAGCGAAGCTCTATCTCGAAGTATGAGCTAAACCAACGCTAACCCTAGCTAGGTTGAATGGGGGGTCTATTTATAGTCTAAGTGCAAAAGGGGGCGAAGAGAAAGGGTATATGGGCCTCGGGCTCGAATCTGGACGCAGCCAGGTACCGGACGTCCGCTGGGGACCGGTCGTCCGGTGTCTCAGGAGCTGTCGGACGTCCGGTGTCCTCCGGTCGTCTGCTGGTTCTGCTCTATGATGGGGGTGCCGGACGTCCGGAGGCTCCGGACTTCCGCTGATGTTGGCTCGGGTGCTGGTGTGCCGGTCGTCCGGTCCGGACCGGACGTCCGCTCGTTGGTTTCGGGTGCAGGGGCACCGGTCGTCCAGTCTGGGCCGGACGTCCGCTCGCTGGGGTTTGGCTGAGGCTTCAGGCGCCGGACGTCCGGTCCCGGCCGGTCATCCGGTGGCTGGGACTTTTCCTGCATCCCTTCTTCTTCTCTGTCTTCTCGTCCATCTCCCTCTTCTTCTTGTCCTTGCTCCTTAGCTTCTCCATTGTACCTGAGTATGCACAAAGTATCCATATGAGGTAGTAGCCATGCTTCATGCGCATCGAAGTGGAATTGTGAGAGGAGAGATGTCACCTCGGTTTCAAGGGCTCTTGCACGTGATCGAGTCATGGGTCCGGTAGGCACTTGATGAGACGATGGTACGTCCATGGGAATGACCTTGGGATGCTCCGCATCATCTCCCCTCCCTTGGGGAAGATCCGTCCTCGAATCAAAATCTTCATCACCATGGAAAGGAGAGAGATCTTTGACATTGAAGATGTCGCTCACGTTGTACTTGTCGCGTGGAAGGTCGATCTTGTAAGCGTTGTCGTTGTAGCGTGCAAGCACCTTGAAGGGTCCATCCGCTCGTGGACGAAGCTTGGATTTGCGTTCTTGTGGGAAGCGGTCCTTGCGAAGGTGTAGCCACACTTGATCACCAATGTTGAAGACCATAGGTTGTTTGTTGAAGTTGAGCTTGGTCGCAAGGCGTTGAACTTGGCGCTCGATGGTGTTTCTTGTATCTTCATGCATCTTCTTGAGATGTGTCACACGCGCACTTGCGTCCAAATTGATGCGCTCTTGGAGTGATAGAGGAAGAATGTCCAATGGTGACAATGGGTTGAATCCGTAAACGACCTCGAAAGGTGACTTGTCGGTTGTTGAGTGTCTTGCTCGGTTGTAGGCGAACTCGGCGATAGGTAGGCACTCCTCCCTCTCCTTGATATTCTTCTTGATGAGTACTCGAAGTAGAGTGGAGAGTGTGTGGTTTGTCACCTCCGTTTGGCCGTCGGTTTGAGGATGGTACGCCATGGAGAAGAGTAGCTTGATTCCGAGCTTGGCACATAGGGTCTTCCAAAAGTAGCTAACGAACTTGACGTCGCGGTCCGAGACAATTGTCTTTGGCACACCATGGAGACGCAATATTTCCCTACAAAAGAGATTAGCAACATGTGAAGCATCGTCTATCTTGTGACAAGGAATAAAATGTGCCATTTTGGAGAAACGGTCCACAACGACAAATATGGAATCTTTCCCATTGCGAGTTTTTGGCAAACCAAGTACAAAGTCCATGCTTATGTCCTCCCAAGGTTGGTATGGAATTGGTAAAGGCATATAGAGACCATGAGATTGAGCTTTGGACTTAGCTTTGCGGCATGTCAAACATCGGTTGGTGAAGCGATTGACGTCCTGAAACATCTTTGGCCAAAAGTAGCTCTTCGAGAGCGTGGCGAACGTCTTGTCGTGTCCGAAATGTCCCATTAATCCTCCTCCATGCGATTCCTGCAAAAGCAACAAACGAAGTGAGGACTCGGGAATGCAAAGTTTGTTAGCTCTCATAAGGTAACCATCTTTGATGTAATAGCGTTCCCAAGATGTATTCGACAAACACTTGGCATAAGGAATGGCAAAAGTTTTATCATGCTCATATAAGTCTTTGATATGCTCAAAACCAATGACAATCAACTCAAGGTTAGTGACAAGCATGCATATACGGGAAAGCGCATCCGCCACAAAATTTTCTTTACCCTTAATGTACTTTATGACATAGGGAAATGACTCAATAAATTCACTCCATTTAGCATGACACTTGTTCAACTTAGTTTGACCCTTAAGGTATTTAAGTGTTTCATGGTCGGTATGGATGATGAACTCACGTGGGCGAAGGTAATGTTCCCATTCATGCAAAACTCGCACTAAAGCATATAGCTCTTTGTCATAGATGGGGTAATTGAGTTGCGCTCCGGATAATTTCTCACTAAAGTATGCAATGGGGCGCTTCTCTTGCGTTAACACACCTCCTATGTCGTTACCACTAGCATCATAATGAATTTCGAAAGGTTTGTCGAAGTTGGGCACTGCAAGCACGGGAGCATGAGTAAGCAAGTTCTTAAGCTCATTGAAAGCAATATCTTGAGATGGTCCCCAAAAAAAAGGCGCGTTCTTCTTGCTCAAAGCATGCAAAGGTGAAGCAATGGTGCTAAAATCCTTCACAAATCTACGGTAGAAACCGGCTAAACCAAGAAAACTATGCACTTGTTGCAAATTGGTTGGTTGGGGCCAAGTTTTAATAGCATTGATCTTGGACTCATCTACATGAACACCCTTAGAAGAGACAACAAATCCTAAGAAAACGAGCTTATCAACACCAAAAAGGCATTTCTCCATATTAGCATAGAGACGCTCTTTCCTAAGAGTTTGCAAAACGGTGCGGACATGGGTGACATGCTCTTGGATAGATTTGCTAAATGCAAGAATGTCATCAAAGTAAACCACAACAAAAATACCAATGTAAGGGCGAAAGACATGATTCATAAGGCGCATAAAAGTGCCCGGTGCTTCCGAGAGACCCATAGGCATGACTAACCACTCATACAAACCAAACTTGGTTTTGAAGGCGGTTTTCCATTCATCACCCTCTTGTATGCGGATTTGATAGTAACCACTCTTAAGATCAATTTTGGAAAATATAGTGGCACCGCTAAGTTCATCAAGCATATCATCAAGGCGTGGAATGGGGTACCTATATCTAACGGTGATAGCATTGATAGGTCTACAATCGGAGCACATGCGAAAGCTACCGTCACGTTTTGGCACAAGAATAACCGGTACGGCACAAGGACTCAAACTTTCACCCACATGTCCATGGTCTATGAGATGCTTTACTTGCCTTTGTATTTCTTTGGTTTCTTCGGGGTTCATGCGGTATGGAGCTTTGTTGGGAAGCGGTGCTCCGGGGACGAGATCAATTCGGTGCTCAATGCCTCGTAGTGGAGGTAGACCCGGAGGTAGCTCATTGGGGAAAACATCTTGGAATTCCTGCAATAGAGAAGATAACACCAAAGGTAGATCGTGAGGGTTGTTAGTTTGTGAGACCTCGTCCTTGCACAATAGGACATAGTGTAGGACACTTGATGGGTTCTCACACACTTCTCTCATCTCATGTTTGGTGGCAAAGAGAACTAAGTTTTTCTTGTCGCTCATCGTGGAGTTACTCAATTTGGGCTTGTGGTGCTCACTCTCTTTTTGGTGGATCGCTCTCTCACTATTTTCTCCATGATGGGTGGCTTGCTTGTCGGCGAGCACTTGGCTTGGAGACATAGGAAGTAGCACGAACTCTTTCCCTTTCATCTTGAAACTATAGTGATTTGTATGCCCATTGTGAATGACACCTCGATCAAATTGCCATGGCCGTCCAAGGAGGAGGTGGCAAACGGTCATCGAAAGGACATCCCATTCCAATGTGTCTTCATAGGCGCCAATCTTGAAAGAGACTTGTACTCTATGCTCGACTTGTATGGTGCCGGTGTCGCTTAGCCATTGAACCTTGTAGGGGTGAGGGTGCTTCATCTTGACCAATTGGAGCTTGGAGCATAGTTCGTCACTTGCTAAGTTGTGGCAACTCCCTCCATCGATGATGACCTTGACGGATCGTCCAGTGATGCCGGCCTTGGTGTGAAAGATATGGCATCTTTGATCTTTGTCTTGTTGATGTTGAAGAGTCAAGACCTTGGAGACAACAAGAGTGGGGCTTGAATCTTCATCGCAAAAGACTTGGTCATCTTCATCTTCATTGTTCATTTGTCGGTGCATGGCCACTTGCTCAAGAGCTTCCATTTCTCCTTCACTCATGGAGTCATAGGTTCCGTCGTCGTTGAGGATCATGGTGCGTTTGTTTGTGCACTCGAAGGACTTGTGGCCTCAGCCGCCGCATGTGAAGCATTTGATAGAACTTGTCTTGAAGGTCTCATCGGGTGGATTAGATGATGATGGAGCTTTCTTTAAGTTGCTTGTAGTAGGAGGACGACTTGAGCTTGTCGAAGCTTTCTTGTAACTTGACTTGTCGCCGTTGCTTGTAGAAGGCTTGGTTGAGGTAGAAGGTGTTGGAGTCGTCAAAGCTTTATTGTTGGAGAGGCCATAGGACTTGGATGAGAACTTGGCATACTTGAAGTCGTCTTGTACTTGCCGTTCCACTTTGGTAGCTTGATGCACTAGCTCGATGAGGTTCGAGTATGGTTGGAAGCCGGCGATCTTATTGATAGGATGATTGAGTCCATTCAAGAACCTTGCCATAGTTTGCTCATCATCTTCTTTGACATTGGCTCGTATCATGGCAATCTCCATTTCCTTGTAGTACTCTTCAACGCTCTTGGTGCCTTGCTTGAGTTGTTGAAGTTTCTTGAAGAGGTCGCAGTTGTAGTAGTTTGGCATGAATCGTGCTCTCATGACATCCTTCATTTGTGCCCAAGTAGTGATGGGTGGTTCACCTCTTGCCTCGCGGCGCTCAATGACTTGTTCCCACCAAATGAGGACATAGTCTTGGAACTCAAGGGATGCCATCGCGATCTTCTTCTCTTCTTCATAATTGTGCAAACGGAAGATCTTGTCAACTTTCAATGCCCATGAAAGGTATTCTTTGGGATCGTTGCTTCCGTTGAACTTGGGCATGGTGAACTTGAGCTTGCCGTAGCGTTGCTCTTCATTGTGTTGGGGTCAGGGATGATGACGCCCATGTTGTAGATGATTGTCCAACTCGTGGTGCTCTTGACGAAGTTGGAAATCTTCCTCATGTTGCTCTTGGTGAGGATTGGGTCCATTGTCTTCTTGTTCTCGATGGACTTGATGTTCTTGTCTCACTTGAGGGGGAGCTTGTCTATCTTGACAAGGCGCTTGTCTATCTTGACGAGGAGCTTGTTGATGCACACGTCTTTGGTAAATTCTTTCTTGAGCTTCATCGCGAAGTGCTTCTTGATGTAGTCGAGCTTGTCGGCCTCAGTCAGCTACGACACGACTTGATTCATGAAGGGCACATTGCGCTTCAAGTGCTTGAGCATCACGGAGTTGTTGTTCTTTATGTTGAGCCTCGGCATCTTGTGCATTTTGGTGTAGACGCGCGCGTTCTTCCTCTTCATGTTGGCGTTGTTGTTGTCGTTCTCGAGCTAGCACAAAGTCTTGTACGGCTTGACGTTGTTGGTGCTCTTGAGAGTCGGTGTCTCGAAGTGGATTGAGGTTTGCGTGACCGTCGGTGTGCACGGCTCGGCGAAGAGTGTTTGATGTCGGTGTACTTGAGTCGGAGAGGGTAAAGTCGGAATGGCGACTTGAACGGCTCCTTCTTGAAGTGGATGAAGAGCGGTTGAGCAACAAAGCGCGAATTTCGTCCATCCTTGCATCATTCTCTTGCTTGTGATTGTCGAGCTTGTTGTCAAAGTAGTCCCTTGTACGTTGCTCGGAAAGTCGTAATTCGGCGGCAAGGTTGTCGATTCGTTCACTCATAGCTTGTTGCTCTTGATGCAAAGCACGTTGTGCACCAAAGAGGTGACTCTTGGTGACGAAGGAGTTCATGTCGTCGTCTTGCTCCATGAAGAGCGGGTTGGTAGAAGTACTTGGCCTATCCATCAATCCAAGACAAATGTGAGTGGAAGAAAGGGAAGAACCAATATCAAATGTACCTTGACCGATGTTGACAATGGATCAAAGATGACTCCAATGTGTGACAAGGAAATAGCATAATTGGTACCAATTCTTGTCGGTTCTCACACCTACACTAGTAAAAGCTTTTGGTGGAGCTTGGTTAGGATGGTGGCACAATTTTTAATGTGAATGTAAGCAAGATTCAATAATGTTGGAGAAGATTCGCAAGATGCAATGTAACAAGTAGACCAAGCATATACGGTACACGAAAACACACACGCAAAAAGATAAGTGGGGTTGAGCAACCAAGGGTGAGCCAAAATGTGGAATCCACAAAAATGCTCTTGTTGCACAACACTAGAGAGACGCTAACACGATTGCACGATAGGCGGATACAAGAACTTGTGCAGAACCTACTTAGCAAAAGTGCAACGGCTTCTATCCCAAATATGTTTTATGCAAGGTGTTGCTATCATATGATCCAAGATGATCGAGTATGACAATCGTAATGTTGTATGATGCTATGGTTCTTGCTTAAAAGCTCTTTGCTTATCTTTCCTCTTTTCTTAAAAGCTTGGTTGGCTCTTTGATGTTTGAGCTCTTTTCTTATGCGATGCTTGACGAACCAAGATAGCAAGTGAGTATGCGATGACAACTTTGTGACACAAGAGATGATACCAATATAGGCAACAATGAAGTATGTATGTATGCTATGGGAAGTATGATCACGAATGTGCACAAGTCTCGTTGCCAGCAATACTCAATGGCTAGTCTCGATGGGTAAGCAACGCAAAGGAGTAAGGCGATGATGGCTAACAATGTGATGGCAAGAGTGATATGTCCAATACCAAGATGAGGTTACCGGTCTTGCTTCCGGTATGGTGTCAAAATGGTGGCACGAATACCAAGTCGTAGTCGAGGTGGTCGTTGTTGATGACCGGTGTTGATGACACGTCCGTGTTGAAAATGAGCAGCGGTGATGTCGATGTCGAACCGTACCTAGATAGCCGAAACACAAAAGGACACGGTACCGCAACTCAAATTCTCAAAACCGAAGGTGACCAAAATCGTCGGAGTAGGTGGCGGTTAGGTGGTGGTGTGGGTAGGGATATTGGGACGGTTTTGTGGAAGTTGAAGGTGGTGTAGCGGATGATGTTGTGGAGGTAGCGGTTGTCCGGGCATGGACGGATGTCTGGTCGTCGGTCGTCCGGTAACGTCGGACGTCCGGTGCTTCCAGGGTCGCCGGACGTCCGGTGATGTGACGGTCGTCCGGTGGTCGGGGTCAACGCGAGATTTTAGATCCGGGAGGTGATTTTGGGGGAAATATGGGGAATTTGGGAGGGATTTCGAGGTGGAGATGGTGGGGTATGGCTAGATCTACTTGCAACGCAACAAATTCATGAATCAAAACAAACAAAACATCATCACAACCCACAAAACACAAGAAAAAAATTTGGGGCTATTTTTGGTGGGGATTTTCGGATCAGGACGAAAAACAACAAAATTAGACTAGCAACACAACGGGGAGTGATGAGGACATCAATACAATTGTTACACCCACAGCCCCTGCTGCTATAAATACTGGACCAATTACTAGAGCTCACGCACGCCAACTAAATTACCAGGTACTTTCGTTTCTTGGTAATGATTCTAATGTTCATGAGAATATGATGCTGCCTAAATTGGATACATTTGTTTTGCTTACAAATGAAGGGCCTAGCTTGGAGAAGGATGAACATTGGATTAAGAACAAGCATGGAGATGATGGCATGCGCAAGGGGAACAAGAACGGAGTTACAAGTGATGATTTCAGGACTTTGAAGCCACCATAATGGGTGCATGAAGCCTTGGACGAAATATACAAGATGCCACTTCATAAATTTTGTCCCGAGGCTATTATAGGTGCTGCGTCACCTTATTATTGGGCCAGGCCCATGTAATTTCGAAATACATAAGTATAGGCTGTTTTTAGAGTCCGTATGTGTGGGGAAACAAGAGATAGGGTTGATTTCGGACTCATCCACCAAGGGTCACGAAATTCCCCCCTCTTCCTCCATATATACAGCCCTTAGGGCATCGTTTAGACTTTGGGTTTTGTTTAGATTAAAAGTTCGCCATAGCTGCAACTTCGCGTACTTCGTTTGTGTTCAACGACCAGACAAAGGCGTCACAGAACCCCACCTTGATCAATAAAGCTTTCATCTTATATTCGCAATATCCAGATTGCAATCTTAGTTTCTTGCTTGTTCTTCGTTTGCTCGCAGGAAACAGACCCTCGTGGTCAGGTTGATCGTGCTCCGGCGTGGTCAATAACCTCTCGGAGTTGGTTCAGCGATTGCTAAGGCGCGATGTCCTCGCACGTTCGTAGTTGGATCGTCAAAGTCGACTGCCACCAAAGCGATATCCATCATCTCATCGAAAGACGGGACACCTTTGCCTCTATCAAGTGGTATCAGATTTACAGGTTGCTCGGTGAGATTTTACAGTTTTTCGTAGTTTAGATCGAGTCTGTTCTTCATACCTACAGTCCACGAAAAAGCCACAAAAAAATTAGGGTTAGTTCATCATATCCGAACCAATCTGAGCCTTTGCATAATCTTTTTAGGGTTTTGCTTTGTTGAATTTGCGGTTGCATCGTCGTGTCTAGCTGCTGGTCTTAGAGTCTAGTCTTTTAGAGTTTCGAGTTCTGGTCATAAGTTGTCACGCCGCCGCCGCACCATCATCATCGCCCCTGCCATCTACCACCGCCGCTTATCCGCCACCGCTTCGAATCCGTATCCATATACCACCACCGCTGTCATATACCACCACCGCTGCCATCTACTACCATATATCCACCACCAATCCGAGTTCTGGTCATATTAGGTTTGTTTTCGAGATCCATCTAGATTCCGATTCGTGTTTCCTTGCCGGAGTAGGTTTCGAAAAAAAATTGAAACCACCCTCCGTTTAGGCCCAAAATTTTTCGAAAACGCATTTTTCGAAAAAAATTCTGGCTATCCTATTTTTAGGTGTTTCTGAGTGTTTTGAGACAGGTGCCATTATAGGAAGCTTTTTTGACCCGTTTCCAGTTTTTGGGTCCGGGCAGTCGAAAAAAAAATTGGTCGAAAAAATTTCGTGCCCATCCTGTCAGTTTGACCTAGGAAGAGTTTTGAGACACTCGCCATTATAGTGATTTTTCGCAAAAAAAAGCAGCGCAAAAAAAAACAGCGCAAAAAAAAGAGCGAAAAAAAACCAGAGTGTGCTTTTCCTTTGTTTACGTGCCGCGCCGTGATTTTGTTGGTGTTCTAGGCTCGCGTCTCTAGCACAGTCTAGCCTAGGACAAGCACAGTACCGTCGTTGAGCGTTTATTCAACTTTGCATCTCTGAATTGATTATTGCTGACCCTTTTTGCTACCATATTATAAGCCTTCCCAGCTCTACATACATCTACGTCGTGCGTTTGACTTTCCCTGGTAATCGCTCTATCCAAGCTTTGAGAGTTTTTGACTACAACGGTTGCCGATCACCGCCTGCTGCTGGGTAAGAACTGGTAAGAATTTGAGATTTGCTTGATGGATTTGTGACACCCACCACCACCTCTTGTTAGTAGTCTGTAGGATCATATTCTTGTGTGTTTCTATTGCTGCTAACCATGCCAGGATCACAAGCCGACGAGACTGATTGGGAGAACATGACGAATAAGGATTTGCATGATAAATTTCAGCAAATGATGAGTGGACAGGTGCAAGATGTGCTAAACAGATTTGAAGAGGCGATGGAGAAGATAGATGGCATGGAGAATACGTTCGAAACAAAGCTTGATAACAAGTTTAATGAATTGCTCGCGCGTCTTCCACCACCACCACCCGCTGCACCTAACGCACCTCTCCAACAACAACAACAACGACTACCTCCACGTCGCGAAACAGATCTCCGCCGAGCGAGCCGTGTTCCTCTTGCGTTTGGCCAAACTGTTGGTGCTGCTGTTGATACTTCTGTGGCTCCTGCTGCTGATGCGGAGGAGGATGATTATGTGGGAGATTACGAGGATGAGGTTGCTCAAAATCAGAACTACGTGCAACCACCTGCACCACAACCACCAGGTCGTCCACATGCAAATAATCACAATGGTAGGGCTTTCCCTCAGGTACGAGATCATGACCATCTTCCTAAACTGAAATTGAATATTCCACCTTTCGAGGGTAGATATGTTCCTGATATATATCTTACTTGGGAGTTAGAAACTGAACAACGATTTACATGTTGACAATATCCCGAGGAGAGACGGGTTGCCGCTGCTGTTTGTGCTTTCACTAGTTTTGCATGTGTATGGTGGTCTGAACATTGTAGATTATATCCTATTCCAACTACTTGGGCTGCTTTGAAAACTGCTATGCATACTCGTTGGGTTCCACCATATTATCAACGTGAATTGCTTCAGAAATTACAGCGCTTAAGACAAGGAAAATTTTTTGTAGAAGAATATTATCAGGAATTACAAACTGGCACGATTAGATGTGGTATTGTTGAGGAGAATGAAGCTATGCTTGCACGTTTTCTGGGTGGATTAAATAGAGAGATTCAGACCATTCTAGACTATAAGGAGTATACTAATATCACTCGTTTATTCCATCTTGCTTGTAAAGCTGAACGTGAAGTGCAGGATCGACAAGCATTGGCGCGAACTAACTTTTCTACAGGCCGACCTTCATCATGGACACCGCGTGCATCTTCTACTTCAACTGCACTAGCACCTCAATCAGGTGTCTCCTCCAGTCGTGATACAAGAAAGCAGGAACAACCACCATTATCTGCCAAGAGCGCACCTATTGGGCCTGCACAGAGTTCTGCTTCTTCCATGGCATCAACAGGGCACACAAGTGATATTATTTGTCGTCGTTGTAAGGGAGGAGGTCATTATGCGAGAGAATGCAAATCTCCGCGTGTGATGATTGCTACCGCGGATGGTGGATATGAGTCCGCTAGTGACTATGATGAGGAGACTTTGGCTCTTATTACACGTGAAGAACATGGTGGAGATGATTCTGATCATGAGACGCAATACATGGCTCCTGAAGACGCTGACAGGTATGAATGTTTAGTTGCTCAACGTGTTTTGAGTGTGCAGGTCACACAAGCTGAGCAAAATCAGAGGCACAATTTGTTCCATACCAAGGGAGTTGTGAAAGAACGTTTTGTGCGCGTCATCATAGATGGAGGGAGCTGCAACAACTTGGCTAGCATGGAGATGGTGGAGAAGCTTTCTCTCACCACAAGACCACATCCACATCCTTACTACATCCAATGGTTCAACAACAGCGGCAAGCTTAAGGTAACACGTATTGTTCGTGTGCATTTTAGTATCTCTACATATGCTGATTATGTTGATTGTGATGTGGTACCTATGCAAGCATGTTCCTTATTACTTGGTAGACCATGGCAATTTGATAAAAATTCTGTACACCATGGTAGAAACAATCACTATACTCTTGTTCATAAGGATAAAAATATTACTTTGCTTCCTATGACTCCTGATTCCATTTTGAAAGATGATATTAATAGAGCTAATAAAGCAAAACAGGAGACGAATAAGAGTGAAAATCAGATTGTGGCAAAAGAATTTGAGCAACAAATGAAGCCTAACAATAAACCATCTAGTGTTGCTTCTGAAATTAAATTGAAAAGTGCATGTTTATTTGCCACCAAATCTGATATTGATGAGCTAGATTTCAGCAAATCTGTTTGCTATGCTTTTGTGTGCAAAGAGGCATTATTTTCATTCGAGGACGTGCCTTCCTCTTTGCCTCCTGCTGTCACTAACATTTTGCAGGAGTTCGCTGACGTCTTTCCACAAGACGTGCCACCGGGATTACCGCCTATTCGAGGGATTGGGCATCAGATTGACTTAATTCCCTGTGCTTCACTTCCAAACCGTGCACCATACCGTACCAATCCAGAGGAGACGAAGGAGATTATGCGTCAAGTACAAGAGCTTCTCGACAAAGGTTATATACGCGAATCCCTTAGTCCTTGTGCTGTTCCTATTATTCTAGTGCCGAAAAAGGATGGTACATCACGTATGTGTGTTGATTGTAGAGGCATTAATAATATTACTATTCGTTATCGTCATCCTATTCCTAGGCTAGATGATATGCTTGATGAATTGAGTGGCTCTACAATATTCTCCGAAGTTGATTTGCGTAGTGGATACCATCAAATTCGTATGAAATTGGGAGATGAATGGAAAACAACATTCAAAACTAAGTTTGGATTATATGAGTGGTTAGTCATGCCTTTTGGGTTAACTAATGCACCTAGTACTTTCATGAGATTAATGAACGAAGTTTTACGTGCTTTCATTGGACGATTTGTGGTAGTTTACTTTGATGACATATTGATTTATAGTAGATCTTTGGAAGAACATTTGGAACATTTACGTGTTGTTTTTATTGCTCTACGTGATGCACGTTTGTTTGGTAACCTTGGGAAGTGCACCTTTTGCACCGACCGAGTATCTTTTCTTGGCTATGTTGTTACTCCACAGGGAATTGAAGTTGATAAAGCCAAGATTGAAGCTATTGAGAGTTGGCCGCAACCCAAAACGGTCACACAAGTGAGGAGTTTTCTTGGCCTCGCTGGATTCTATAGGCATTTTGTGAGAGATTTCAGCACCATTGCTGCACCTCTCAATGAGCTTACAAAGAAAGATGTGCCTTTTCTTTGGGGTACCGCACAGGAAGAAGCCTTCTCGGTATTGAAAGATAAGTTGACACATGCTCCTTTACTCCAACTTCCTGATTTTAATAAGACTTTTGAGCTTGAATGTGATGCTAGTGGAATTGGAGTAGGTGGTGTGTTATTACAAGATGGCAAACCTGTTGCATACTTTTCTGAAAAATTGAGTGGGCCTAGTCTGAATTATTCTACTTATGATAAAGAATTATATGCTCTTGTTCGGACTTTAGAAACATCGCAACATTATTTATGGCCCAAAGAATTTGTTATACATTCTGATGATGAATGTTTGAAACATATTAAAAGTCAAGCTAAACTGAATCGTAGACATGCTAAATGGGTTGAATTCATTGAGACTTTTCCTTATGTCATTAAACACAAGAAGGGAAAAGAAAATGTTATTGCTAATGCGCCGCTATACTATGCTTTCACAACTTGACTTCAAAATATTTGGTTTGGAGACCATCAAAGATCAATATGTGCATGATGCTGATTTTAAAGATGTAATGCAGAATTGTAAAGAAGGAAGAATGTGGAACAAGTTCATCGTTAACGATGGATTTGTGTTTCGTGCTAACAAGCTATGCATTCCAGCTAGCTCCGTTCGTCTTTTGTTGTTGCAGGAGGCGCATGGAGGAGGATTAATGGGACACTTTGGCGTGAAGAAGACGGAGGACGTACTTGCTACACATTTCTTTTGGCCAAAGATGAGACGGGATGTTGAGCGTTTTATTGCTCGCTGCACTACATGTCAAAAAGCTAAGTCACGACTCAATCCTCATGGTTTATATATGCCTTTGCCTGTACCTAGTGTTCCTTGGGAGGATATATCTATGGACTTTGTTTTAGGTTTACCTCGAACAAAGAAGGGGAGGGATAGCATATTTGTTGTCGTGGATAGATTCTCAAAAATGGCACACTTTATACCATGTCATAAAAGCGATGATGCTGTTAATGTTGCTGATTTGTTCTTTCGTGAAATTATTCACTTGCATGGTGTGCCAAATACTATTGTTTCAGATCGTGATACTAAATTTCTTAGCCACTTTTGGAGATGTTTATGGGCTAAGTTGGGGACTAAACTGCTTTTTAGTACTACTTGTCACCCCCAAACTGATGGACAAACTGAAGTAGTCAATAGAACATTGTCTACTATGCTTAGGGCTGTTTTGAAGAATAATAAGAAAATGTGGGAGGAATGCTTGCCTCATATTGAATTTGCTTATAATCGTTCATTGCATTCTACTACTAAGATGTGCCCTTTTGAAGTTGTGTATGGTTTCCTACCTCGTGCACCTATTGATTTGTTGCCTCTTCCATCTTCGGAGAAGGTTAATTTTGATGCTAAACAACGTGCTGAATTGATTTTAAAAATGCATGAGTTAACTAAGGAAAACATTGAGCGTATGAATGCTAAATATAAACTTGCTGGAGATAAGGGTAGAAAACATGTTGTGTTTGCACCTGGAGATCTGGTTTGGTTACATTTGCGTAAGGATAGATTTCCGGATTTGCGCAAATCAAAGTTAATGCCATGTTTTGATGGTCCCTTTCAGGTGTTAGAGAAAATAAATGATAATGCATATAAACTTGAGCTGCCTGCAGATTTTGGGGTTAGTCCCACTTTTAACATTGCAGATTTGAAGCCTTATTTGGGTGAGGAAGATGAACTTCGGTCGAGGACGACTTTATTTCAAGAAGGGGAGGATGATGAGGAGATCAATACAATTGTTACACCCACAGCCCCTGCTGCTATAAATACTGGACCAATTACTAGAGCTCGCGCACGCCAACTAAATTACCAGGTACTTTCGTTTCTTGGTAATGATTCTAATGTTCATGAGAATATGATGCTGCCTAAATTGGTTACATTTGTTTTGCTTACAAATGACGGGCCTAGCTTGGAGAAGGATGAACATTGGATTAAGAACAAGCATGGAGATGATGGCATGCGCAAGGGGAACAAGAACGGAGTTACAAGTGATGATTTCAGGACTTTGAAGCCACCATAATGGGTGCATGAAGCCTTGGACGAAATATACAAGATGCCACTTCATAAATTTCGTCCCGAGGCTATTATAGGTGCTGCGTCACCTTATTATTGGGCCAGGCCTATGTAATTTCGAAATACATAAGTATAGGCTATTTTTAGAGTCCGTATGTGTGGGGAAACAAGAGATAGGGTTGATTTCGGACTCCTCCACCAAGGGTCACGAAATTCCCCCCTCTTCCTCCATATATACAACCCTTAGGGTACCGTTTAGACTTTGGGTTTTGTTTAGATTAAAAGTTCGCCATAGCTGCAACTTCGCGTACTTCGTTTGTGTTCAACGACCAGACAAAGGCGTCACAGAACCCCACCTTGATCAATAAAGCTTTCATCTTATATTCGCAATATCCAGATTGCAATCTCAGTTTCTTGCTTGTTCTTCGTTTGCTCGCAGGAAACAGACCCTCGTGGTCAGGTTGATCGTGCTCCGGCGTGGTCAATAACCTCTCGGAGTTGGTTTAGCGATTGCTAAGGCGCGACGTCCTCGCACGTTCGTAGTCGGATCGTCAAAGTCTACTGCCACCAAAGCGATATCCATCATCTCATCGAAAGACGGGACACCTTTGCCTCTATCAGGGAGGCTCCGAAATCGTGATCAACCTGGCTCTAGATACCAAGATGATGTAGGGTGAAACCCTAGATGGCCGATCTTTCACGAAAGGAGCGGATCCCAAAGAGAAACACGAAGAACACGAGGGGGATTCACGAGGGAAGACACGAGAGAATCACTCAAACCAACAAGATTCGATTACACATGTGCTAGATCCTCGAAAAACAAAGAGATACATGATGATCCAAGGTCAACAAAGGACGATACAAGTAACCGGTTCTTCTCCTAGAAGGATGTCTTGATGGGGCCACCCAAGAGGGGGGTCTTGAATCCAAGTAGATCTTCTCCGAAGAGGGGCCGCAGTCTCTCTCGAGGAGGAGATCGGTATGAATGAGTGAAGCTCTATCTCGAAGTATGAGCTAAACCAACGCTAACCCTAGCTAGGTTGAATGGGGGGGGTCTATTTATAGTCTAAGTGCAAAAGGGGGGCGAAGTGAAAGGGTACATGGGCCTCAGGCCCGAATCTGGACGCAGCCAGGTATCGGATGTCCGCTGCGGACCGGCCGTCCGGTGTCTCAGGAGCTGTCAGATGTCCGGTGTCCTTCGGTCGTCCGCTGGTTCTGCTCTGTGATGGGGGTGCCGGACGTCCGGAGGCTCCGGACTTCCGCTGATGTTGGCTCGGGTGCTGGTGTGCCGGTCGTCCGGTCCGGACCGGACGTCCTCTCGTTCGCTTCGGGTGTAGGGGCACCGGTCGTCTGGTCTAGGCAGGACGTCCGCTCACTGGGGTTCGACTGAGGCTTCAGGCGCCGGACGTCCGGTCCCGGCCGGTCGTCCGGTGGCTGGGACATTTCCTGCATCCCTTCTTCTTCTCCGTCTTCTCGTCCATCTCCCTCTTCTTCTTGTCCTTGCTCCTTAGCTTCTCCATTGTACCTGAGTATGCACAAAGTATCCATATGAGGTAGTAGCCATGCTTCATGCGCATCGAAGTGGAATTGTGAGAGGAGAGATGTCACCTCGGTTTCAAGGGCTCTTGCACGTGATCGAGTCATGGGTCCGGTAGGCACTTGATGAGACGATGGTAGGTCCATGGGGATGACCTTGGGATGCTCCGCATCTGCCGCCCAAGAGGGGGTCTTGATGATCTTTTCCGAAAGGAGGTCTTGAATCCGCTTGCGGGATCTTCTCCGGTGGAGGCTCGAATCTCCAAGGAGAAGGTAACCAAGTGGATGAGCAGAGCTCGCTCACAAATCTGAGCTAAACATTTGCTAACCCTAGCTAGGATGAATGGGGGGTCTATTTATAGTCTAAGTGCAAAAGGGGGCGAAGTGAAGGGGTACATGGGCCTCGGGCCCGAACACTGTGCGCAGACGATGATGAGGACATCAATACCATTGTTACACCCACAACCCCTACTGCTATACATACTGGACCGATTACTAGAGCTCGCGCACGCCAATTGAATTATCAGGTACTTTCGTTTCTTGGTAACGATTCTAATGTTCATGAGAATATGATGCTGCCTAAATTGGATACATTTGTTTTGCTTACAAATGAAGGGCCTAGCTTGGACAAGAAAGATGAACCTTGGAGCAAGTTCAAGCATGGAGATGATGGCATGCGCAAGGGGAACAAGAACGGAGTTACAAGTGATGATTCCAGGACTCTGAAGCCACCATAATGAGTGCATGAAGCATGGGACGAAATATACAAGATGCCACTTCATAAATTTCGTCCAGAGGCTATTTTAGGTGTCACGTCACCTTATTATTGGGCCAGGCCCATGTATTTTCGAAGTACTTAAGGATAGGCTGTTTTTAGAGTCTGTATGTGTGGGGAAACAAGAGTTAGGGTTGGTTTTGGACCCCTCCACCAAGGGCCACGAAATTCCCCCTCTCTCCTCCATATATACAACCCTTAGGGCATCGTTTAGGCTTTGGGTTTTGTTTAGATTAAAAGTTCGCCATAGCTGCAACTTCGCGTACTTCGTTTATGTCCAACGACCAGACCAAGACGTCATAGAACCCCACCTTGATCAATAAATCTTTCATCTTATATTCGCAATATCCAGAATGCAATCTCAGTTTCTTGCTTGTTATTCGTTTGCTCGCAGGAAACAGACCCTCGTGGTCAGGTTGATCATGCTCCGGCGTGGTCAATAACCCTCGGAAGTTGGTTTAGCGATTGCTAAGGCGCGACGTCTCGCACGTTCATAGTCGGATCATCAATGTCGACTCCCACAGAAAACAATAGCCACCATCTCATTGAAACATCGGGACACCTTTGCCTCTATCAGACCGGTACCGGACGACCGCTGTGGACCGGCCGTCCGGTGTCTCAGGAGCTGCCGGACGTCCGTTGTCCTCCGGTCGTCCGCTGGTTCCGTCCTGTGATGGGGGTGTCGGACGTCCGGAGGCTCCGGACTTCCGCTGATGTTGTCTCGGGTGCGGTCGCGCCGGTCGTCCGGTCGGGGCCGGACGTCCGCTCATTGGCCTCGGGTGCAGGGGCACCGGTTGTCCGGTCTGAACCGGACGTCCGCTCGCTGGGGCTCGGATGATGCTTCAGGTGCCGGACGTCCGGTCGTCCGGTGGCTGGGACTTTTCCTTCAGCCCTCCTTCTCCTCCATCGTCTCGTCCATCTTCCTCTTCTTCTTGTCCTTGCTCCATAGCTTCTCCATGGTAACTGAGTATGCGCAAAGTGTCCATATGAGGTAGTAGCCATGCTTCATGTGCATCGAAGTGGAATTGTGAGAGGAGAGATGTCACCTCGGTTTCAAGAGCTCTTGCATGTGATCGAGTGATGGGTCCACTAGGCACTTGATGAGACGATGGTAGGTCCATGGGGATGACCTTGGGATGCTCCGCATCTACTCCTTAGCTTCTCCATGGTGCCTGAGTATGCACAAAGTGTCCATATGAGGTAGTACCCATGCTTCATGTTCATCGAAGTGGAATTGTGAGAGGAGAGATGTCACCTTGGTTTCAAGAGCTCTTGCACGTGATCGGGTCATGGGTCCACTAGGCACTTGATGAGACGATGGTAGGTCCATGGGGATGACCTTGGGATGCTCCGCATCACGGAGGCGAGAAGATGGAAGAAGAAGCACGGTTCAGAGGACCCCATGCGCACGGCCTATCCAGAGAGTTTCTGGATATCCCATGCGCACGGGCCCCAAAAGACCTCGTGAACACAGGACCCCCGTGCCCACGGGGCTTACTTAGCCCGTGCGCACGGGCCTACCTGCGAGTTGGCCAGGAGATGCCCCTTTTGGCCCTCCACTCGTCCCTCACCTCCAGCCACCTATATATTTCATCCCTAGGTCATTTGTTAGGGTTAGCAAAGGATATGACATGATTTATGTGAGCTTTGCTCCTTGTACCACTCCTCCTCTTGAGAGAGAGAGAGAGAGACCTCTCCATTGGAGATCAAGACCTCCTATGGTGAAGATCCCTAGTGGATAGATCAAGACCTCCTATGGAGAAGATCCCTAGTGGATAGATCCCCATCATAGGATCACCAAGACCCCATTCCTCATATGATTGGAATGAACTAGTACCTTGTATCTTTCCTTTTTTTCTTTGAATCATTGTATCTCTCTTTGTGTGATTGGATCTAGCATATGTGTGATTGGATCTAGTCAATTGAGTGTTTTCCCTCTTGAGTTCATCTTGTTCTTGGGGATCCCCCCTCCAATTCGTGAAAGATCTCCCCTTAGGGTTCCATCCTACACCATTTTGGTATCATGAGCCATGGTTTCTCACGAAATTGGAGCCCCCCTCTTTGTTTTCTAGCCTGGTTTTGTTGTGTTCTTCCCCAATTTTGAAAATCCCCACGAAAAATAGCCCAATTGTTTTTGTGATTTGTTGGTTTTGATGATGTTTTGTTGGATTTGATCCATGGATTTGCTTGGTTTCAAGTGGATCTAGCTTTCCTCCACCTTCCCCTACCTTCCATCCCCAAAATCTCCCCAATTTTGCCCAAGAAATCTCCAATTTCCGCCACGAAATGGAAAAATTTCCACCCACCCCGTGCCCACGGCCCCAGACCCCGTGCACACGGACCCCCGAAAACTCTCTGGACACCCCGTGCCCACGGACCTGTACCGTGCGCACGGTACCCCGTGCCCACGGGTTCCTACCCCCGTGCGCACGACCCCCCCAGGACAGCCGCGAGTGCTTCACCATTTTGCCCATAACTTCCACATTCGGAGTCCGATTGTCGCGTTCTTTACCTCGTTGAGTAGCTATTGACATCCCCCATCCACCTAGATAGGCTCCATCACCATTTGACTCCATCAAAGTTTTGACATTTTGGCTTCTTTAACTAGGCCTTCCACCATATCACCCGCAAAACCCAACATAGCCTTCCGCAACATAACCCATTTTTGCTCCATTTAGCATTTGTTGTTGTTTGAGTGGTGACTTGAGTCTACTAAGGTGTTTCAGCTACTTAGGGACGGTTGCTTCTTCTTCAACCACCACCACTTCCGCATTGCCATCTCCGCTACCACCATTTGACTTTTGTCGGTGAGATTTTGAGTTCGCGGTTTTTCCGTTTCCTAAGGTGTTTCGGCTACTTAGGGACGAGTCTCCATCATCTTGGTATCCACATCAAGAACACCGCCACTCACCATCTTCAAGGACGGTAACCTCGACGACACCATTGTACAATCACACTTGCATTTGCATTGATAACCCCTAGTGATAGAGGCGAAGGTGTCCCGTCTTTCGATGAGATAGTGGCTATCTGATGAGGACATCAATACCATTGTTACACCCACAGCCCCTACTGTTACATATACTGGACCAATTACTAGAGCTCGCGCACGCCAATTAAATTACCAGGTACTTTCGTTTCTTGGTAATGATTCTAATGTTCATGAGATTATGATGCTGCCTGAATTGGATACATTTGTTTTGCTTACAAATGAAGGGCCTAGCTTGGAGAAGGATGAACATTGGAGCAACAACACGCATGGAGTTGATGGCATGCGCAAGGGGATCAAGAACGGAGTTACAAGTGATGATTTCAGGACTTTGAAGCCGCCATAAGGAGTGCATGAAGCCTTGGACGAAATATACAAGATGCCACTTTATAATATTCGTCCATAGGCTATTCTAGGTGCTGCGTCACCTTATTAATGGGCCAGGCCCATGTAATTTCGAAATACTTAAGTATAGGCTATTTTTAGAGTCCGTATGTGTGGGGAAACAAGAGTTAGGGTTGGTTTCGGACCCCACCCTCAAGGGCCACGAAATTCCCCCCTCTTCCTCTATATATACAGCCCTTAGGGCGTCGTTTAGACTTTGGGTTTTGTTTAGATTAAAAGTTCGCCATAGCTGCAACTTCGCGTACTTCGTTTGTGTCCAACGACCAGACCAAGACGTCACAGAACCCCACCTTGATCAATAAAGCTTTCATCTTATATTCGCAATATCCCGATTGCAATCTCAGTTTCTTGCTTGTTCTTCGTTTGCTCGCAGGAAACAGACCCTCATGGTCAGGTTGATCGTGCTCCGGCGTGGTCAATAACCCTCGGAAGTTGGTTTAGTGATTGCTAAGGCGCGACGTCTCGCACATTCGTAGTCGGATCGTCAAGGTCGACTCCCATAGAAAACGATAGCCACCATCTCATCGAAACATCGGGATACCTTAGCCTCTATCAAGTGGTATCTGATTTCCAGGTTGCTCGGTGAGATTTTAAAGATTTTCGTAGATTAGATCGAGTCTGTTCTTCATACCTACAGTCCACGAAAAAGCCAGAAAAAAAATTAGGGTTAGTTCATCATATCCGAACCAATCTGAGCCTTTGCATAATCTTTTTAGGGTTTTTGCTTTGTTGAATTTGCGGTTGCATCGTCGTGTCAAGTTGCTGGTCTTAGAGTCTAGTCTTTTAGAGTTTCGAGTTCTGGTATTAAGTTGTCACGCCGCCGCCGCACCATCATCATCGCCCATCTACCACTTTTGCTTATCCGCCACCACTCTGAATCCATATCCATATACCACCACCAATCCGTATCCATATACCACCACCAATCCGTATCCATATACCACCACCGCTGCCATATACCACAACCATATATCCACCACCAATCCGAGTTCTTCTCATATTAGGTTTGTTCTTGAGATCAATCTAAATTCTGATTCGTGTTTCCTTGCCTGCGTAGGTCTCGGAAAAAAAAGAGTCTGGAGACCCCCGGGCAGTTTTTAGGCCAAAATTTTCAAGGGCAAATTTTTTTCCCTATCCTATTTTTAGGCTTTTCTAAGTCTTTTGAGCCACGTGCCATCATAGTGATTTTTTGTCACACTTTTTCGTCGTCGCTGCCCCGATTTCCGAAAAAAAGTGAAAAAAAAAATTCCTTCCCATCCTATCAGTTTGACGAGGGAAGAGTTTTGAGACACTCGCCATTATAGTGATTTTTCGACAAAAAAAAGAGGAGCGCAAAAAAAGGAGCGCAAAAAAAAAGAGCGAAAAAAAGAGTTCTAGAGTGTGCTTTTCCCTTATTTACGTGCAGCGCCGTGATTTTGTTAGTGTTCTAGGCTCGCGTCTCTAGCACGGTCTAGCCTAGGACCAGCACAGTACCGTCGTTGAGCGTTTATTCAACTTTGCATCTCTGAATTGATTATTGCTGACCCTTTTTGCTACCATACTATAAGCCTTCCCAGCTCCACATACATCTACGTCGTGCGTTTGACTCTCCCTAGCAATCGCTCTATCCAAGCTTTTGAGAGTTTTGACTACAACGGTTGCCGGTCACCGCCTGCTGCTGGGTAAGAACTGGTAAGAATTTGAGATTTGCTTGACGGATTTGTGACACCCGCCACCACCACCACTTGTTAGTAGTCTGTAGGATCATATTCTTGTGTGTTTCTATTGCTGCTAACCATGCCAGGATCACAAGCCGACGAGACTGACTGGGAGAACTTGACGAACAAGGAGCTTCATGATACGTTTCAGCAAATGATGAGTGGACAGGTGCACGATGTGATAAACAGATTTGAAGAGGCCATGGAGAAGATAGATGGCATGGAGAAGACGTTTGAGACAAAGCTCGATAACAAGTTTGCTGATTTGCTTTCGCGTTTTCCACCACCACCACCGGCTGCTCCTGCCGCACCTCTGCAACAACAGCAACAACATCGACTACCTTCACGTCGGGAAACAGCCCTCCGCCGAGCGAGCCGTGTCCCTCTTCAGTTGGGCCAAACTGCTGGTGCTGCTGTTGATACTTCTGTGGCTCCTACTGCTGATGTGGAGGAGGAGGATTATGTGGGAGATTATGAGGATGAGGTTGATCAAAATCAGAACTACGTGCCACCACCAGCACAGCAACCACCAGGTCGTCCACATGCAAATAATGGCAATGGTAGGGCTCACCCTCAGGTACGAGATCATGACCATCTCCCTAAACTAAAATTGAATATTCCACCATTTGAGGGTAGATATGTTCCTGATATATATCTTACTTGGGAGTTAGAAACTGAACAACGATTTACATGTTTACAATATCCCGAGGAGAGACGTGTTCCTGCTGCTATTTGTGCATTCACTAGTTCTGCATGTGTTTGGTGGTCTGAGCATTGTAGATTATATCCTATTCCGGCTACTTGGGCTGCTTTGAAAACTGCTATGCATACTCGTTGGGTTCCACCATATTATCAACGTGAATTACTTCAAAAATGGCAGCGCTTAAGACTGGGAAAAATTCTGTAGAAGAATATTATCAGGAATTACAAACTGGCATGATTAGATGTGGTATTGTTGAGGAGAATGAAGCTATGCTTGCACGTTTTATGGGTGGATTAAATAGAGAGATTCAGACGATTCTAGAGTATAAGGAGTATACTAATATCACTCGCTTATTCCATCTTGCTTGTAAAGCTGAACGTGAAGTGCAGGATCGACATGCATTGGCGCGGACTAACTTTTCTGCAGGTCGACCTTCATCATGGACACCACGTGCATCATCTACTTCCACACGTTTTGCTACACCGGCGCCTCCGTCGGCTGCCACCTCCAACCGTGATACAATAAAGCAGGCACAATCACCACTATCTGCCAAGAGCACACCTTCTGGGCCTGCAAAGAGCTCTTCTTCATCCATGGCATCAACAGGGCAAACACATGATATTATTTGTCGATGTTGCAAGGGTGGAGGTCATTATGCGAGAGAATGCCCATCTAAGCGTGTGATGATTGTTACTGAGGATGGTGGGTATGAGTCCGCTAGTGACTATGATGAGGAGACCTTGGCTCTTATTACACGTGAAGAACACGGTGGAGACGATTCTGATCATGAGACGCAATACATGGCTCCTGAAGATGCTGACAGGTATGAATGTTTAGTTGCTCAACGTGTTTTGAGTGTGCAGGTTACACAAGGTGAGCAAAATTAGAGGCATAATTTGTTCCACACAAAGGGAGTTGTGAAGGAACGTTCTGTTCGCGTGATCATAGATGGAGGGAGCTGCAATAACTTGGCTAGCATGGAGATGGTGGAGAAGCTATCTCTCACCAGAAGACCACATCCACATCCTTACTACATCCAATGGTCAACAACAGCGGCAAGGTTAAGGTAACACGTACTGTTCGTGTGCATTTTAGTATCTCTACATATGCTGATTATGTTGATTGTGATGTGGTACCTATGCAAGCATGTTCCTTATTACTTGGTAGACCATGGCAATTTGATAAAAATTCTGTACACCACAGTAGAAACAATCAGTATACTCTTGTTCATAACAATAAAAATATTACTTTGCTTCCTATGACTCCTGATTCCATTTTGAAAGATGATATTAATAGAGCTAATAAAGCAAAACAGGAGACAAATAAGAGTGAAAATCATATTGTGGCAAAAGAATTTGAGCACCAAATGAAGCCTAATAATAAACCATCTACTATTGTTTCTGAAATTAAATTGAAAAGTGCATGTTTACTTGCCACCAAATCTGATATTGATGAGCTAGATTTTAGCAAATCTGTTTGCTATGCTTTTGTGTGCAAAGAGGCATTATTTTCATTCGACGACGTGCCTTCTGCTTTGCCCCCTGCTGTCACTAACATTTTGCAGGAGTTCGCTGACGTCTTTCCACAAGACGTGCCACCGGGATTACCACCTATTCGAGGGATTGAGCATCAAATTGACTTAATTCCCGGTGCTTCGCTACCCAACCGTGCACCATACCGCACCAATCCAGAGGAGACGAAGGAGATTATGCGTCAAGTACAAGAACTGCTCGACAAAGGTTATATACGCGAATCCCTTAGTCCTTGTGCTGTTCCTATCATTTTAGTGCCAAAAAAGGATGGTACGTCGCGTATGTGCGTTGATTGTAGAGGCATTAATAATATTACTATTTGTTATCGTCATCCTGTTCCTAGGCTAGATGATATGCTTGATGAATTGAGTGGCTCTACAATATTCTCCAAAGTTGATTTGCGTAGTGGATACCATCAAATTCGTATGAAATTGGGGGATGAATGGAAAACAGCATTTAAAACTAAGTTTGGATTATATGAGTGGTTAGTCATGCCTTTTGGGTTAACTAATGCACCTAGTACTTTCATGAGGTTAATGAACGAAGTTTTACGTGCTTTCATTGGACGATTTGTGGTAGTTTACTTTGATGACATATTGATTTATAGCAAATCTTTGGAGGAACATTTGGAACATTTACGTGCTGTTTTTATTGCTCTACGTGATGCACGTTTGTTTGGAAACCTTGGAAAGTGCACCTTTTGCACCGACCGAGTATCTTTTCTTGGCTATGTTGTTACTCCACAGGGAATTGAAGTTGATAAAGCCAAGATTGAAGCTATTGAGAGTTGGCCGCAGCCCAAAACGTTCACACAAGTGAGGAGTTTCCTTGGCCTCGCTGGTTTCTATAGGAGTTTTGTGAGAGATTTCAGCACCATTGCTGCACCTCTCAACGAGCTTACAAAGAAGGATGTGCCTTTTGTTTGGGGTACCGCACAGGAAGAAGCCTTCACGGTATTGAAAGATAAGTTGACACATGCTCCTTTACTCCAACTTCCTAATTTCAATAAGACTTTTGAGCTTGAATGTGATGCTAGTGGAATTGGATTAGGAGGTGTGTTATTACAAGATGGAAAACCTGTTGCATACTTTTCTGAAAAATTGAGTGGGCCTAGTCTGAACTATTCTACTTATGATAAAGAATTATATGCTCTTGTTCGGACCTTAGAAACATGGCAACATTATTTATGGCCCAAGGAATTTGTTATACATTCTGATCATGAATCTTTGAAACACATCAAAAGTCAAGCAAAACTGAACCGTAGACATGCTAAATGGGTTGAATTCATTGAGACTTTCCCTTATGTCATTAAACACAAGAAGGGTAAAGAAAATGTTATTGCTGATGCCTTGTCTCGTCGCTATACTATGCTTTCACAACTTGACTTTAAAATATTTGGTTTGGAGACCATCAAAGATCAATATGTTCATGATGCTGAATTTAAAGATGTATTGCAGAATTGTAAGGAAGGGAGAACTTGGAACAAGTTCGTTCTTAACGATGGATTTGTGTTTTGTGCTAACAAGCTATGCATTCCAGCTAGCTCCGTTCGTCTTTTGTTGTTGCAGGAGGCGCATGGAGGAGGATTAATGGGACACTTTGGCATCAAGAAGACGGAGGATATACTTGCTACACATTTCTTTTGGCCAAAGATGACACGGGATGTTGAGCGTTTTGTTGCTCGCTGCACTACATGTCAAAGAGCTAAGTCACGACTCAATCCTCATGGTTTATATATGCCTTTGCCTGTACCTAGTGTTCCTTGGGAGGATATATCTATGGACTTTGTTTTAGGTTTACCTCGAACAAAGAAGGGGAGGGATAGCATATTTGTTGTCGTGGATAGGTTCTCGAAAATGGCACACTTTTATACCATGTCATAAAAGCGATGATGCTGTTAATGTTGCTGATTTGTTCTTTCGTGAAATTATTCGCTTACATGGTGTGCCAAATACTATTGTTTCAGATCGTGATACTAAATTTCTTAGCCACTTTTGGAGATGTTTATGGGCTAAGTTGGGGACTAAGCTGCTTTTTAGTACTACTTGTCACCCCCAAACTGATGGACAAACTGAAGTAGTCAATAGAACATTGTCTACTATGCTTAGGGCTGTTTTGAAGAATAACAAGAAAATGTGGGAAGAATGCTTGCCTCATATTGAATTTGCTTATAATCGTTCATTGCATTCTACTACTAAGATGTGCCCTTTTGAAATTGTGTATGGTTTCCTACCTCGTGCACCTATTGATTTGTTGCCTCTTCCATCTTCAGAGAAGGTTAATTTTGATGCTAAAGAACGTTCTGAGTTGATTTTAAAAATGCATGAGTTAACTAAGGAAAACATTGAGCGTATGAATGCTAAATATAAACTTGCTGGAGATAAGGGTAGAAAACATGTTGTGTTTGCGCCTGGGGATCTTGTTTGGTTACATTTGCGTAAAGATAGATTTCCTAATCTGCGCAAATCAAAGCTAATGCCACGTGCTGATGGCCCTTTTAAGGTGTTAGAGAAAATAAATGATAATGCATATAAACTTGAGCTACCTGTAGATTTTGGGGTTAGTCCCACTTTTCACATTGTAGATTTGAAGCCTTATTTGGGTGAGGAAGATGCGCTTCCGTCGAGGACGACTTCATTTCAAGAAGGGGAGGATGATGAGGACATAAATACCATTGTTACACCCACTGCCCCTACTGTTACATATACTGGACCAATTACTAGAGCTCGCGCACGCCAATTAAATTACCAGGTACTTTCGTTTCTTGGTAATGATTCTAATGTTCATGAGATTATGATGCTGCCTGAATTGGATACATTTGTTTTGCTTACAAATGAAGGGCCTAGCTTGGAGAAGGATGAACATTGGAGCAACAACACGCATGGAGTTGATGGCAAGCGCAAGGGGATCAAGAACGGAGTTACAAGTGATGATTTCAGGACTTTGAAGCCGCCATAAGGAGTGCATGAAGCCTTGGACGAAATATACAAGATGCCACTTCATAATATTCGTCCATAGGCTATTCTATGTGCTGCGTCACCTTATTAATGGGCCAGGCCCATGTAAGTTCGAAATACTTAAGTATAGGCTATTTTTAGAGTCCGTATGTGTGGGGAAACAAGAGTTAGGGTTGGTTTCGGACCCCACCCTCAAGGGCCACGAAATTCCCCCCTCTTCCTCCATATATATAGCCCATAGGGCGTCGTTTAGACTTTGGGTTTTGTTTAGATTAAAAGTTCGCCATAGCTGCAACTTCGCGTACTTCGTTTGTGTCCAACGACCAGACCAAGACGTCACAGAACCCCACCTTGATCAATAAAGCTTTCATCTTATATTCGCAATATCCCGATTGCAATCTCAGTTTCTTGCTTGTTCTTCGTTTGCTCGCAGGAAACAGACCCTCGTGGTCAGGTTGATCGTGCTCCGGCGTGGTCAATAACCCTCGGAAGTTGGTTTAGCGATTGCTAAGGCGCGACGTCTCGCACGTTCGTAGTCGGATCGTCAAGGTCGACTCCCACAGAAAACGATAGCCACCATCTCATCGAAACATCGGGACACCTTAGCCTCTATCACTATCGTTTTAGAGGAAGTCGACTTTGACGATCCGACTACGAACGTGCAAGGACGTCGCGCCCTAGCAATCGCTAAACCAATTCCGAGGGGTTATTGACCACGCCGGAGCACGATCAACCTGACCACGAGGGCTTGTTTCCTGCGAGTAAACGAAGAACAAGCAAGAAACTGAGATTGCAATCTCTATATTGCGAATATAAGATGAAAGCTTTATTGATCAAGGTGGGGTTCTGTGACGTCTTAGTCTAGTCGTTGGACACAAACGAAGTACGCGAAGTTGCAGCTACGGCGAACTTTTAATCTAAACAAAACCCAAAGTCTAAACGACGCCCTAAGGGCTATATATATGGAGGAAGAGGGGGGAATTTCGTGGCCCTTGGAGGAGGTGTCTGAAACCAACCCTAAGTCTTGTTTCCCCACACATACGGACTCTAAAAACAGCCTATACTTAAGTATTTCAAAAATACATGGGCCTGGCCCAATAATATGGTGACGCAGCACCTAAAATAGCCTCTGGACGAAATTTATGAAGTGGCATCTTGTATATTTCGTCCAAGGCTTCATGCACTCATTATGGTGGCTTCAAAGTCCTGAAATCATCACTTTCAACTCCGTTCTGGATCCCCTTGCGCATGCCATCATCTCCACGCTTGAACTTGTTCCAAGGTTCATCTTTCTTCTCCAAGCTAGGCCCTTCATTTGTAAGCAAGACAAATGTATCCAATTTAGGCAGCATCATATTCTCATGAACATTAGAATCGTTACCAAGAAACGAAAGTACCAGATAATTCAATGGGCGTGCGCGAGCTCTAGTAATTGGTCCAATATGTATAGGAGCAGAGGCTGTGGGTGTAACAATGGTATTGATGTCCTCATCATCCTCCCCTTCTTGAAATGAAGTCGTCCTCGACGAAAGTTCATCGTCCTCACCCAAATAGGGCTTCAAATCTGCAATGTTAAAAGTGGGACTAACCCCAAACTCTGCAGGCAGCTCAAGTTTATATGCATTATCATTTATTTTCTCTAACACCTTAAAAGGACCATCAGCACGTGGCATTAGCATTGATTTGTGCAAATTAGGAAATCTATCCTTACGCAAATGTAACCAACAAGATCTCCAGGTGCAAACACAACATGTTTTCTACCCTTATCTCTAGCAAGTTTATATTTAGCATTCATACGCTCAATGTTTTCCTTAGTTAACTCATGCATTTTTAAAATCAATTCAACATGTTCTTTAGCATCAAAATTAACCTTCTCCGAAGATGGAAGAGGCAACAAATCAATAGGTGCACGAGGTACGAAACCATACACAATTTCAAAAGGGAACATCTTGGTAGTAGCATGCAATGAACGATTATAAGCAAATTCAATATGAGGCAAGCATTCTTCCCACATTGTCTTGTTATTCTTCAAAACAACCCTAAGCAAAGTAGACAATGTTCTATTGACTACTTCAGTTTGTCCATTAGTTTGGGGGTGACAAGTAGTACTAAAAGGCACCTTTGTCCCCAACTTAGCCCATAAACATCTCCAAAAGTGGCTAAGAAATTTAGTATCACGATCTAAAAGAATAGTATTTGGCACACCATGCAAGCGAATAATTTCACGAAAGAACAAATCAGCAACATTAACAGTATCATCGCTTTTATGACATGGTATAAAGTGTGCCATCTTCAAGAACCTATCCACGAAAACAAATATGATTTCCCTCCCCTTCTTTGTTCGAGGTAAACCTAAAACAAAGTCCATAGATATATCCTCCCAAGGAACACTAGGTACAAGCAAAGACATATATAAACCATGAGGATTGAGTCGTGACTTAGCTTTTTGACATGTAGTGCAACGAGCAACAAAACGCTCAACATCCCGTCTCATCTTTGGCCAAAAGAAATGTGTACCAAGTATATCCTCCGTCTTCTTGACGCCAAAGTGTCCCATTAATCCTCCTCCATGCGCCTCCTGCAACAAAAAAAGACGAACGGAGCTAGCTGGAATGCATAGCTTGTTAGCACGAAACACAAATCCATCATTAAGAACGAACTTGTTCCAAGTTCTCCCTTCCTTACAATTCTGCAATACGTCTTTAAATTCAGCATCATGCATATATTGATCTTTGATGGTCTCCAAACCAAATATTTTAAAGTCAAGTTGTGAAAGCATAGTATAACAACGAGACAATGCATCAGCAATAACATTTTCTTTAACCTTCTTGTGTTTAATGACATAAGGGAATGTCTCAATGAATTCAACCCATTTAGCATGTCGACGGTTCAGTTTTGCTTGACTTTTAATGTGTTTGAATTATTCATGATCAAAATGTATAACAAATTCCTTGGGCCATAAATAATGTTGCCATGTTTCTAAGGTCCGAACAAGAGCATATAATTCTTTATCATAAGTAGAATAGTTCAGACTAGGCCACTCAATTTTTAAGAAAAGTATGCAACAGGTTTGCCATCTTGTAATAACACACCTCCTAATCCAATTCCACCAGCATCACATTCAAGCTCAAAAGTCTTATTAAAATCAGGAAGTTGGACTAAAGGAGCATGTGCAACTTATCTTTCAATACCGTGAAGGCTTCTTCCTGTGCGGTACCCCAAACAAAAGGCACATCGTTCTTTGTAAGCTCGTTGAGAGGTGCAACAATGGTGCTGAAATCTCTCACAAAACGCCTATAGAAACCAACGAGGCCAAGGAAACTCCTCACTTGTGTAACCGTTTTGGGCTGCGGCCAACTCTCAATAGCTCCAATCTTGGCTTTATCAAGTTCAATTCCCTGTGGAGTAACAACATAGCCAAGAAAAGATACTCGATCTGTGCAAAAGGTGCACTTTCCAAGGTTACCAAACAAACATGCATCATTTAGAGCAATAAAAACAGCACGTAAATGTTCCAAATGTTCCTCCAAAGATTTGCTATAAATCAATATGTCATCAAAGTAAACTACCACAAATCGTCCAATGAAATCACGTAAAACTTTGTTCATTAACCTCATGAAAGTACTAGGTCCATTAATTAACCCAAAAGGCATGACTAACCACTCTTATAATCCAAACTTAGTTTTAAATGTTGTTTTCCATTCATCTCCCAATTTCATACGAATTTGATGGTATCCACTACACAAATCAACTTTGGAGAATATTGTAGAGCTACTCAATTCATCAAGCATATCTCTAGCCTAGGAATAGGATGATGATAACGAATAATAATATTATTAATGCCTCTACAATCAACGCACATACGCGACGTACCATCCTTTTTCGGCACTAAAATGATAGGAACAACACAAGGACTAAGGGATTCGCGTATATAACCTTTGTCGAGCAGTTCTTGTACTTGACGCATAATCTCCTTCGTCTCCTCTGGATTGGTACGGTATGGTGCACGGTTGGGTAATGATGCACCGGGAATTAAGTCAATTTGATGCTCAATCCCTCGAATAGGTGGTAATCCCGGTGGCACATCTTCTGGAAAGACGTCGGCGAACTCCTGCAAAATGTTAGTGACAGCAGGAGGCAAAGAGGAAAACACGTCCTCGAATGAAAATAATGCCTCTTTGCACACAAAAGCATGGCAAACAGATTTGCTGAAATCTAGATCATCAATATTAGATTTTGTGGCAAGTAAACATGCACTTTTAAATTTAATATCAGAAGCAACACTAGATGGTTTATTATTAGGTTTCATTTGTTACTTAAATTCTTTTGCCATAATCTGATTTTCACTCTTATTTTTCTCCTGTTTTGCTTTATTAGCTCTATTAATACCATCTTTCAAAATGGATTCAAGAGTCGTAGGAAGCAAAGTAATATTTTTATCCTTGTGAACAAGAGTATACTGATTGTTTCTACCATGGTGTATAGAATTTTTATCAAATTGCCATGGTCTACCAAGTAATAAGGAACATGCTTGCATATGTACCACATCACAATCAACATAATCAGCATATGTAGAGATACTAAAATGCACACGAACAGTACGTGTTACCTTAACCTTGCCACTGTTATTGAACCATTGGATGTAGTAAGGATGTGGATGTGGTCTTGTGGTCAGTGATAGCTTCTCCACCATCTCTATGCTAGCCAAGTTATTGCAGCTCCCTCCATCTGTGATGAGCGAACAGAACGTTCCTTCACAACTCCCTTTCTATGGAACAAATTATGCCTCTGATTTTGCTCAGCTTGTGTGACCTGCACACTCAAAACACGTTGAGCAACTAAACATTCATACCTGTCAGCATCTTCAGGAGCCATGTATTGCGTCTCATGATCAGAATCATCTCCACCGTGTTCTTCACGTGTAATAAGAGCCAAAGTCTCCTCATCATAGTCACTAGCGGACTCATACCCACCATCCTCAGTAGCAATCATGACACGCAGAGATTTTCATTCTCTCGCAAAATGTCCTCTTCCCTTACAATGACGACAAATAATATCACTTGTGTGCTTTGTTGATGCCATGGAAGAAGAAGAACTCTGCGCAGGCCCGGGAGGTGTGCTCTTGGCAGATAGTGGTGGCTGTGCCTGCTTTCTTGTATCACGGCTGGAGGTGGCACCTGATGGAGGTGCTGGTGGAGTGGAAGTAGAGGATGCACGTGGTGTCCATGATGAAGATCGACCTGCAGAAAAGTTAGTTCGCGCCAATGCCTGTCGATCCTGCACTTCACGTTCAGCTTTACAAGCAAGATGGAATAAACGAGTGATATTAGTATACTGCTTATACTCTAGAATCGTTTGAATCTCTCTATTTAATCCACCCATAAAACGTGCAAGCATAGCTTCATTCTCCTCAACAATACCACATCTAATCATGCCAGTTTGTAATTCCTGATAATATTCTTCTACAGTATTTTTTCCTTGTCTTAAACGCTGCAATTTTTGAAGTAATTCACGTTGATAATATGGTGGAACCCAACGAGTACGCATAGCAGTTTTCAAAGCAGCCCAAGTAGCTGGAATAGGATATAATCTACAATGCTCAGACCACCAAACACATGCAAAACTAGTAAATGCACAAACAGCAACAGGAACACGTCTCTCCTCGGGATATTGTAAACATGTAAATTGTTGTTTGGTGTCTAACTCCCCAGTAAGATATATATCAGGAACATATCTACCCTCAAATGGTGGAATATTCAATTTTAGTTTAGGGAGATGGTCATGATCTCGTACCTAAGGGTGAGCCCTACCATTGCCATTATTTGCATGTGGACGACCTGGTGGTTGCTGTGCTGGTGGTGGCACGTAGTTCTGATTTTGATCAACCTCATCCTCGTAATCTCCTGCAAAATCATCCTCCTCCGCATCAGCAGCAGGAGCCACAAAAGTATCAACAGCAGCACCAACTATTTGGCCAGGTGCAAGAGGGAGACGGCTCGCTCGGCGGAGGGCTGTTTCGCGATGTGGAGGTAGTCGTCGTTGTTGTTGTTGTAGAGGTGCGTTAGGTGCAGCCGGTGGTGGTGGTGGAAGACGCGCAAGCAATTCATTAAACCAGTAATCGAGCTTTGTTTCGAACGTCTTCTCCATGCCATCTATCTTCTCCATTGCCACTTCAAATCTGTTTAGCACATCTTGCACCTGTCCACTCATCATTTGCTGAAATTTATCATGCAACTCCTTATTCGTCATGTTCTCCCAGTCAGTCTCGTCGGCTTGTGATCCTGGCATGGTTTGCAACAATAGAAACACACAAGAATATGATCCTATAGACTACTAACAAGAGGTGGTGATGGTGTCACAAATCCATCAAGCAAATCTCAAATTCTTACCATTTCTTACCCAGCAGCAGGCGGTGATCGGCAACCGTCGTAGTCAAAACTCTCAAAGCTTGGATAGAGAGATTACCAGGGAGAGTCAAACGCACGACATAGATGTATGTGGAGCTGGGAAGGCTTATAATATGGTAGCAAAAAGGGTTAGCAATAATCAATTCAGAGATGCAAAGTTGAATAAATGCTCAACGCCGGTACTGTGCTGGTCCTAGGCTAGACCGTGCTAGAGACGCGAGCCTAGAACACTAACAGAAGCTCAACGCTGCACGTAAACAATGGAGGAGCACACTCTGAATTTTTTTTCTTTTTTTTCACTATTTTTGCACTTTATTTTCTCTTTTTTTTGCTCCGCAACATTTTTTTTTCGAAAAAGTCTACAAATGGTCTAAAAACTGCCTAGCCAGAATTTTCCAGACTTACTGTTTTTTTGAGTTTGGAACTATTTTTCTTCAGCGGGTAGCACGTAATCTCGGGAGTCCTACTCTGTCACGACTCAGAGTATGGCATGATCTGGAACTCAAAAACAAAGCAACAAATACTGGACTCGGACTAGGACTGGTGGCGGAGATGAATCTGGTGGAACTCGGACTGTGGTGGTATATCTGGACTCGGATTGGTGGTGGTATATGGCGATGGTATATGTGGACTCGGATTGGTGGTTGTATATGGCAGCGGCGATGTATATGGTGGGGTGGTGGTATATGGTAAGGATGATGACGATGGTGCGGCGGCGGCATGACAACCTGTGAACAGAACTCGAAACTCTAAGGGACTAGACGCTAAGACCAGCAACTCGACACGACGATGCAACCACAAATTCATCAAAACAAAACTCTAATAAGACTATGCAAGGGCTCAGATTGGTTCGGATATGATGACCTAACCCTAATTTTTTTTGGCTTTTTCGTGGACTATAGTTATGAAGAACAGACTCGACCTAAACTACGAAACACTGTAAAATCTCACCGAGCAACTTGGAAATCTGATACCACTTGATAGAGGCAAAGGTGTCCCGTCTTTCGATGAGATAGTGGCTATCATTTTAGAGGAAGTCGACTTTGACGATCCGACTACGAACGTGCGAGGACGTCGCGCCTTAGCAATCGCTAAACCAACTCCGAGGGGTTATTGACCACGCTGGAGCATGATCAACCTGACCACAGGGCCTGTTTCCTGCGAGCAAACGAAGAACAAGCAAGAAACTGAGATTGCAATCTGGATATTGCGAATATAAGATGAAAGCTTTATTGATCAAGGAGGGGTTCTGTGACGTCTTGGTCTTGTCGTTGGACACAAACGAAGTACGCGAAGTTGCAGCTACGGCGAACTTTTAATCTAAACAAAACACAAAGTCTAAACGACGCCCTAAGAGCTGTATATATGGAGGAAGAGGGGGGAATTTCGTGGCCCTTGGAGGAGGTGTCCGAAACCAACCCTAAGTCTTGTTTCCCCACACATACGGACTCTAAAAACAGACTATACTTAAGTATTACGAAAAAAACATGGGCCTGGGCCAATAATAAGGTGACACAGCACCTAAAATAGCCTCTGGACGAAATTTATGAAGTGGCATCTTGTATATTTCGTCCAAGGCTTCATGCACTCATTAGGGTGGCTTCAAAGTCCTGAAATCATCACTTGTAACTCCGTTCTGGATCCCCTTGTGCATGCCATCATCTCCACGCTTGAACTTGTTCCAAGGTTCATCTTTCTTGACCAAGCTAGGCCCTTCATTTGTAAGCAAGAAAAATGTATCCAATTTAGGCAGCATCATATTCTCATGAACATTAGAATCGTTACCAAGAAATGAAAGTACCTGATAATTCAATTGGCGTGCGCGAGCTCTAGTAATTGGTCCAGTATGTATAGCAGCAGAGGCTGTGGGTGTAACAATGGTATTGATGTCCTCATCATCCTCCCCTTCTTGAAATGAAGTCGTCCTCGACGAAAGTTCATCGTCCTCACCCAAATAAGGCTTCAAATCTGCAGTGTTAAAAGTGGGACTAACCCCAAAATCTGCAGGTAGCTCAAGTTTATATGCATTATCATTTATTTTCTCTAACACATTAAAAGGACCATCGGCACGTGGCATTAGCTTTGATTTGTGCAAATTTGGAAATCTATCCTTACGCAAATGTAACCAAACAAGATCTCCAGGTGCAAACACAACATGTTTTCTACCCTTATCTCCAGCAAGTTTATATTTAGCATTCATACGCTCAATGTTTTCCTTAGTTAACTCATCCATTTTTAAAATCAATTCAGCATGTTCTTTAGCATCAAAATTAACCTTCTCCGAAGATGGAAGAGGCAACAAATCAATAGGTGCACGAGGTAGGAAACCATACACATTTTCAAAAGGGAACATCTTAGTAGTAAAATGCAATGAACGATTATACGAAAATTCAATATGAGGCAAGCATTCTTCCCACATTGTCTTGTTATTCTTCAAAACAGACCTAAGCATAGTAGACAATGTTCTATTGACTACTTTAGTTTGTCCATCAGTTTGGGGGTGACAAGTAGTACTAAAAAGCAGCTTAGTCCCCAACTTAGCCCATAAACATATCCAAAAGTGGCTAAGAAATTTAGTATCACGATCTAAAACAATAGTATTTGGCACACCATGCAAGCGAATAATTTCACGAAAGAACAAATCAGCAACATTAACAGCATCATCGCTTTTATGACATGGTATAAAGTGTGCCATTTTCGAGAACCTATCCACGACAACAAATATGGTTTCCCTCCCCTTCTTTGTCCGAGTTAAACCTAAAACAAAGTCCATAGATATATCCTCCCAAGGAACACTAGGTACAGGGAAAGACATATATAAACCATCAGGATTGAGTCGTGACTTAGCTTTTTGACATGTAGTGCAACGAGCAACAAAGTGCTCAACATCCCGTCTCATCTTTGGCCAAAAGAAATGTGTACCAAGTATATCCTCCATCTTCTTGACGCCAAAGTGTCCCATTAATCCTCCTCCATGTGCCTCCTGCAACAACAAAAGACGAACGGAGCTAGCTAGAATGCATAGCTTGTTAGCACGAAACACAAATCCATCATTAAGAACGAACTTGTTCCAAGTTCTCCCTTCCTTACAATTCTGCAATACATCTTTAAATTCAGCATCATGCATATATTGATCTTTGATGGTCTCCAAACCAAATATTTTAAAGTCAAGTTGTGAAAGCATAGTATAACGACGAGACAATGCATCAACAATAACATTTTCTTTACCCTTCTTGTGTTTAATGACATAAGGGAAAGTCTCAATGAATTCAACCAATTTAGCATGTCTACGGTTCAGTTTTGCTTGGCTTTTAATGTGTTTGAATGATTCATGATCAGAATGTATAACAAATTCCTTGGGCCATAAATAATGGTTCCATGTTTCTAAGGTCCGAACAAGAGCATATAATTCTTTATCAGAAGTAGAATAGTTCAGACTAGGCCACTCAATTTTTAAGAAAAGTATGCAACAGGTTTGCCATCTTGTAATAACACACCTCCTAATCCAATTCCACTAGCATCACATTCAAGCTCAAAAGTCTTACTAAAATCAGGAAGTTGGAGTAAAGGAGCATGTGTCAACTTATCTTTCAATACCGTGAAGGCTTCTTCCTGTGCGGTACCCCAAACAATAGGCACATCCTTCTTTGTAAGCTCGTTGAGAGGTTCAGCAATGGTGCTGAAATCTCTCACAAAACGCCTATAGAAACCAGCGAGGCCAAGGAAACTCCTCACTTGTGTAACCGTTTTGGGCTGCGGCTAATTGTCAATAGCTTCAATCTTGGCTTTATCAACTTCAATTCCTTGTGGAGTAACAACATAGCCAAGAAAAGATACTCGGTCTGTGCAAAAGGTGCACTTTCCAAGGTTACCAAACAAACGTGCATCACGTAGAGCAATAAAAACAGCATGTAAATGTTCCAAATGTTCCTCCAAAGATTTGCTATAAATCAATATGTCATCAAAGTAAACTACCACAAATCGTCCAATGAAAGCACGTAAAACTTTGTTCATTAACCTCATGAAAGTACTAGGTGCATTAGTTAACCCAAAAGGCATGACTAACCACTCATATAATCCAAACTTAGTTTAAAATGTTGTTTTCCATTCATCTCCCAATTTCATACGAATTTGATGGTATCCACTACGCAAATCAACTTTGGAGAATATTGTAGAGCCACTCAATTCATCAAGCATATCTCTAGCCTAGGAATAGGATGATGATGATGATTAGTAATATTATTAATGCCTCTACAATCAACCCACATACGCGACGTACCATCCTTTTTCGGCACTAAAATGATAGGAACAGCACAAGGACTAAGGGATTCGCGTATATTACCTTTGTCGAGCAGTTCTTGACGCATAATCTCCTTCGTCTCCTCTGGATTGGTACGGTATGGTGCACGGTTGGGTAATGATGCAACGGGAATTAAGTCAATTTGATGCTCAATCCCTCGAATAGGTGGTAATCCCGGTGGCACATCTTCTGGAAAGACGTCGGCGAACTCCTGCAAAATGTTACTGACAGCAGGAGGCAAAGAGGAAGGCACGTCCTCGAATGAAAATAATGCCTCTTTGCACACAAAAGCATAGCAAACAGATTTGCTGAAATCTAGATCATCTATATTAGATTTTATGGCAAGTAAACATGCACTTTTCAATTTAATATCAGAAGCAACACTAGATGGTTTATTATTAGGTTTCATTTGTTGCTTAAATTCTTTTGCCACAATCTGATTTTCACTCCTATTTTTCTCCTGTTTTGCTTTATTAGCTCTATTAATACCATCTTTCAAAATGGATTCAGGAGTTGTAGGAAGCAAAGTAATATTTTTATCCTTATGAACAAGAGTATACTGATTGTTTCTACCATGGTGTACAGAATTTTTATCAAATTGCCATGGTCTACCAAGTAATAAGGAACATGCTTGCATAGGTACCACATCACAATCAACATAATCAGCATATGTAGAGATACTAAAATGCACACAAACAGTACGTGTTACCTTAAACTTGCCACTGTTGTTGAACCATTGGATGTAGTAAGGATGTGGATGTGGTATTGTGGTGAGTGATAGCTACTCCACCATCTCTATGCTAGCCAAGTTATTGCAGCTCCCTCCATCTATCATGACGCGAACAGAACGTTCCTTCACAACTCCCTTTGTATGGAACAAATTATGCCTCTGATTTTGCTCAGCTTGTGTGACCTGCACACTCAAAACACGTTGAGCAACTAAACATTCATACATGTTAGCATCTTCAGGAGCCATGTATTGTGTCTCATGATTAGAATCATCTCCACCGTGTTCTTCACGTGTAATAAGAGCCAAAGTCTCCTCATCATAGTCACTAGCGGACTCATACCCACCATCCTCAGTAGCAATCATCACACGCTGAGATTTGCATTCTCTCGCAAAATGTCCTCTTCCCTTACAACGATGACAAATAATATCACTTGTGTGCCCTGTTGATGCCATGGAAGAAGAAGAACTCTGCGCAGGCCCGGGAGGTGTGCTCTTGGCAGATAGTGGTGGTTGTGTCTGCTTTCTTGTATCACGGCTGGAGGTGGCACATGATGGAGGTGCTGGTGGAGTGGAAGTAGAGGATGCACGTGGTGTCCATGATGAAGATCGACCTGCAGAAAAGTTAGTTCGCGCCAATGCCTGTCGATCCTGCACTTCACGTTCAGCTTTACAAGCAAGATGGAATAAACGAGTGATATTAGTATACTCCTTATACTCTAGAATCGTATGAATCTCTCTATTTAATCCACCCATAAAACGTGCAAGCATAGCTTCATTCTCCTCAACAATACCACATCTAATCATGCCAGTTTGTAATTCCTGATAATATTCTTCTACAGTATTTTTTCCTTGTCTTAAACGCTGCAATTTTTGAAGTAATTCACGTTGATAATATGGTGGAACCCAACGAGTACGCATAGCAGTTTTCAAAGCAGCCCAAGTAGCTGGAATAGGATATAATCTACAATGCTCAGACCACCAAACACATGCAAAACTAGTAAATGCACAAACAGCAGCAGGAACACGTCTCTCCTCGGGATATTGTAAACATGTAAATCGTTGTTCGGTTTCTAACTCCCCAGTAAGATTTATATCAGGAACATATCTACCCTCAAATGGTGGAATATTCAATTTTAGTTTAGGGAGATGGTCATGATCTCGTACCTAAGGGTGAGCCCTACCATTGCCATTATTAGCATCTGGACGACCTGGTGGTTGCTGTGCTGGTGGTGGCACGTAGTTCTGATTTTGATCAACCTCATCCTCGTAATCTCCCACAAAATCATCCTCCTCCGCATCAGCAGCAGGAGCCACAAAAGTATCAACAGCAGCACCAACTGTTTGGCCAGGTGCAAGAGGGAGACGGCTCGCTCGGCGGAGGGCTGTTTCGCAATGTGGAGGTAGTCGTTGTTGTTGTTGTTGTAGAGGTGCGTTAGGTGCAGCCGGTCGTGGTGGTGGAAGACGCGCGAGCAATTCATTAAACCAGTTATCGAGCTTTGTTTCGAACGTCTTCTCCATGCCATCTATCTTCTCCATGGCCTCTTCAAATCTGTTTAGCACATCTTGCACCTGTCCACTCATCATTTGCTAAAATTTATCATGCAACTCCTTATTCATCATGTTCTCCCAGTCAGCCTCGTCGGCTTGTGATCCTGCCATGGTTAGCAACAATAGAAACACATAAGAACATGATCCTATAGACTACTAACAAGAGGTGGTGGTGGTGTCACAAATTCGTCAAGCAAATCTCAAATTCTTACCAGTTCTTACCTAGCAGCAGGCGGTGATTGGTAACCGCGTAGTCAAAACTCTCAAAGCTTGGATAGAGCGATTACCAGGGAGGGTCAAACGCACGACGTAGATGTATGTGGAGCTGGGAAGGCTTATAATATTGATGCGGAACATCCCAAGGTCATCCCCATGGACCTACCATCGTCTCACCAAGTGCCTACCGGGCCCATGACTCGATCATGTGCAAGAGCTCTTGAAACCGAGGTGACATCTCTCCTCTCACAATTCCACTTCGATGCACATGAAGCATGGCGACTACCTCATATGGATACTTTGTGCATACTCAGGTACAATGGAGAAACTAAGGAGCAAGGACAAGAAGGAGAGGAAGATGGATGAGAAGACGGAGAAGAAGAAGGGATGCAGGAAAAGTCCCAGCCAACGGACGACCGGTCGGGACCGGACGTCCGGCGCCTGAAGCCTCAGCCGAACCCCAGTTAGCGGACGTCCGGCCCAGACCGGACGACCGGTGCCCCTGCACCCGAAGCGAATGAACGGACGTCCGGTCCTGACCGGACGACCGGTGCACCAGCACCCGAGGCAACATCAGCGGAAGTCCGGAGCCTCCGGACGTTCGGCGCCCACATCACAGAGCAGAACCAGCGGACGATCGGAGGACACCGGACGTCCGACAATTCCTGAGACACCGGACGACCGGTCCCCAGCGGACGTCCGGTACCTGGCTGCGTCCAGATTCGGGCCCGAGGCCCATGTACCCCTTCACTTCGCCCCCTTTTGCACTTAGACTATAAATAGACCCCCCATTCGTCCTAGCTAGGGTTAGCATTGGTTTAGCTCATTTGAGAGATATAGCATTGCTCATCCATATTGGATCTACTCCTCGAGAGAGACCGCGGCCCCTCTTCGGAGAAGATCCACCTTGGATTCAAGACCTCCTTGCGGAGAAGATCCCCTTGTGGATTCAAGACCTCCTGACGGAGAAGAACCGATTACCGTGTATCGTCCCTAGTTGTCCGTGGATTCGTGTATCGCCCTATGTACTCGAGGATCTAGCCCATGTGTGACTTATTCGTGTCGGTTTAGTGATTTCCTCTTGTGTTTTTCCTCCGTTTGTCCTCGTGTTCTTCGTGTTTTCCTTTGGGATCCGCTCCTTTCATGAAAGATAGGCCACCTAGGGTTCTACCCTACATCATCTTGGTATCATGAGCAACGTTGATCACGATTTCAGAGCCCCCTCTTCGTTTTTCTAGCTTGTTTTTGTTGCTTTTCGTCCTAATCCAAAAATCCCCACAAAATTAGCCCCAAAAATTTTTCTTGCGTTTTGTGAGTTGTGATGATGTTTTGTTGGTTTTGATCCGTGAATTTGCTGCGTTGCAAGTAGATCTAGCCTTCCCCCACCATCTTCACCTCGAAATCCCTCCCACATCCTTCCCCAATCCCCCAATAATCACCTCTCGCCTCTAGTATCGCGCGTTGACCCCGATCACCGGATGACCGTCACATCACCGGACGTCCGGCGACCGAGGAAGCACCGGACGTCTGACGTTACCGGACGACCGGCGACCGAACATCCGTCCGCGCCCGGACGACCGCTACTTCCACTACATCATCCGCTACACCACCTTCAACTTCCACAAAATAGTCCCAATATCCCTACCAACACCACCACCTACTCCGACGATTTTGGTCGCTTTTGGTTTTGAGAATTTGAGTTGTAGTACCGTATCCTTTTGTGTTTTGGCTATCTAGGTACGGTTCGACATCGACATCACCGCCGCTCATTTTTTCCATGGACGCGTCATCAACACCGGTCATCAACAACGACCACCTCGACTACAACTTGTTATTCGTGCCACCATTTTGACACCATACCGGAAGCAAGACCGGTAACCTCATCTTGGGATTGGACATATCATTCTTGCCATCACATTGTTAGCCATCATCGCCTGACTCCTTTGCGTTGCTTACCCATCGAGACTAGCCATTGAGTATTGCCGGCAACGAGACTTGTGCACTTTAGTGATCATACTTCCCCATAGCATACATACATGCATCATTGTTGATTATATTGTTATCATCTCTTGTGTCACAAAGTTGTCCTCGCATACTCACTTGCTATCTTGGTTCGTCAAGCGTCGCATACGAAAAGAGCTCAAACATCAAAGAGCCAACCAAGCTTTTAAGCAAAGAGAAAAGATAAGCAAAGAGCTTTTAAGCAAGAACCATAGCATCATAAAACATTAAGATTGTCATACTCGATCATCTTGGATCATATCATAGCAACACCTTGCATAAAACATATTTGGGATAGAAGCCGTTGCATTTTTGCGAAGTAGGTTGTGCACAAGTTCTTGTATCCGCCTATCGTGCAATCGTGTTAGCGTCTCTCTAGTGTTGTGCAACAAGAGCATTTTTGTCGATTCCACATTTTGGCTCACCCTTGATTGCTCAACCCCACTTATGTTCTTGTGTGTGTGTTTCCGTGTACCGTATATGCTTGGTCTACTTGTTACATTGCATCTTGTGAATCTTCTCCAACATTATTGAATCGTGCTTACATTCACTTTAAAAATTTGTGCCACCATCCTAACCAAGCTCCACCATAAGCTTTTACTTGTGTAGGTGTGAGAAAACCGACAAGAATTCGTACCAATTGGGCTATTTCCTTGTCCTACATTGGAGTGATCATCGATTCACTTTCAACTTCGGTCAAGGTACATTTGGTATTCGTTCGTCTCTTTCTACCACTCACACTTGTCTTGGAATGATGGATAGGCCGAGTACTTCTACCAACCCACTCGTCATGGAGCAAGACGACGACATGAACTCCTTCGTCACCAAGAGTCACCTCTTTGGTGCACAACGTGCTTTGCATCAAGAGCAACAAGCTATTAGTGAACGCATCGACAACCTTGCCGCCGACTTGAGACTTTCCAAGCAACGTACAAGGGACTACTTCGACCACAAGCTCGACGATCACAAGCAAGAGAATGACGCAAGGCTGGACGAGATTCGCGCTTTGTTGCTCATCCGCTCTTCTTCCACTTCAAGAAGGAGCCGTTGAAGTCACCACTCCGACTCAAGTACACCATCATCGAACACTCTTCGTCGAGCCACGTGCACCGACCATCAAGCAAACCTCAATCCGCTTCGGGATACCGACTCTCAAGAGCGCTGACGACATCAAGCCAAAGAAGCTTTTGCGCTAGCTCGAGAACGGCAACAACAACGCCAACATGAAGAGGAAGAACGTGTGCGTCTACACCAAAATGCACAAAATGCCGAGGCTCAACGTCAAGAACAACAACTCCATGACGCTCGAGCACTTGAGGCGCAACAAGCTCTACGTGATGCAAGTCGAGCCGTTGCCGACCGAGGCCGACAAGCCCGTGAGGAAGAGGAAGCACTTCGTGAAGAACTTCATGAACGGCGATTTCAAACTCGCATGCATCGTCTAGTTCCCCCTCGAGCTCGACGTGTTCCTCCACAAGCTCGCCAAGACCATCAAGTTCATCAAGAGCATGAAAACAATGGGAATCCTCCACGGCAAGAGCAACACGAGGTTGACAACCCTCCACGTCAAGAGTACCACGAGTTGGACAATCATCTACAACATGGGCGTCATCATCCCCGACCCCAACACAATGAAGAGCAACGCTACGGCAAGCTCAAGTTCACCATGCCCAAGTTCAACGGAAGCAACGATCCCGAAGAATACCTTTCATGGGCATTGAAAGTTGACAAGATCTTCCGTTTGCACAATTATGAAGAAGAGAAGAAGATTGCGATGGCATCCCTTGAGTTCCAAGACTATGTCCTCATTTGGTGGGAACAGGTCATTGAGCGCCGCGAGGCAAGAGGTGATCCACCCATCACTACTTGGGCACAAATGAAGGATGTCATGAGAGCACGCTTCGTGCCTACCTACTACAACCGCGACCTCTTCAAGAAACTCCAACAACTCAAGCAAGGAACCAAGAGCGTTAAAGAATACTACAAGGAGATGGAGATTGCAATGATAAGAGCCAATGTGACGGAAGATGATGAGCAAACTATGGCACGTTTCTTGAATGGACTCAATCATCCCATCAAGAAGATCGCCGACTTCCAACCATACTCAAATCTCATCGAGCTCGTGCACCAAGCTACCAAAGCGGAACGCCAAGTGCAAGATGACTTCAAGTACGCCAAGTTCTCATCCAAGTCCTACGGCTTCTCAAATAACCAAGCTTCAACAACTCCAACTCCGACGACAAGAACATCTACTACAACTCCAACTCCGACGACAAGCCGAATTCCAAGAAAGCTTCATCGACTACAAGTCATCCTCCTACGAGCAACTTCAAGCCAAGAGCTTCATCATCATCTATCCCTACCGATGAGACCGTCAAGACGAGTTCCCTCAAGTGTTTCACTTGCGGAGGCCGAGGCCACAAGTCCTTTGAGTGCACCAACAAGCGCACAATGATCTTCAACGACGATGGCACTTATGACTCCATGAGCGAAGGAGAAATGGAAGCCCTTGAACAAGTGGCCACGCACCGCCAAGTGAACAATGAAGAAGGACAAGTCTTTTGTGATGAAGACTCAAGTCCCACACTTTTTGTCTCAAAAGTCTTGACCCTCCAACATCACCAAGAAGAAGACCAAAGATGCACCATATTCCACACCAAGGCCGGCATCAATGGACGATCCATCAAGGTCATCATCGATGGAGGGAGTTGTCACAATCTCGCAAGTGAAGAACTTTGCTCCAAGCTCCAATTGCCCGAGATGAATTATCCACATCCATACAAAGTGCAATGGCTTAGTGACTCCGGCACTATCCAAGTCGAGCATCGAGTACAAGTATCCTTCAAAATCGGCGCTTACGAAGACACCTTGGAATGCGACGTCATCCCAATGACCGTTTGCCATCTTCTCCTTGGACGGCCATGGCAATTCGATAGAGGAGTCGTCCACAATGGGCGTACAAACCACTATAGCTTCAAGATGAAAGGAAAGGAGTTTGTGTTACAACCCATGTCTCCAAGCCAAGTGATCGCCGATAAGCAAGCCACCCATCGTGGAGAGAATGGTGAGAGAGTGAGCCACCAAAAAGAGAGTGAGCGCCACAAGCACAAATTGAGTGCCTCCACGATGAGCGAAAACAAGAACTTCGTCCTATTTGCCACCAAACGTGAGATGAGAGAAGTGTGTGAGAACCCATCAAGTGTCCTACACTATGTCCTATTGTGCAAGGACGAGGTCACAAATACTAACAACTCTCACGATCTACCTTTGGTGTTATCTTCTCTATTGCAGGAATTCCAAGATGTTTTCCCCTATGAGCTACCTCCGGGTCTACCTCCACTACGAGGCATTTAGCACCGAATTGATCTCATCCCCGGAGCGCCGCTTCCAAACAAAGCCCCATACCACGTCAACCCCGAAGAAACCAAAGAAATCCAAAGGCAAGTAAAGCATCTCATAGACCATGGTCATGTGCGTGAAAGTTTGAGCCCTTGTGCCGTACCGATCATTCTTGTGCCAAAACGTGACGGTAGCTTTCGCATGTGCTCTGATTGTAGACCTATCAATGCTATCACCGTTAGATATAGGTACCCCAATCCACACCTTGATGATATGCTTGATGAACTTAGCGGTGCCACTATCTTTTCCAAAATTGATCTTAAGAGTGGTTACTATCAAATCCGCATACAAGAGGGTGATGAATGGAAAACCGCCTTCAAAACCAAGTTTGGTTTGTATGAATGGTTAGTCATGCCTATGGGTCTCTCGGAAGCACCGGCCACTTTTATGCGCCTTATGAATCATGTCTTTCACCCTTACATTGGTATATTTGTTGTGGTTTACTTCGATGACATTCTTGTGTTTAGCAAATCGATCCATGAGCATGTCACCCATGTCCGCACCGTTTTGCAAACTCTTAGGAAAGAGCGTCTCTATGCTAATATGGAGAAATGCCTTTTTGGTGTTGATAAGCTCGTTTTCTTAGGATTTGTTGTATCTTCTAAGGGTGTTCATGTTGATGAATCTAAGATCAATGCTATTAAAACTTGGCCCCAACCAACCAATTTGCAACAAGTGCGTAGTTTTCTTGGTTTAGCCAGTTTCTACCGCCGATTTGCGAAGGATTTTAGCACCATTGCTGCACCTTTGCATGCTTTGAGCAAGAAGAACGCGCCTTTTGTTTGGGGACCATCTCAAGATATTTCTTTCAATGAGCTTAAGAATTTGCTTACTCATGCCCCCGTGCTTGCTTTACCCAACTTCGACAAGCCTTTTGAGATTCATTGCGATGCTAGTGGTAATGGCATAGGAGGCGTGTTAACGCAAGAGAAACGCCCCATAGCCTACTTTAGTGAGAAACTTTCCGGAGCGCAACTCAATTACCCCATCTATGACAAAGAGCTATATGCTTTAGTGCGAGTTTTGCATGAATGGGAACATTACCTTTGCCCACATGAGTTCATCATCCATACCAACCATGAAACACTTAAATACCTTAAGGGTCAAACTAAGTTGAACAAGCGTCATGCTAAATGGAGTGAATTCATTGAGTCTTTTCCCTATGTCATTAAGTACATCAAGGGTAAAGAAAACATCGTCGCGGATGCTCTTTCCCGCATATGCATGCTAGTCACGCGACTCGAGTTAGATGTCATTGGCTTCGAGCATATCAAAGATTTGTATGCGCATGATGAAAATTTTGCCACCCCTTATGCCAAGTGTTTGCCGAATACATCGTGGGAGCGCTATTACATCAAAGACGGCTACCTTATGAGAGCTAACAAACTTTGCATCCCCAAGTCGTCTCTTCGTTTATTGCTTTTGCAGGAATCGCATGGAGGAGGATTAATGGGACACTTTGGACGCTGTAAGACGTTCGCCACGCTCTCGAAGAGCTACTTTTGGCCAAAGATATTTCGGGACGTCAATCGCTTCACCAACCGATGTTCGACATGCCGCAAAGCTAAGTCCAAAGCTCAATCTCATGGCCTCTATATGCCTCTACCGATTCCATACCAACCATGGGAAGATATTAGCATGGAGTTTGTGCTTGGTTTGCCTAGAACTCGAAATGGCAAGGATTCAATTTTTGTTGTCGTGGACCGTTTATCCAAAATGGCTCATTTCATCCCTTGCACCAAGATAGACGATGCTTCACATATTGCAAAATTGTTTTGTAGGGAAATCTTGCGCCTTCATGGAGTGCCAAAGACTATCGTCTCGGACCGCGACATCAAGTTCCTTAGCTACTTTTGGAAGACTCTATGTGCCAAGCTCGGAACCAAGCTACTCTTTTCCACGGCATACCATCCTCAAACCGACGGTCAAATGGAGGTGACAAACCGCACACTCTCCGCTTTACTTCGAGTACTCATCAAGAGGAACATCAAGGAGTGGGAGGAGTGTCTACCCATCGCCGAGTTCGCATACAACCGAGCAAGACACTCAACAACCGGCAAGTCCCCTTTCGAGGTCGTCTACGGATTCAACCCTTTGTCACCATTGGATATTCTTCCTCTACCACTCCAAGAGCGCATCAATTTGGACGCAAGTGCGCATGTGACACATCTCAAGAAGATGCATGAAGATACAAGGAACACCATCGAGCGCCAAGTTCAACGCCTGCGACCAAGCTCAACTTCAACAAACAACCTATGGTCTTCAACATTGGTGATCGAGTGTGGCTACACCTTTGCAAGGACCGCTTCCCACAAGAACGCAAATCCAAGCTTCGTCCACGAGCAGATGGACCCTTCAAGGTGCTTGCACGTTACAACGACAACGCTTACAAGATCGACCTCCCGCGCGACAAGTACAACGTGAGCGACATCTTAAACGTCAAAGATCTCTCTCCTTTCCATGGTGATGAAGATTTTGATCCGAGGACGGATCTTCCCCAAGGGAGGGGAGATGATGCGGAGCATCCCAAGGTCATCCCCATGGACCTACCATCGTCTCACCAAGTGCCTACCGGGCCCATGACTCGATCACGTGCAAGAGCTCTTGAAACCGAGGTGACATCTCTCCTCTCACAATTCCTCTTAGATGCACATGAAGCATGGCTACTACCTCATATGGATACTTTGTGCATACTCAGGTACAATCGAGAAACTAAGGAGAAAGGACAAGAAGGAGAGGAAGATGGACGAGAAGACGGAGAAGAAGAAGGGATGCAGGAAAAGTCCCAGCCAACGGACGACCAGCCGGGACCGGACGTCCGGCGCCTGAAGCCTCAGCCGAGCCCCAGCCGGCGGACGTCCGGCCCAGACCGGACGACCGGTGCCCCTGCACCCGAAGCGAACGAGCGGACGTCCGGTCCAGACCGGACGACCGGCGCACCAGCACCCGAGGCAACATCAGCGGAAGTCTGGAGCCTCCGGACGTCCGGCGCCCACATCACAGAGCAGAACCAGCGGACGACCGGAGGACACCGGACGTCCGGCAGTTCCTGAGACACCGGACGACCGGTCCCCAGTGGATGTCCGGTACCTGGCTGCGTCCAGATTCAGGCCCGAGGCCCATGTACCCCTTCACTTCGCCCCCTTTTGCACTTAGACTATAAATAGACCCCCCATTCGTCCTAGCTAGGGTTAGCATTGGTTTAGCTCATTTGAGAGATAGACATTGCTCATCAATATCGGATCTACTCCTCGAGAGAGACCACGGCCCCTCTTCGGAGAAGATCCACCTTGGATTCAAGACCTCCTTGCGGAGAAGATCCACTTGTGGATTCAAGACCTCCTCACGGAGAAGAACCGGTTACCGTGTATCATCCCTAGTTGTCCGTCGATTCATGTATCGCCCTATGTACTCGAGGATCTAGCCCATGTGTGACTTATTCGTGTCGGTTTAGTGATTTCCTCTTGTGTTTTTCCTCTGTTCGTCCTCGTGTTCTTCGTGTTTTCCTTTGGGATCCGCTCCTTTCGGGAAAGATTGGCCACCTAGGGTTCTACCCTACATCAAATGTGGTAGCAAAAAGGGTTAGCAATAATCAATTCAGAGAAGCAAAGTTGAATAAACTCTCAACACCGGTACTTTGCTGGTCCTAGGCTAGACCGTGCTAGAGACGCGAGCCTAGAACACTAACAAAAGCACAGCGCTGCACGTAAACAATGGAGGAGCACACTCTGATTTTTTTTTCTTTTTTTCACTGTTTTTGCACTTTTTTTTCTCTTTTTTTTGCTCCGCAACAATTTTTTTTCGAAAAAGTCTACAAATGGTCTAAAAACTGCCTAGCCAGAATTTTCCAGACTTAGTTTTTTTTGAGTTTGGAACTATTTTTCTTCTGCGGGTAGCACGTAATCTCGGGAGTCCTACTCTGTCACGACTCGGAGTATGGCGTGATCTGGAACTCGAAAACAAAGCAACAAATACTGGACTCGGACTAGGACTGGTGGCGGAGATGAATCTGGTGGAACTCGGACTGTGGTGGTATATCTGGACTCGGATTGGTGGTGATATATGGCGATGGTATATGTGGACTCGGATTGGTGGTTGTATATGGCAGCGGCGATGTATATGGTGGGGTGGTGGTATATGGTAATGATGATGACGATGGTGCGGCGGCGGCATGACAACCTGTGAACAGAACTCGAAACTCTAAGGGACTAGATGCTAAGACCAGCAACTCGACACGACGATGCAACCACAACTTCATCAAAACAAAACTCTAATAAGACTATGCAAAGGCTCAGATTGGTTCGGATATGATGACCTAACCCTAATTTTTTTTGGCTCTTTCGTGGACTATAGGTATGAAGAACAGACTCGACCTAAACTACGAAAAACTGTAAAATCTCACCGAGCAACCTGGAAATCTGATACCACTTGATAGAGGCAAAGGTGTCCCATCTTTCGATGAGATAGTGGCTATCGTTTTAGAGAAAGTCGACTTTGACGATCCGACTACGAATGTGCGAGGACGTCGCGCCTTAGCAATCACTAAACCAACTCCGAGGGGTTATTGACCACGCCGGAGCACGAGCAACCTGACCACGAGGGCCTGTTTCCTGCGAGCAAACGAAGAACAAGCAAGAAACTGAGATTGCAATCTGGATATTGCGAATATAAGATGAAAGCTTTATTGATCAAGGTGGGGTTCTGTGACGTCTTGGTCTGGTCGTTGGACACAAACGAAGTACGCGAAGTTGCAGCTACGGCGAACTTTTAATCTAAACAAAACACAAAGTCTAAACGACGCCCTAAGGGCTGTATATATGGAGGAAGAGGGGGGAATTTCGTGGCCCTTAGAGGAGGGGTCTGAAACCAACCCTAACTCTTGTTTCCCCACACATACGGACTCTAAAAACAGCCTATACTTAAGTATTTTGAAAATACATGGGCCTGGCCCAATAATAAGGTGACACAGCACCTAAAATAGTCTCTGGACGAAATTTGTGAAGTGGCATCTTGTATATTTCGTCCAAGGCTTCATGCACTCATTAGGGTGGCTTCAAAGTCCTGAAATCATCACTTGTAACTCCGTTCTGGATCCCCTTGTGCATGCCATCATCTCCACGCTTGAACTTGTTCCAAGGTTCATCTTTCTTGTCCAAGCTAGGCCCTTCATTTGTAAGCAAGACAAATGTATCCAATTTAGGCAACATCATATTCTCATGAACATTAGAATCGTTACCAAGAAACGAAAGTACCTGATAATTCAATTGGCGTGCGCGAGCTCTAGTAATTGGTCCAGTATGTATGGCAGCAGGGGCTGTGGGTGTAACAATGGTATTGATGTCCTCATCACCTAGCCCATTTTGCGTCACTTGCCTATCGAGACTAGCCACTTGAGTATTGCCGGCAACGTTACTTGTGCACATTAGTGATCTACACCTCCCATTGCATACATACCATACCATATTGGTATCACATAATCTCTTGTGTCACAAGATTGTTCCCGCATATACACAATTGCTATCTTGGTTTGTGGATTGTGCAAAAGTGTCCATATCAAAAAAAAGAATAAGCTTTTAAGCAAAAGAAAAGATAGCAAAGAGCTTGTAAGCAAGTGCCATAGCATCATACCACATTGCACATAAGATTGTCATATCCAATCATCTTGGATCATCTTGAGAAGAACAACGGGAACATCATACACATAGTATACTTGGGATAGAAAGCTCATACATTTTGCATCTTATAGGTTGTGCACAAGTGTCGTATCCGCCTATTGAGCAATCGTGCTAGCGTCTCTCTTGAGTTGTGCAACACGAGCATTTTCCGTGGATTCCACATTTTGTGCTCATTCCTTGGTTGCACGACCCCATTTATATATCCGTGTGTGTGTTTCCGTGTGCCACATATTGCTATTGGTCTACTTGTTTCACTTGCGAATTTGTGAATCTTTTCCAACATTATTGACTCTTGCTAACATTTTGCATCAATTTTTTGTGCCACTATCCTCACCGAGCTCCACCATAAGCCTTATTTGTGTAGGTGTGAGAATTGACAAGATCCGGTACCAATTGTGCTATTTCCTTGATACATTATTGAGTGATCTTTGATCCATCCTCAACATTTGATAAGGTACATTGGTCTAGTTCTTTCCTTTCTTCCACTCATATTTGTGCGAGTCTTCTAATGGATAGGCAAGGCATTTCATCTCCGGTCTTCGACAACAACGACGGCGTGAACAACTACATCACCAAAGCGTCCATCTTCGATCTACAACGAAAAATGCAAGGCACACAATCTACCTTGCGAGAGCGCCTCGACAACCTCGCCATCGACATACACCACTCCGAAGCAAGGAAAAGGGAGTACATCGACACCAAGTTGGGCGAGCTAAAGGATCAACTACGAGACTTGGTGGCCGACTACAAGTCTTCTTCGCCTTCATCATCCTCAAGGCGGCGGCGAGCAAGTCGATCATCTTCGGAGCGCAAACTAGATACAAGCGCAAGTCATCCACGTCCACATCTCCATGGCGACCATCACCAACATCGTCATGAAGGACAAGACACCTCCAAGCATCATGTGCACCAACGACGACGAACGGCATCTACTACGAGCTCAAGCACGACAACAACATCATCAACATGAAGATGCTCAACACGCGCAAACGTACAAGTCCGAACAAGCCCTACTTCACGCCAAGTCCAAGCTTCATGAGCATAAGAGAAGACCGCGAGACGAGCACCACCAAGACGGAGCTACGGCTACAACAACCACTTCATCATCTTCGCCAAGTGCTATCAAGGCATCTTCGCCTTTGGACGTACGGCATCTTCGCCTACTTCCCACGAGTACGCCTACATTGACTTCATCAAGTCCAAGGCGACCACCTACAAGTGAGGGCGACACTTCCAGCTTCGGAAGCCCCTCAAGGAAGATGCCCGAGCATGGGAATTCCCCTTCGGTCATGGAGAAGAGCTATGAGGTGCCACATCATATGGACCTCCTACAACAAGACGGCGACAAGAAGGTTGAGCTAGGGCCATCCCCTTCGACCACGGCGTCGAGCCTGAACCTCTTCAACAACATGAAGATGTCGCCTATATTGGACTCATACTCCGAGTCAAGCTACGAGACCGCACATGAGACCTTATCTTTGGTCTTGGAGGAGAGTGATGATGTGCCATCTTCGGCCTTCATCCACGGCTACGACCACGACATGATTGAGCATGGAGACATTTGCACCTACATCTCTCCGACACCCAGATATAAAGAGATGCCCCAATTCTCATGTGAGGAGAGCCACCCCACCATGAGTGATATGAGTGACTCCACCATTTTTAACATTGAGTGCATTTCCTATGAGAGGATGAGTGTGACCACAACTAGCCCCACACTTGAGAGCATCCAAGAGGGAGTGGCTGAGCCACCACACTTAGTGAGTGAGGTAATTGACACAGCACGTGAGGCCACTATGATTTCTAACAACTTAACCGCTACTCCGAGTGTGTTTTCTTTGGTGCTAGGTCTCCTACATGATGACACGCCTATCGTCGACGATTCCATACCTACAATGGAGATGATGATGGCCATAGTGGACGATGATGCACGCCCACATGGTTCCATCAAGATGAAGATGACCACGACTCGGTCTTCGACACCTCACCTACAACACATGAGCAATGCGCCAAAGGTAACATAGGTGATGGTGCTTCTCTTGTCCCACTAGTGGTCTATTTTACGAATGATTGATTGCATGATGTTGACACACCTATTCACATGCTTCATGGTAGTGCGACTTCCTCATGTCATGACTTACCTATTTATGATAAATATGATGATGAGCATGTTGAGTTGCCTAGTTGTGATTCTATGTTCCATAGGATATCATGTGAAAATTCTTTTGGTCACATCATGTTTGACAATCCATTAACCTTGTCTGATGTAGGGTAGAACCCTAGTGGCCCGATCTTTCACGAAAGGAGCGGATCCCGCGAAGAACACGAGGAGGGAAACGAGGGGAAAATCACGAGGGGAACACAAGAGAACACTCAAACCAACAAGTATGATCACACATGTGCTAGATCCATGAACACAAAGGGAGACACAAGATCCAAAGTCAACAACGGACGATACAAGAGGTAACTGGTTCTTCTCCGTGAGGAGGTCTTGAATCCACGGGGGGATCTTCCCTTAGAAAGGGGGCTTGAATCCAAGGGGATCTTCTCCGGAGAGGCTGCAATCTCTCGCACGGAGGAGATCTAATATGGATGAGCGTAGCTCTACCTCTCAAATGAGCTAAACCAATGCTACCCTAACTAGGAGTAGGTGGGGGAGTATATATATTGCTAGCCCACGAAGGGGTAAGTGATAGGGGGATACATGGGCCCTTGGCCCGAGTCTTTGCACGCAGGCAGGCCGGAAGTTCCGGGTGGGGCCGGAAGTTCCGGGCTCCGGAAGTTCCGGGCAGGTTCCGGCCGGGTTCCGGGCTATCCAGAGAGTTGGCGCGCTCGGGGCTGGTCTGGACTCCGGGGCCGGAGGTTCCGAGAAGGTCGGAAGGTCCGGGTGCCGGAAGTTCCGGGCGAAGGCTGGAAGTTCCGGGCTTTCCAGAAGCTTGTCCTTGCTTCTTCTTCCTTCTCCTCTTCCATGCTTGGCCTTGGTCCTTGGATCCTCCATGGTCGTCTCGGTTGTACCTGAGTATATGCAAGGTCCATGCATGAGGTAGTAGCCATGTCTCATATGTGGAAAGTGACAGTTCGAAGAGGAGTGAGTTCATCTTGTGTCCAATGGCGTATGGTCGAGGTCTCATCGTATGTCCTCTTGGGGCTTGGGGAGTAGTCGAAGTGTACATGGGGATGATCGTAGGATGCTCCGCATCATCTCCCCTCCCTTGGGAAAGATCTGACATCGGATCAAAAACCTCAGCACCATGGAAACGGTTGTCATGGACGGACTTGTAGTTGGATGGAGTGGAAGATGTTGCGCAATCCAAGTACTCAAAGGTGTCCCCGGAGTGGTATACATGCAAAAAGAGCAAACACAAATGACACTCGGAAATACAATGGTTAGGGCACACAAAGTGTCCATCATGTAAGAATGAGTCCGTGCAACAAGATTGAGCATGACAAGGTGCATGAAGCTTATCCAAAAGAGATGGAATGGTATGCAAAGCATTCATGGGAGCGAAAACATTCATTATGCACACAATTGTGTTGTGAAAATGATAAATGCAACCACGGTGCAAAATGATGTCATAGAGAGACGGTGTATCAAAAGCATGAACATGGTAATTGGTGCTCAATGTGACTATGTGACTATGTGATCATGCAATTGATGGTGGGCAATATGATCATGATGTATTAATATGCCATCAAGAAAGATCACAACAAATTTGCTAAGGAAATTCACAAGCTCATATATCATGGATGACATGGAAAGAGATGCGACAAGGCAATAATAATGTGAGTCAATCCATGCATAAGATGCAAATTTGTTATGGGTGGTGTTGTACCATAGCTCAATGTTGTGGTAGAAGTGGTGGTCCGATGGTGAATCCACTAAGTCTGAGCACTCCTCAACTTGAAGGTCCATAGAGCCAATCTCCGATGTCGCTCCTTCGTTCATGAGATGTATCATGTAGACAACAAGAAGAAGACAACAATGAAAGAGTGACCCATCCAATATGCGTAATTGAGGATGGCTCAAAGGGAAGGAGTTCACCCTTAGGAGATTCTCGCAAATGTTGGTGTTGCACATCGTGCATGCCTTCACATGACCAAATTGTCTCATGACGGTACCGCCTTGTGAATCCTTCAAAATCAAAGAACATGACAAACACTCGGAAAAACAAATGAGGTTAGCGGAGATGCAAAACCTATCATTCGTGTGGTAAGATACCCAACAAGTGGATGTATCATGCTCATCATAAGAAATGGCAAGGGAGCATTTCATAGTACGTACGCATATGATGTGAGAACAACCAAATAGAATAGGCGCAATCAAGCAAGCATGCATCACAAGTAAAGTGTCCAAGTCTCCAAGATCAATAATCATAGACGCAACAATTGGAAGCAAGCGACAATGAACAAAATATATCATGTGAGAGGCATGAGTTTATACATCATCAACCCAAGAAAGCAAGTAACAATGGAACATGGGTGATGCGACAAAGCAAGCAATCATATGAATCAAGGTAAGCAAGCTAGTAGTGCGAAGATGCAACGTACTAGAAGGAATCATGTCAAGTATGTCATGTGTGCAAATGGTAGTCATGAATAATGCACAAGACATAGCACAAGCATGAATGCAAGATATGAGCAAAATAGCATCAATAGCGTCAGGCACATGATAAACATGGCAATAGCAACAAGGATCTCCACCACGCATGCAAATACACATAGGAGTAGCATAATGATGAATCATGGGTAGATGCAAGCAAGGGTCACAATTGCATGGCAAAGGCATAGAAGCAAGCATAAGATGCAAAGTGAAGACGGTAAAATGAGCAAGAAGCGAGAAGCGGTATATAGCCCATAGCCGTGTGAGAGCCAAGTGAAAGAGATGCGCGTAGTTGTTGCGCGAAGAGAGTGGTGGAAAGGATAGTTCACGGGATCCCAAGTCATCTTTGCTCTGAAGAGCTCATTTCGTCAACTCTTGGGATTGAGAGGTTGACGAGTATACGTGAGTACCTACACAAAACAAAGACAATGGGAAAATTGTGTGTGCGTGGTAGATGTACACATCATCCATCATGATGCGCACGTGCAAGTGTTTGTTAGCACAAAATAGCCAATGCTCAAACAAATGAGATGCGTGATATAGAAACATGTCATCCATCATGATAGGTTTGTTGTTATGTATAGCATAATGGAGACTCAAATTGTGTAATGCATCATGGGATATATGTAGAGCATTGTTATTCATGAAATGCATATGGTGCAAGCAGTTATGGGAATCATGCAATGTATGGAATGCTTCAAAATCTCCTAATATGTATGAGGAAACTATGGGGGTCTCCTCATGAGCATTAATGGAAATATCACTTGGAGAATATTGACAACATTCAAAACAATGCATATTTGGAACAATGTGATCATGGCATGGCATAGTAGATGAATTGCACAAATCATGTAAAGGAAGCATGGCAATATCATCACATGAAAAACAAAAGCCAATGACCATCATCTCGTCATATATGCCATAAGTGCAAATGGGATTGATTTTAATGGGGCATGCATAGTTACTATGTTGAGATTGAAATGATGCAATATGTGAGATCTCGCTCATAGCATATGACAAGTTCAATGGATTGTCAAACATGATGTGACCGAGAGAATTAGCACAAGAAATCCTATGTAACATGGCATCACAACTAATAGACTCCACTTGGCAATCATCATACTCATCATAAATGGGTAAATCATCGCATGGGGAAGTCACACTAGCATGAAGCATGGAAATAGGGGGATCGACATCATGCAAGCAATCAATGGTGAGATAGTCCACTAGTGGGACAAGAGAAGCACCATCACCTATGTTGCCTTTGGAGCATCGCTCATGTGTTGTAGGTGAGGTGTTGAAGACCAAGTCGTGGTCATCTTCATCTTGATGGAACCATGTGGGGGGTGCATCATCTTCCACCATGGCCATCGTCATCTCCATTGGAGGTATGGACTCGTCAAGGATAGGTGTGTCATCATGTAGGAGACCTAGCACCAAACAAAACACACTCAGAGTAGAGGTTAAGTTGTTAGAAATCATAGTGGCCTCACATGCCGTCTCAACTACCTCACTCACTAAGTGTTGTGGCTCACTCACTCCTAGTATGATGCTCTCACTCATATGGTTGGTGGAGTCACTCAAATGGCTCGCAACCTCATATAGGATGTGTGGCATGCTCTCAAGTGTGGGGCTAGTGGTGGTCACACTCATCCTCTCATTGGAAATGCTCTCAATGTCACGTGTGATGGAGTCACTCATGTCACTCATGTGGTGGTGGCTCTCCTCACGTGGCAATTGGGGCAGCTCGTCACATGTCGTTGTCGGAGAGATGTTGGTGCAAATGTCTCCATGCTCAATCATGTCGTGGTCGTAGCCGTGGATGAAGGCCGAAGATGACACATCATCACTCTTCTCGAAGACCAAAGATAAGGTCTCATGAGCGGTCTCGTAGCTTGACCCGGAGTATGAGTCCAATATGGGCGCCGTCTTCATGTTGTTGAAGAGGTTCGTGCTCATCGCCGTGGTCGAAGGGGATGGACCTAGGTCGACCTTCTTGTCGCCGTCTTATTGTAGGAGGTCCATATGATGTGACACCTCATAGCTCGTCTCCATGACCGAAGGGAAATTCCCATGCTCGGCCATCTTCCTTGAGGGGCTTCCGAAGATGGAAGTGTCGCCCTCACTTGTAGGTGGTCGCCTTGGACTTGATGAAGTCATGTAGGCATACTCGTGGGAAGTAGGCGAAGATGCCATACGTCCAAAGGCAAAGATGCCTTGATAGCACTTGGCGAAAATGCCGAAGTGGTTGTTGTAGCCGTAGCGTGCTCTTGGTGGTGCTTGTCTCGCGGTTGATGAGGACATCAATACCATTGTTACATCCACATCCCCTACTGTTACATATAATGGACCAATTACTAGAGCTCGCGCACGCCAATTAAATTACCAGGTACTTTCGTTTCTTTGTAATGATTCTAATGTTCAGGAGAATATGATGCTGCCTAAATTGGATACATTTGTTTTGCTTACAAATGAAGGGCCTAGCTTGGAGAAGGATGAACATTGGAGCAAGAACACGCATGGAGTTGATGGCATGCGCAAGGGGATCAAGAACGGAGTTACAAGTGATGATTTCAGGACTTTGAAGCCACCATATGGAGTGCATGAAGCCTTGGACGAAATATACAAGATGCCACTTCATAATATTCGTCCATAGGCTATTCTAGGTGCTGCGTCACCTTATTATTGGGCCAGGCCCATGTAATTTCAAAATACTTAAGTATAGGCTATTTTTAGAGTCCGTATGTGTGGGGAAACAAGAGTTAGGGTTGGTTTCGGACCCCACCCTCAAGGGCCACGAAATTCCCCCCTCTTCCTCCATATATACAGCCCTTAGGGCGTCGTTTAGACTTAGGGTTTGTTTAGATTAAAAGTTCGCCATAGCTGCAATTTCTCGTACTTCGTTTGTGTCCAACGACCGGACCAAGACGTCACAGAACCCCACCTTGATCAATAAAGCTTTCCTCTTATATTCGTAATATCTAGATTGCAATCTCAGTTTCTTGCTTGTTCTTCGTTTGCTCGCAGGAAACAGACCCTTGTGGTCAGGTTGATCGTGCTCCGGCATGGTCAATAACCCTCGGAAGTTGGTTTAGCGATTGCTAAGGCGCGACGTCTTGCACGTTCGTAGTCGGATCGTCAAGGTCGACTCCCACAGAAAACGATAGCCACCATCTCATCGAAACATCGGGACACCTTTGCCTCTATCAAGTGGTATCAGATTTTCAGGTTGCTCGGTGAGATTTTACAGTTTTTCGTAGATTAGATCGAGTCTGTTCTTCATACCTAAAGTCCACGAAAAAGCCAAAAAACAAATTAGGGTTAGTTCATCCTATCCGAACCAATTTGCATAATCTTTTCTCTATTTGCTTTGTTGAATTTGCGGTTGCATCATCGTGTCAAGTTGCTGGTCTTAGCGTCTAGTCCTTTAGAGTTTCGAGTTCTGTTCACAGGTTGTCACACCGCCGCCGCACCATCGTCATCATCATTACCATATACCACCGCCCCACCATATACATTGCCGCTGCCATATACAACCACCAATCCGAGTCCACATATACCATCGCCATATACCACCACCAATCCGAGTCCAGATATACCATCGCCATATACCACCACCAATCCGAGTCCAGATATACCACCATAGTCCGAGTGTTACTAGATTCATCTCCGCCACCAGTCCTAGTCCGAGTCCAGTATTTGTTTCATTGTTTTCGAGTTCCAGATCATGCCATACTCTGAGTCATGAGAGAGTAGGACTCCTGACATTCTGTGCTACCCGTAGAAGAAAAATAGTTCCAAACTCAAAAATTCTGGCTAGGCAGTTTTTAGACTATTTGTAGACTTTTTCGGAAAAAAATTGTTGCGGAGCAAAAAAACAAGAGGAAAAAAAGTGCAAAGAAAAGTGAAAAAAAAGAAAAAAAATTCAGAGTGTGCTCCTCCATTGTTTATGTGCGGCGCCGTGATTTTGAGCGTTTATTCAACTTTGCATCTCTGAATTGATTATTGCTGACCCTTTTTGCTACCATATTATAAGCCTTCCCAGCTCCACATACATCTACGTCGTGCGTTTGACTCTCCCTGGTAATCGCTCTATCCAAGCTTTGAGAGTTTTGACTACGACGGTTGCCAATCACCGCGTGCTGCTGGGTAAGAACTGGTAAGAATTTGAGATTGGCTTGACGGATTTGTGACACCACCACCACCTCTTGTTAGTATTCTGTAGGATCATATTCTTGTGTGTTTCTATTGTTGCTAACCATGGCAGGATCACAAGCCGACGACACTGACTAGGAGAACATGATGAATAAGGAGTTGCATCATAAATTTCAGCAAATGATGAGTGGACAGGTGCAAGATGTGCTAAACATATTTGAAGAGGCCATGGAGAAGATAGATGGCATGGAGAAGACGTTCGAAACAAAGCTCGATAACAGGTTTAATGAATTGCTCGCGCGTCTTCCACCACCACCACCGGCTGCACCTAACGCGCCTCTACAACAACAACAACAACGACTACCTACACATCATGAAACAGCCCTCCGCCGAGCGAGCCGTCTCCCTCTTGCACCTGGCCAAACTGTTGGTGCTGCTGTTGATACTTCTGTGGCTCCTGCTGCTGATGCGGAGGAGGATGATTTTGCCGGAGATTACGAGGATGAGGTTGATCAAAATCAGAACTACATGCCACCACCAGCACAGCAACCACTAGGTCGTCCACATGCAAATAATGGCAATGGTAGGGCTCACCCTCAGGTACGAGATCATGACCATCTCCCTAAACTAAAATTGAATATTCCACCATCTGAGGGTAGATATGTTCCTGATATATATCTTACTTGGGAGTTAGAAACTGAACAACAATTTACATGTTTACAATATCCCGAGGAGAGACGTGTTCCTGCTGCTGTTTGTGCATTCACTAGTTTTGCATGTGTTTGGTGGTCTGAGCATTGTAGATTATATCTTATTCCAGCTACTTGGGCTGCTTTGAAAACTGCTATGCGTACTCGTTGGGTTCCACCATATTATCAACGTGAATTACTTCAAAAATTGCAGCGTTTAAGACAAGGAAAAAATTCTGTAGAAGAATATTATCAGGAATTACAAACTGGCATAATTAGATGTGGTATTGTTGAGGGGAATGAAGCTATGCTTGCACGTTTTATGGGCGGATTAAATATTGAGATTCAGACCATCCTAGAGTATAAGGAGTGTAATAATATCACTCGTTTATTCCATCTTGCTTGTAAAGCTGAACGTGAAGTGCAGGATCGATAGGCATTGGCGCGAACTAACTTTTCTTCAGGTCGATCTTCATCATGGACACTACCTGCATCCTCTACTTCCACTCCACCAGCACCTCCATCAGGTGCCACCTCCAGCCGTGATACAAGAAAGCAGACACAACCACCACTATCTGCCAAGAGCACACCTGCTGGACCTGCGTAGAGCTCTTCTTCTTCCGTGGCATCACCAGGGCACACAAGTGATATTATTTGTCGTCGTTGTAAGGGAAGAGGACATTTTGCGAGAGAATGCCACTCTCAGCGTGTGATGATTGCTACTGAGGATGGTGGGTATGAGTCCGCTAGTGACTATGATGAGGAGACTTTGGCTCTTATTACACGTGAAGAACACGGTGGAGATGATTCTGATCATGAGACGCAATACATGGCTGCTGAAGATGCTGACAGGTACGAATGTTTAGTTGCTCAACGTGTTTTGAGTGTGCGGGTTACACAAGCTGAGCAAAATCAGAGGCATAATTTGTTCCATACAAAGGGAGTTGTGAAGGAACGTTCTGTTCGCGTCATCATAGATGGAGGGAGCTGGAATAACTTGGCTAGCATGGAGATGGTGGAGAAGCTATCTCTCACCACAAGACCACATCCACATCCTTACTACATCCAATGGTTCAACAACAGCGGCAAGGTTAAGGTAACACGTACTGTTCATGTGCATTTTAGTATCTCTACATATGCTGATTATGTTGATTGTGATGTGGTACCTATGCAAGCATGTTCCTTATTACTTGGTAGACCATGGCAATTCGATAAAAATTCTATACACCATGGTAGAAACAATTAGTATACTCTTGTTCATAAGGATAAAAATATTACTTTGCTTCCTATGACTCCTGATTCCATTTTGAAAGATGATATTAATAGAGCTAATAAAGCAAAACAGGAGAAAAATAAGAGTGAAAATCAGATTGTGGCAAAAGAATTTGAGCAACAAATGCAGCCTAATAATAATAAACAATCTAGTGTTGCTTCTGAAATTAAATTGAAAAGTGCATGTTTACTTGCCACCAAATCTGATATTGATGATCCAAATTTTAGCAAATCTGTTTACTATGATTTTGTGTGCAAAGAGGCATTATTTTCATTCGAGGACGTGCCTTCCTCTTTGCCTCCTGCTGTCACTAACATTTTGCAGGAGTTCGCTGACGTCTTTCCACGTGACGTGCCACCGGGATTACCACCTATTCGAGGGATTGAGCATCAAATTGACTTATTTCCCGGTGCATCATTACCCAACCGTGCACCATACGATACCAATCCAGAGGAGACGAAGGAGATTATGCGTCAAGTACAAGAACTGCTCGACAAAGGTTATATACGCGAATCCCGTAGTCCTTGAGCTGTTCCTATCATTTTAGTGCCGAAAAAGGATGGTACGTTGCGTATGTGCGTTGATTGTAGATTCATTAATAATATTACTATTCGTTATCGTCATCCTATTCCTAGGCTAGATGATATGCTTGATCAATTGAGTGGCTCTACAATATTCTCCAAAGTTGATTTACGTAGTGGATACCATCAAATTCGTATGAAATTGGGAGATGAATGGAAAACAGCATTTAAAACTAAGTTTGGATTATATGAGTGGTTAGTCATGCCTTTTGGGTTAACTAATGCACCTAGTACTTTCATGAGGTTAATGAACGAAGTTTTACATGCTTTCATTGGACGATTTGTGGTAGTTTACTTTGATGACATATTGATTTATAGCAAATCTTTGGAGGAACATTTGGAACATTTACGTGCTGTTTTTATTGCTCTACGTGATGCACGTTTGTTTGGTAACCTTGGAAAGTGCACCTTTTGCACCGACCGAGTATCTTTTCTTCGCTATGTTGTTACTCCACAGGGAATTGAAGTTGATAATGCCAAGATTGAAGTTACTGAGAGTTGGCCGCAGACCAAAACGGTCACACAAGTGAGGAGTTTCCTTGGCCTCGCTGGTTTCTATAGGCGTTTTGTGAGAGATTTCAGCACCATTGCTGAACCTCACAACGAGCTTACAAAGAAGGATGTGCCTTTTGTTTGGGGTACCGCACAGGAAGAAGCCTTCACGGTATTGAAACATAAGTTGACACATGCTCCTTTACCCCAACTTCCTAATTTCAATAAGACTTTCGAGCTGCAATGTGATGCTAGTGGAATTGGATTAGGAGGTGTGTTATTGCAAGATGGAAAACCTGTTGCATACTTTTCTGAAAAATTGAGTGGGCCTAGTCTGAACTATTCTACTTATGATAAGGAATTATATGCTCTTGTTCGGACCTTAGAAACATGACAACATTATTTATGGCCCAAGGAATTTGTTATACATTCTGATCATGAATCTTTGAAACACATTAAAAGTCAAGCAAAACTGAACCGTAGACATGCTAAATGGGTTGAATTCATTGAGACTTTCCCTTATGTCATTAAACACAAGAAGGGTAAAGAAAATGTTATTGCTGATGCATTGTCTCGTCGCTATACTATGCTTTCACAACTTTACTTTAAAATATTTGGTTTGGAGACCATCAAAGATCAATATGTTCATGATGCTGAATTTAAAGATGTATTACAGAATTGTATGGAAGGGAGAACTTGGAACAAGTTCGTTCTTAACGATGGATTTGTGTTTCGTGCTAACAAGCTATGCATTCCAGTTAGCTCCGTTCGTCTTTTGTTGTTGCAGGAGGCGCATGGAGGAGGATTAATGGGAGACTTTGGCGTCAAGAAGACGGAGGATATACTTGCTACACATTTCTTTTGGCCAAAGATGAGACGGGATGTTGAGCGTTTTGTTGCTCGCTGCACTACATGTCAAAGAGCTAAGTCATGACTCAATCCTCATGGTTTATATCTGCCTTTGCCTGTACCTAGTGTTCCTTGGGAGGATATATCTATGGACTTTGTTTTAGGTTTACCTCGAACAAAGAAGGGGAGGGATAGCATATTTGTTGTCGTGGATAGATTCTCGAAAATGGCACACTTTATACCATGTCATAAAAGCGATGATGCTGTTAATGTTGCTGATTTGTTCTTTCGTGAAATTATTCGCTTGCATGGTGTGCCAAATACTATTGTTTCAGATCGTGATACTAAATTTCTTAGCCACTTTTGGAGATGTTTATGGGCTAAGTTGGGGACTAAACTGCTTTTTAGTACTACTTGTCACCCCCAAACTGATGGACAAACTGAAGTAGTCAATAGAACATTGTCTACTCTGCTTACGGCTGTTTTGTAGAATAATAAGAAAATGTGGGAAGAATGCTTGCCTCATATTGAATTTGCTTATAATCGTTCATTGCATTCTACTACTAAGATGTGCCCTTTTGAAATTGTGTATGGTTTCCTACCTCGTGCATCTATTGATTTGTTGCCTCTTCCATCTTCGGAGAAGGTTAATTTTGATGCTAAAGAACGTTCTGAATTGATTTTAAAAATGCATGAGTTAACTAAGGAAAACATTGAGCGTATGAATGCTAAATATAAACTTGCTCGAGATAAGGGTAGAAAACATGTTGTGTTTGCACCTGGAGATCTTGTTTGGTTACATTTGCGTAAAGATAGATTTCCTAATTTGCGCAAATCAAAGCTAATGCCACGTGCTGATGGTCCTTTTAAGGTGTTAGAGAAAATAAATGATAATGCATATAAACTTGAGCAGCCTGCAAATTTTGGGGTTAGTCCCACTTTTAACATTGCAGATTTGAAGCCTTATTTGGGTGAGGAAGATGAGCTTCCGTCGAGGACGACTTCATTTCAAGAAGGGGAGGATGAGGAGGACATCAATACCAGTGTTACATCCACATCCCCTACTGTTATATATACTGGACCAATTACTAGATCTCGCGCACGCCAATTAAATTACCAGGTACTTTCGTTTCTTGGTAATGATTCTAATGTTCATGAGAATATGATGCTGCCTAAATTGGATACATTTGTTTTGCTTACAAATGAAGGGCCTAGCTTGGAGAAGGATGAACATTGGAGCAAGAACACGCATGGAGTTATGGCATGCGCAAGGGGATCAAGAACGGAGTTACAAGTGATGATTTCAGGACTTTGAAGCCACCATAAGGAGTGCATGAAGCCTTGGAAGAAATATACACGATGCCACTTCATAATATTCGTCCATAGGCTATTCTAGGTGCTGCGTCACCTTATTATTGGGCCAGGCCAATGTAATTTCGAAATACTTAAGTATAGGCTATTTTTAGAGTCTGTATGTGTGGGGAAACAAGAGTTAGGGTTCGTTTCGGACTCCACCCTCAAGGGCCACGAAATTCCCCCCTCTTCCTCCATATATATAGCCCTTAGGGTGTCGTTTAGACTTTGGGTTTTGTTTAGATTAAAAGTTCGCCATAGCTGCAACTTCTCGTACTTCGTTTGTGTCCAACGACCAGACCAAGACGTCACAGAACCCCACCTTGATCAATAAAGCTTTCATCTTATATTCCCAATATCCAGATTGCAATCTCAGTTTCTTGCCTGTTCTTCGTTTGCTCGCAGGAAACAGACCCTCGTGGTCAGGTTGATTGTGCTCCGGCGTGGTCAATAACCCTCGGAAGTTGGTGTAGCGATTACTAAGGCGCGATGTCTCGCACGTTCGTAGTCGGATCGTCAAGGTCGACTCCCACAGGAAACGATAGCCACCATCTCATCGAAACATCGGGACACCTTTGCCTCTATCAGCGGTCTTTCTCTTGTGGTCATGAAGTTTTGACTTGGCGTGACGTAGGGCTTGTTGGGACTTGTAGGTAGGCGCATCTCGGGCATCTTCATGTTGATGGTGTCATTGTCGCACTTGAGCTCGTAGTAGATGTTGTTCGTCGTCGTCATGCACATGTTGCTTGGAGGTGACATGCCCTTCATGACGAGATAGATCACAAACATGATGGTGGTCGCCATGGAGTTGTGGACGTGGACGACTTGCGCTTGTGTCGCCTAGGCGCTCCGAAGAGGATCGATGTGCTTGTCGCCGCCTTGAAGATGACGAAGGGGAAGTAGACTTGATCAAGGCCCGAATCTCCTCCATCCTTGCATCTTGCTCCTCCTTTTGTGCGGAAAGCTTGTTGTCCATGTAGTCCCTTGATAGAGGCAAAGGTGTCCCGTCTTTCGATGAGATGATGGATATCGCTTTGGTGGCAGTCGACTTTGACGATCCGACTACGAACGTGCGAGGACGTCGCGCCTTAGCAATCGCTAAACCAACTCCGAGAGGTTATTGATAACGCCGGAGCATGATCAACCTGACCACGAGGGTCTGTTTCCTACGAGCAAACGAAGAACAAGCAAGAAACTGAGATTGCAATCTGGATATTGCGAATATAAGATGAAAGCTTTATTGATCAAGGTGGGGTTCTGTGACGCCTTTGTCTGGTCGTTGAACACAAACGAAGTATGCGAAGTTGCAGCTATGGCGAACTTTTAATCTAAACAAAACCCAAAGTCTAAACGATGCCCTAAGGGCTGTATATATGGAGGAAGAGGGGGGAATTTCGTGACCCTTGGTGGAGGGGTCCGAAATCAACCCTATCTCTTGTTTCCCCACACATACGGACTCTAAAAATAGCCTATACTTATGTATTTCGAAATTACATGGACCTGGCCCAATAATAAGGTGACGCAGCACCTATAATAGCCTCGGGACGAAATTTATGAAGTGGCATCTTGTATATTTCGTCCAAGGCTTCATGCACCCATTATGGTGGCTTCAAAGTCCTGAAATCATCACTTGTAACTCCGTTCTTGTTCCCCTTGCGGATGCCATCATCTCCATGCTTGTTCTTAATCCAATGTTCATCCTTCTCCAAGCTAGGCCCTTCATTTGTAAGCAAAACAAATGTATCCAATTTAGGCAGCATCATATTCTCATGAACATTAGAATCATTACCAAGAAACGAAAGTACCTGGTAATTTAGTTGGCGTGCGCGAGCTCTAGTAATTGGTCCTGTATTTATAGCAGCAGGGGCTGTGGGTGTAACAATTGTATTGATGTCCTCATCATCCTCCCCTTCTTGAAATAAAGTCGTCCTCGACGGAAGTTCATCTTCCTCACCCAAATAAGGCTTCAAATCTGCAATGTTAAAAGTGGGACTAACCCCAAAATCTGCAGGCAGCTCAAGTTTATATGCATTATCATTTATTTTCTCTAACACCTTAAAGGGACCATCAGCACGTGGCATTAACTTTGATTTGCGAAAATCCGGAAACCTATCCTTACGCAAATGTAACCAAACAAGATCTCCAGGTGCAAACACAACATGTTTTCTACCCTTATCTCCAGCAAGTTTATATTTAGCATTCATACGCTCAATGTTTTCCTTAGTTAACTCATGCATTTTTAAAATCAATTCAGCATGTTGTTTAGCATCAAAATTAACCTTCTCCGAAGATGGAAGAGGCAACAAATCAATAGGTGCACGAGGTAGGAAACCATACACAACTTCAAAACGGCACATCTTAGTAGTAGAATGCAATGAACGATTATAAGCAAATTCAATATGAGGCAAGCATTCCTCCCACATTATCTTATTATTCTTCAAAACAGCCCTAAGCATAGTAGACAACGTTCTATTGACTACTTCAGTTTGTCCATCAGTTTGGGGGTGACAAGTAGTACTAAAAAGCAGTTTAGTCCCCAACTTAGCCCATAAACATCTCCAAAAGTGGCTAAGAAATTTAGTATCACGATCTGAAACAATAGTATTTGGCACACCATGTAAGCGAATAATTTCACGAAAGAACAAATCAGCAACATTAACAGCATCATCACTTTTATGACATGGTATAAAGTGTGCCATTTTCGAGAATCTATCCACGACAAAAGATATGCTATCCCTCCCCTTCTTTGTTCGAGGTAAACCTAAAACAAAGTCCATAGATATATCCTCCCAAGGAACACTAGGTACAGGCAAAGGCATATATAAACCATGAGGATTGAGTCGTGACTTAGCTTTTTGACATGTAGTGCAGCGAGCAATAAAACGCTCAACATCCCGTCTCATCTTTGGCCAAAAGAAATGTGTAGCAAGTACGTCCTCCGTCTTGTTCACGCCAAAGTGTCCCATTAATCCTCCTCCATGCACCTCCTGCAACAACAAAAGACGAACGGAGCTAGCTGGAATGCATAGCTTGTTAGCACGAAACACAAATCCATCGTTAACGACGAACTTGTTCCACATTCTTCCTTCTTTACAATTCTGCATTACATCTTTAAAATCAGCATCATGCACATATTGATCTTTGATGGTCTCCAAACCAAATATTTTGAAGTCAAGTTATGAAAGCATAGTATAGCGGCGAGACAATGCATCAGCAATAACATTTTCTTTTCCCTTCTTGTGTTTAATGACATAAGGAAAAGTCTCAATGAATTCAACCCATTTAGCATGTCTACGATTCAGTTTAGCTTGACTTTTAATATGTTTCAAAGATTCATGATCAGAATGTATAACAAATTCTTTGGGCCATAAATAATGTTGCCATGTTTCTAAAGTCCGAACAAGAGCATATAATTCTTTATCATAAGTAGAATAATTCAGACTAGGCCCACTCAATTTTTCAGAAAAGTATGCAACAGGTTTGCCATCTTGTAATAACACACCGCCTAATCCAATTCCACTACAATCACATTCAAGCTCAAAAGTCTTATTAAAATCAGGAAGTTGGAGTAAAGGAGCATGTGTCAACTTATCTTTCAATACCGAGAAGGCTTCTTCCTGTGCGGTACCCCAAAGAAAAGGCACATCTTTCTTTGTAAGCTCATTGAGAGGTGCAGCAATGGTGCTGAAATCTCTCACAAAACGCCTATAGAATCCAGCGAGGCCAAGAAAACTTCTCACTTGTGTGACCGTTTTGGGTTGCGGCCAACTCTCAATAGCTTCAATCTTGGCTTTATCAACTTCAATTCCCTGTGGAGTAACAACATAGCCAAGAAAAGATACTCGGTCGGTGCAAAAGGTGCACTTCCCAAGGTTACCAAACAAACGTGCCTCACGTAGAGCAATAAAAACAGCACGTAAATGTTCCAAATGTTCTTCCAAAGATCTGCTATAAATCAGTATATCATCAAAGTAAACTACCACAAATCGTCCAATGAAAGCACGTAAAACTTCGTTCATTAATCGCATGAAAGTACTAGGTGCATTAGTTAACCCAAAAGGCATGACTAACCACTCATATAATCCAAACTTAGTTTTGAATGCTGTTTTCCATTCATCTCCCAATTTCATACGAATTTGATGGTATCCACTACGCAAATCAACTTTGGAGAATATTGTAGAGCCACTCAATTCATCAAGCATATCATCTAGCCTAGGAATAGGATGACGATAACGAATAGTAATATTATTAATGCCTCTACAATCAACACACATACGTGATGTACCATCCTTTTTCTGCACTAGAATAATAGGAACAGCACAAGGACTAAGGGATTCACGTATATAACCTTTGTCGAGAAGCTCTTGTACTTGACGCATAATCTCCTTCGTCTCCTCTGGATTGGTACGGTATGGTGCACGGTTTGGCAGTGAAGCACCGGGAATTAAGTCAATCTGATGCTCAATCCCTCGAATAGGCGGTAATCCCGGTGGCACGTCTTGTGGAAAGACGTCAGCGAACTCCTGCAAAATGTTAGTGACAGCAGGAGGCAAAGAGGAAGGCACGTCCTCGAATGAAAATAATGCCTCTTTGCACACAAAAGCATAGCAAACAGATTTGCTGAAATCTAGCTCATCAATATCAGATTTGGTGGCAAATAAACATGCACTTTTCAATTTAATTTCAGAAGCAACACTAGATGGTTTATTATTAGGCTTCATTTGTTGCTCAAATTCTTTTGCCACAATCTGATTTTCACTCTTATTCGTCTCCTGTTTTGCTTTATTAGCTCCATTAATATCATCTTTCAAAATGGAATCAGGAGTCATAGGAAGCAAAGTAATATTTTTATCCTTATGAACAAGAGTATAGTGATTGTGTCTACCATGGTGTACAGAATTTTTATCAAATTGCCATGGTCTACCAAGTAATAAGGAACATGCTTGCATAGGTACCACATCACAATCAACATAATCAGCATATGTAGAGATACTAAAATGCACACGAACAGTACGTGTTACCTTAACCTTGCCGCTGTTGTTGAACCATTGGATGTAGTAAGGATGTGGATGTGGTCTTGTGGTGAGAGAAAGCTTCTCCACCATCTCCATGCTAGCCAAGTTGTTGCAGCTCCCTCCATCTATGATGACGCGCACAGAACGTTCTTTCACAACTCCCTTGGTATGGAACAAATTGTGCCTCTGATTTTGCTCAGCCTGTGTGACCTGCACACTCAAAACACGTTGAGCAACTAAACATTCATACCTGTCAGCGTCTTCAGGAGCCATGTATTGCGTCTCATGATCAGAATCATCTCCACCATGTTCTTCACGTGTAATAAGAGCCAAAGTCTCCTCATCATAGTCACTAGCGGACTCATATCCACCATCCGCGGTAGCAATCATCACACGCGGAGATTTGCATTCTCTCGCATAATGACCTCCTCCCTTACAACGACGACAAATAATATCACTTGTGTGCCCTGTTGATGCCATGGAAGCAGCAGAACTCTGTGCAGGCCCAGCAGGTGCGCTCTTGGCAGATAATGGTGGTTGTGCCTGTTCTCTTGTATCACGACTGGAGGAGACACCTGATTGAGGTGCCGGTGCAGTTGAAGTAGAAGATGCACGCGGTGTCCATGATGAAGGTCGGCCTGCAGAAAAGTTAGTTCGAGCCAATGCTTGTTGATCCTGCACTTCACGTTCAGCTTTACAAGCAAGATGGAATAAACGAGTGATATTAGTATACTCCTTATAGTCTAGAATGGTCTGAATCTCTGTATTTAATCCACCCAGAAAACGTGCAAGCATAGCTTCATTCTCCTCAACAATACCACATCTAATCATGCCAGTTTGTAATTCCTGATAATATTCTTCTACCGAATTTTTTCCTTGTCTTATGCGCTGTAATTTCTGAAGCAATTCACATTGATAATATGGTGGAACCCAACGAGTACGCATAGCAGTTTTCAAAGCAGCCCAAGTAGTTGGAATAGGATATAATCTACAATGTTCAGACCACCATACACATGCAAAACTAGTGAAAGCGCAAACAGCAGCAGCAACCGTCTCTCCTCGGGATATTGTAAACATGTAAATCGTTGTTCAGTTTCTAACTCCCAAGTAAGATATATATCAGGAACATATCTACCCTCGAAAGGTGGAATATTCAATTTCAGTTTAGGAAGATGGTCATGATCTCGTACCTGAGGGAAAGCCCTACCATTGTGATTATTTGCATGTGGACGACCTGGTGGTTGTGGTGCAGGTGGTTGCACGTAGTTCTGATTTTGAGCAACCTCATCCTCGTAATCTCCCACATAATCATCCTCCTCCGCATCAGCAGCAGGAGCCACAGAAGTATCAACAGCAACACCAACAGTTTGGCCAAACGCAAGCGGAACACGGCTCGCTCGGCGGAGATCTGTTTCGCGACGTGGAGGTAGTCGTTGTTGTTGTTGTTGGAGAGGTGTGTTAGGTGCAGCGGGTGGTGGTGGTGGAAGACGCGTGAGCAATTCATTAAACCTGTTATCGAGCTTTGTTTCGAACGTCTTCTCCATGCCATCTATCTTCTCCATGGCCTCTTCAAATCTGTTTAGCACATCTTGCACCTGTCCACTCATCATTTGCTGAAATTTATCATGCAAATCCTTATTCGTCATGTTCTCCCAGTCATTCTCGTCGGCTTGTGATCCTGGCATGGTTAGCAGCAATAGAAACACACAAGAATATGATCCTATAGACTACTAACAAGAGGTGGTGGTGGGTGTCACAAATCCGTCAAGCAAATCTCAAATTCTTACCAGTTCTTACCCAGCAGCAGGCGGTGATCGGCAACCGTTGTAGTCAAAAACTCTCAAAGCTTGGATAGAGCGATTACCAGGGAGAGTCAAACGCACAACGTAGATGTATGTGGAGCTGGGAAGGCTTATAATATGGTAGCAAAAAGGGTCAGCAATAATCAATTCAGAGATGCAAAGTTGAATAAACGCTCAACGACGGTACTGTGCTGGTCCTAGGCTAGACTATGCTAGAGACGCGAGCCTAGAACACCAACAAAATCACGGCGCGACACGTAAACAAGGGAAAAGCACACTCTGGATTTTTTTTCGCTCTTTTTTTGCGCTGTTTTTTTTGCGCTGCTTTTTTTGCGAAAAATCACTATAATGGCGAGTGTCTCAAAACACTTCCTAGGTCAAACTGACAGGATGGGCACGAAATTTTTTCGACCAATTTTTTTTTTCGACTGCCCGGACCCAAAAGCTGGAAACGGGTCAAAAAAAACTTCCTATAATGGCACCTGTCTCAAAACACTCAGAAACACCTAAAAATAGGATAGCCAGAAATTTTTTCGAAAAATGCGTTTTCGAAAAATTTTGGGCCTAAACGGAGGGTGGTTTCCGGACTCTTTTTTTTTCCGAAACCTACTCCGGCAAGGAAACACGAATCGGAATCTAGATGGATCTCGAAAACAAACCTAATATGACAAGAACTCGGATTGGTGGTGGATATATGGTAGTAGATGGCAGCGGTGGTGGTATATGACAGCGGTGGTGGTATATGGATACGGATTCGAAGCGGTGGCGGATAAGCGGCGGTGGTAGATGGCAGGGGCGATGATGATGGTGCTGCGGCGGTGTGACAACTTATGACTAGAACTGGAAACTCTAAAAGACTAGACTCTAAGACCAGCAACTAGACACGACGATGCAACCGCAAATTCAACAAAGCAAAACCCTAAAAAGATTATGCAAAGGCTCAGATTGGTTCGGATATTATGAACTAACCCTAATTTTTTTGTGGCTTTTTCGTGGACTGTAGGTATGAAGAACAGACTCGATCTAAACTACGAAAAACTGTAAAATCTCACCGAGCAACCTGGAAATCTGATACCACTTGATAGAGGCAAAGGTGTCCCGTCTTTCGATGAGATGATGGATATCGCTTTGGTGGCAGTCGACTTTGACGATCCGACTACGAACGTGCGAGGACGTCGCGCCTTAGCAATCGCTAAACCAACTCCGAGAGGTTATTGACCACGCCGGAGCACGATCAACCTTACCACAAGGGTCTGTTTCCTGCGAGCAAACGAAGAACAAGCAAGAAACTGAGATTGCAATCTGGATATTGTGAATATAAGATGAAAGCTTTATTGATCAAGGTGGGGTTCTGTGACGCCTTTGTCTGGTCGTTGAACACAAACGAAGTACGCGAAGTTGCAGCTATGGTGAACTTTTAATCTAAACAAAACCCAAAGTCTAAACGATGCCCTAAGGCTGTATATATGGAGGAAGAGGGGGGAATTTCGTGACCCTTGGTGGAGGGGTCCGAAATCAACCCTATCTCTTGTTTCCCCACACATACGGACTCTAAAAATAGCCTATACTTATGTATTTCGAAATTACATGGGCCTGGCCCAATAATAAGGTGATGCAGCACCTATAATAGCCTCGGGACGAAATTTATGAAGTGGCATCTTGTATATTTTGTCCAAGGCTTCATGCACCCATTATGGTGGCTTCAAAGTCCTGAAATCATCACTTGTAACTCCGTTCTTGTTCCCCTTGCGCATGCCATCATCTCCATGCTTGTTCTTAATCCAATGTTCATCCTTCTCCAAGCTAGGCCCTTCATTTGTAAGCAAAACAAATGTATCCAATTTAGGCAGCATCATATTCTCATGAACATTAGAATCATTACCAAGAAACGAAAGTACCTGGTAATTTAGTTGGCGTGCGCGAGCTCTAGTAATTGGTCCAGTATTTATAGCAGCAGGGGCTGTGGGTGTAACAATTGTATTGATGTCCTCATCATCCCTTTTCCTCGCTTCGGAGTGGCGAATGTCAATGGAGAGGTTCTATATGCGCTCTCGCAATCTTGATTGTGTGCCTTGCATTTGTCGTTGTAGATCAAAGATTGACGCTCTGGTGATGTAGTTGTTCATGCCGTCGTTGTTGTCGAAGACCGAAGATGAAATGCCTTGCCTATCCATCACTCCAAGAGAAAAGTGTGAGTGGTAGAAAGAGAAGAACAAATACCAAATGTACCTTGACCGAAGTTCAAAGTGGATCAATGATCACTCTAATGTGGACAAGAAAATAGCACAATTGGTACCAATTCTTGTCAGTTTCTCACACCTACACGAATAAGGCTTATGGTGGAGCTCGGTGAGGATAGTGGCACCAATTTTTTTATGCAAAATGTTCGCAAGAGTCAATAATGTTGAAAGAGATTCACAAATTCGCAAGTGAAACAAGTAGACCAATAGCAATATGTGGCACACGGAAACACACACACAGATAGATAAATGGGGTCGTGCAACCAAGGAATGAGCACAAAATGTGGAATCCACGGAAAACGTTCTTGTTGCACAACTCAAGAGAGACGCTAGCACGATTGCTTAATAGGCGGATACGACACTTGTGCACAACCTATAGGAGACAAACATGCAACGACTTCTATCCCAAGTATGCTATGTATATATGGTTCCCGGTGTTATAATCCAAGATGATCTTATATGACAATGTGGTATGATGCTATGGTGCTTGCTTACAAGCTATTTGTTCACTCTTTTTCTTTGCTTAAAAGCTTTATTCTCTTTTTTTCTTCTTAGTATGGCCACTTTGCGAAATGCACAAAACAAGATAGCTAATGTGTATATGCGGGAACAAACTTGAGGCACAAGAGATGATATGATGATACCAATATGATACCGATATGGTATGGTATGTATGTAATGGAAGGTGTAGACCACTAATGTGCACAAGTAACATTGCCGGCAATACTCAAATGGCTAGTCTCGATAGGCAAGTGACGCAAAATGGTCTAGGGGTTATCAATGCAATGGTAACGGAATATACAATGGAGGGATACCACGATACCAAGATGATATGGAGGTTACCGTCCGTGTCGATGATGAGTGGCGGTGATCTTGATGGAGATACCAAGATGATGGAGACTCGTCCCTAAGTATCCGAAACACCTTAGGAAACGGAAGAACCGCGAACTCAAAATCTTAAATGCCAAAATGGTGGTAGCGGGATGCGGTGGTGGTGTTGCGCAAGTTCAATGGGATTGCGGCAATGCAATGATGGGTTATGCGAGTAGGCAATGCGGAAGTGGAGGGTTATTGGGTTATGTGAGTCGGAGTTGGAAGCACGGTCCCTAAGTAGCCGAAACACCTTAGGAGACACAACTCACAACACAAACAAAATTGGGTTAGGTTGGGGTGGCGGAAGTGTAAGGTGGGCAAAACTATGCGGAAGTTATGTTGGTGGTGGTGGTTGATGAAGAAGCAACCGTCTCTAAGTATCCTAGACACCTTAGGAGACTCAAATCACTCCTCAAGCAACCACATATGCAATGGGGAACAAAATTGGTTAGGTTGCAGAAGTCGGTGGTGGAGTAGCGGATGATGTGGTGGAAGCCCTAGGCAAACATGCCAAATTAAAAAAAAATTATGGTGTCAAAGGGTTGTGATACCAAGGTGAGGTCCTCGGGCACGTCGATAGCTTCAAAACGAGCCAAAGAACACTCAAATCGGAGTTCAGAGTGAAAAGTTGTGAAGAAAACGGTGAAGAAGGCTGATGCTGAAATTCTGTGCAATGTTTCGGGTTAGGCCGGAAGTTCCGGGCCTAGGGCTGGAAGTTCCGGGCTCCGGAAGTTCCGGGTGTTGCGGGAAAAGTCTCGGGGAAGCCAGGGGATTTTGGGTAAACTCTCTGTTTAGCCTGGAAGTTCCGGGGCTGGGACGGAAGTTCCGGGGAAGTCCGGAAGTTCCGGGGGTCGTGGAATTTCTTCCTGGACGAACACTAAATTCCAGATCTGAGAACGGGGGCAGAAAAACTTGATTTGCAAGGTCAAAATTGGGACGATTTCGTGGATGGAAAGTGGGGAAACTTGGGGAGATACTAGATCCACTTGAAACCAAGCAAATCCATGGATCAAAATCAACAAAACATCATCAAACCAACAAATCACAAAAAAAATTGGGGCTATTTTTGGTGGGGATTTTCGAAATTTGGGAAGAACACAACAAAATCAAGCTAGAACACAAAGGGGGAGGCTCCGAAATCGTGATCAACGTGGCTCATGATACCAAGATGATGTAGGGTAGAACCCTAGTGGCCCGATCTTTCATGAAAGGAGCGGATCCCGTGAAGAACGCGAAGAACACGAGGAGGGAAACAAGGACAAAATCACGAGGGGAACACAAGAGAACACTAAAACCAACAAGTATGATCACACATGTGCTAGATCCATGAACACAAAGGGAGATACAAGATCCAAAGTCAACAACGGACGATACAAGAGGTAACCGGTTCTTCTCCGTGAGGAGGTCTTGAATCCACGGGGGGATCTTCCCTTAGAAAGGGGGCTTGAATCCAAGGGGATCTTCTCCGAAGAGGCCGTAGTCTCTCGCACGGAGGAGATCTGATATGGATGAGCATAGCTCTATCTCTCAAATGAGCTAAACCAACGCTACCCTAACTAGGAGGAGGTGGGGGAGTATATATAGTGCTAGCCCATGAAGGGGTAAGTGATAGGGGGGATACATGGGCCCTTGGCCCGAGTCTTTGCATGCAGGCAGGCCGGAAGTTCCGGGCTCCGGAAGTTCCGGGCAGGTTCCGGCCGGGTTCCGGGCTATCTAGAGAGTTGGCGCGCTCGGGGCTGGTCTGAACTCCGGGGCCGGAGGTTCCGGGAAGGTCAGAAGGTCCGGGGGCCGGAAGTTCCGGGCAGAGGCCGGAAGTTCCGGGCTTTCCAGAAGCTTGTCCTTGCTTCTTCATCCTTCTCCTCTTCCATACTTGGCCTTGGTCCTTGGATCCTCCATGGTCGTCTCGGTTGTAAATGAGTATATGCAAGGTCTATGCATGAGGTAGTAGCCATTTCTCATATGTGGAAAGTGACGGTTCGAACAGGAGTGAGTTCACCTTGTGTCCAATGGCGTATGGTCGAGGTCTCATTGTATGTCCTCTTGGGGCTTGGGGAGTAGTCGAAGTGTACATGGGGATGATCGTAGGATGCTCCGCATCATTGTCACATGCTATGAGTGAGATATCCCATATTGCATCTTTTTAATCTCAACATAGTAGCTATGCATGCCCCATTAAAATCAATCCCATTTGCACTTACGGCATAGATGAAGAGATGATGGTCATTGACTTTTGTTTTTCATGTGATGATATTGCCATGCTTCCTTTACATGATTTGCGCAATTTATCTACTATGCCATGCCATGATCACATTGCTCCAAATATGCATTGTTTTGAATGTTGTCAATATTCTCCATATGATGTTTCCATTAATGCTCATGAGGAGACCCCCATAGTTTCCTCATACATATTAGGATATTTTGATGCATTCCATACTTTGCATGATCCTCATAATTGCTTGCACCATATGCATTTCATGAATAACAATGCTCTACATATATATCATGATGCATTGCACAATTTGAGTCTCCATTATGCTATACATAACAACAAACCTATCATGATGGATGACATGTTTCTATATCACGCATCTCATTTATTTGAGCATTGGCTATTTTGTGCTAACCAACACAAGCACGTGCGCATCATGATGGATGATGTGTACATCTACCACGCACACACAATTTTCCCTTTGTCTTTGTTTTGTGTAGGTACTCACGTGATGTAGGGTAGAACCCTAGTGGCCTGATCTTTCACAAAGGGAGCGGATCCCGCAAAGAGCGCGAAGAACACGAGGAGGGAAACGAGGGGAAAATCACGAGGGGAACACAAGAGAACACTCAAACGAACAAGAATTATCGCACATGCGTTAGATCCATGAACACAAAGGGAGATACAAGATCCAAAGTCAACAACAGATGATACAAAAGGGTAGCCGGTTCTTCTCCATGAGGAGGTCTTGAATCCACGGGGGGACTTCCCTTAGAAAGGGGGCTTCAATCCAAAGGGATCTTCTCCGAAGAGGCCGCAGTCTCTCGCACGGAGGAGATCTGATATGGATGAGCGTAGCTCTATCTCTCAAATGAGCTAAACCAATGCTAACCCTCAAATGGAAGAGGTGGAGGAGTATATATAGTCTAGAGCCACGAAGGGGTAAGTGGGAGAGGAATACAAGGCCAAAGGCCTGGCTGCGCACAGGCAGGTACCGGTCGTCCGGTGGCTCAGGAGGGACCGGTCGTCTGCTAGTCGCCGGACGTCCGCTCGATCTGGTTCGGTTGAGGAGGCACCGGATTTCCGGAGGTGGCCGGTCGTCCGATCGCCGGTCATCCGGTGGTGTCAGACATCCGCTGGTTTGGCTCGGGTGCGGTGTCGCCAGTCGTCCGGTCCTGGACGGACGTCCGCTCGCTGTGAGAGGCCGGTCGTCCGGACGTCCTGATGAGGACATCAATACCATTTTTACACCCACAGCCCCTACTGTTACATATACTGGACCAATTACTAGAGCTCGCGCACGCCAATTAAATTACCAAGTACTTTCGTTTCTTGGTAATGATTCTAATGTTCATGAGATTATGATGCTGCCTAAATTGGATACATTTGTTTTGCTTACAAATGAAGGGCCTAGCTTGGAGAAGGATGAACATTGGAGCAAGAACACGCATGGAGTTGATTGCATGCGCAAGGGGATCAAGAACGGAGTTACAAGTGATGATTTCAGGACTTTGAAGCCGCCATAAGGAGTGCATGAAGCCTTGGACGAAATATACAAGATGCCACTTCATAATATTCGTCCATAGGCTATTCTAGGTGCTGCGTCACCTTATTAATGGGCCAGGCCCATGTAATTTTGAAATACTTAAGTATAGGCTATTTTTAGAGTCCGTATGTGTGGGGAAACAAGAGTTAGGGTTGGTTTCGGACCCCACCCTCAAGGGCCATGAAATTCCCCCCTCTTCCTCCATATATACAGCCCTTAGGGCGTCGTTTAGACTTTGGGTTTTGTTTAGATTAAAAGTTCGCCATAGCTGCAACTTCGCGTACTTCGTTTGTGTCCAACGACCAGACCAAGACGTCACAGAACCCTACCTTGATCAATAAAGCTTTCATCTTATATTCGCAATATCCCGATTGCAATCTCAGTTTCTTGCTTGTTCTTCGTTTGCTTGCAGGAAACAGACCCTCGTGGTCAGGTTGATCGTGCTCCGGCGTGGTCAATAACCCTCGGAAGTTGGTTTAGCGATTGCTAGGGCGCGACGTCTCGCACGTTCGTAGTCGGATCATCAAGGTCGACTCCCACAGAAAACGATAGCCACCATCTCATCGAAACATCGGGACACCTTAGCCTCTATCAAGTGGTATCAGATTTCCAGGTTGCTCGGTGAGATTTTACAGTTTTTCATAGATTAGATCGAGTCTGTTCTTCATACGTACAGTCCACGAAAAAGCCAGAAAAAAAATTTGGGTTAGTTCATCATATCCGAACCAATCTGAGCCTTTGCATAATCTTTTTAGGGTTTTTGCTTTGTTGAATTTGCGGTTGCATCGTCGTGTCAAGTTGCTGGTCTTAGAGTCTAGTCTTTTAGAGTTTTGAGTTCTGGTCATAAGTTGTCACGCCGCCGCCGCACCATCATCATCGCCCATCTACCACTTTTGCTTATCCGCCACCGCTCTGAATCCATATCCATATACCACCACCAATCCGCAACCATATATCCACCACCAATCCGAGTTCTTCTCATATTAGGTTTGTTCTTGAGATCAATCTAAATTCCGTTTCGTGTTTCCTTGCCTGCGTAGGTCTCGGAAAAAAAAAAGTCTGGAGACCCCCGGGCAGTTTTTATGCCAAAAATTTCACGGGCAATTTTTTTCCCTATCCTATTTTAGGCTTTTCTGAGTCTTTTGAGCCACGTGCCATCATAGTGATTTTTTGTCGCACTTTTTTGTCGTCGCTGCCCCAATTTCCGAAAAAAAGTGAAAAAAAATTCGTGCCCATCCTATCAGTTTGACGAGGGAAGAGTTTTGAGACACTCGCCATTATAGTGATTTTTCGCAAAAAAAAGAGGAGCGCAAAAAAGAGAGCGAAAAAAAGAGTTCCAGAGTGTGCTTTTTCCCTTATTTACGTGCAGCATCGTGATTTTGTTAGTGTTCTAGGCTCGCGTCTCTAGCACGGTCTAGCCTAGGACCAGCACAGTACCGTCGTTGAGCGTTTATTGAACTTTGCATCTCTGAATTGATTATTGCTGACCCTTTTTGCTACCACACTATAAGCCTTCCCAGCTCCACATACATCTATGTCGTGCGTTTGACTCTCCCTAGCAATCGCTCTATCCAAGCTTTTGAGAGTTTTGACTACAATGGTTGCCGATCACCGCCTGCTGCTGGATAAGAACTGGTAAGAATTTGAGACTTGCTTGACGGATTTGTGACACCCGCCACCACCACCACTTGTTAGTAGTCTGTAGGATCATATTCTTGTGTGTTTCTATTGCTGCTAACCATGCCAGGATCACAAGCCGACGAGACTGACTGGGAGAACTTGACGAACAAGGAGCTTCATCATACGTTTCAGCAAATGATGAGTGGACAGGTGCACGATGTGATAAACAGATTTGAAGAGGCCATGGAGAAGATAGATGGCATGGAGAAGACGTTTGAAACAAAGCTCGATAACAAGTTTGCTGAATTGCTTTCGCGTTTTCCACCACCACCACCGGCTGCTCCTGCCGCACCTCAACAACAACAGCAACAACATTGACTACCTCCACGTCGGGAAACAGCCCTCCGCCGAGCGAGCCGTGTCCCTCTTCAGTCGGGCCAAACTGCTGGTGCTGCTGTTGATACTTCTGTGGCTCCTACTGCTGATGTGGAGGAGGATTATTATGTGGGAGATTATGAGGATGAGGTTGATCACAATCACAACTACGTGCCACCACTAGCACAGCAACCACCAGGTTGTCCACATGCAAATAATGGCAATGGTAGGGCTCACCCTCAGGTACGAGATCCTGACCATCTCCCTAAACTAAAATTGAATATTCCACCATTTGAGGGTAGATATGTTCCTGATATATATCTTACTTGGGAGTTAGAAACTGAACAACGATTTACATGTTTACAATATCCCGAGGAGAGACGTGTTCCTGCTGCTGTTTGTGCATTCACTAGTTTTGCATGTGTTTGGTGGTCTGAGCATTGTAGATTATATCCTATTCCGGCTACTTGGGCTGCTTTGAAAACTGCTATGCGTACTCTTTGGATTCCACCATATTGTCAACGTGAATTACTTCAAAAATTGCAGCACTTAAGACAGGGGGAAAATTTTGTAGAAGAATATTATCAGGGATTACAAACTGGCATGATTAGATGTGGTATTGTTGAGGAGAATGAATCTATGCTTGCACGTTTTATGGGTGGATTAAATAGAGAGATTCAGACGATTCTAGAGTATAAGGAGTATACTAATATCACTCGTTTATTCCATCTTGCTTGTAAAGCTGAACGTGAAGTGCAGGATCGACAGGCATTGCTGCGGACTAACTTTTCTGCAGGTCGACCTTCATCATGGACACCACGTGCATCATCTACTTCCACACGTTCTGCTACACCGGTGCCTCCGTCGGCTGCCACCTCCAACCGTGATACAATAAAGCAGGCACAATCACCACTATCTGCCAAGAGCACACCTTCTGGGCCTGCAAAGAGCTCTTCTTCATCCATGGCATCAACAGGGCAAACACATGATATTATTTGTTGACGTTGCAAGGGTGGAGGTCATTATGCGAGAGAATGCCCATCAAGCGTGTGATGATTGTTACTAAGGATGGTGGGTATGAGTCCGCTAGTGACTATGATGAGGAGACCTTGGCTCTTATTACACGTGAAGAACATGGTGGAGACTATTCTGATCATGAGACGCAATACATGGCTCCTGAAGATGCTGACAGGTATGAATGTTTAGTTGCTCAACGTGTTTTGAGTGTGCAGGTTACACAAGCTGAGCAAAATCAGAGACATAATTTGTTCCATACAAAGGGAGTTGTGAAGGAACGTTCTGTTCGCGTGATCATAGATGGAGGGAGCTGCAATAACTTGGCTAGCATGGAGATGGTGGAGAAGCTATCTCTCACCACAAGACCACATCCACATCCTTACTACATCCAATGGTTCAACAACAGCGGCAAGGTTAAGGTAACACGTATTGTTTGTGTGCATTTTAGTATCTCTACATATGCTGATTATGTTGATTGTGATGTGGTACCTATGCAAGCATGTTCCTTATTACTTGGTAGACCATGGCAATTTGATAAAAATTCTGTACACCATGGTAGAAACAATCAGTATACTCTTGTTCATATCGATAAGAATATTACTTTGCTTCCTATGACTCCTGATTCCATTTTGAAAGATGATATTAATAGAGCTAATAAAGCAAAACAGGAGACAAATAAGAGTGAAAATCAGATTGTGGCAAAAGAATTTGAGCACCAAATGAAGCCTAATAATAAACCATCTACTGTTGTTTCTGAAATTAAATTGAAAAGTGCATGTTTACTTGCCACAAAATCTGATATTGATGAGCTAGATTTTAGCAAATCTGTTTGCTATGCTTTTGTGTGCAAAGAGGCATTATTTTCATTCGAGGACGTGCCTTCCTCTTTGCC
>NC_041382.1:374957791-374987808 GCF_002162155.2 Triticum dicoccoides
TATTAATAGAGCTAATAAAGCAAAATAGGAGACAAATAAGAGTGAAAATCAGATTGTGGCAAAAGAATTTGAGCACCAAATGAAGCCTAATAATAAACCATCTACTGTTGTTTCTGAAATTAAATTGAAAAGTGCATGTTTACTTGCCACCAAATCTGATATTGATGAGCTAGATTTTAGCAAATCTGTTTGCTATGCTTTTGTGTGCAAAGAGGCATTATTTTCATTCGAGGACGTGCCTTCCTCTTTGCCCCCTGCTGTCACTAACATTTTGCAGGAGTTCGCTGACGTCTTTCCACAAGACGTGCCACCGGGATTACCACCTATTCGAGGGATTGAGCATCAAATTGACTTAATTCCCGGTGCTTCGCTACCCAACCGTGCACCATACCGTACCAATCCAGAGGAGACGAAGGAGATTATGCGTCAAGTACAAGAACTGCTCGACAAAGGTTATGTACGCGAATCCCTTAGTCCTTGTGTTGTTCCTATCATTTTAGTGCCGAAAAAGGATGGCACGTCACGTATGTGCGTTGATTGTAGAGGCATTAATGATATTACTATTCGTTATCGTCATCCTATTCCTAGGCTAGATGATATGCTTGATGAATTGAGTGGCTCTACAATATTCTCCAAAGTTGATTTGCGTAGTGGATACTATCAAATTCGTATGAAATTGGGTGATGAATGGAAAACAACATTTAAAACTAAGTTTGGATTATATGAGTGGTTAGTCATGCCTTTTGGGTTAACTAATGCACCTAGTACTTTCATGAGGTTAATGAACGAAGTTTTACGTGCTTTCATTGGATGATTTGTGGTAGTTTACTTTGATGACATATTGATTTATAGCAAATCTTTGGAGGAACATTTGGAACATTTACGTGCTGTTTTTATTGCTCTACGTGATGCACGTTTGTTTGGAAACCTTGGAAAGTGCACCTTTTGCACCGACCGAGTATCTTTTCTTGGCTATGTTGGTACTCCACAGGGAATTGAAGTTGATAAAGCCAAGATTGAAGCTATTGAGAGTTGGCCGCAGCCCAAAACGGTCACACAAGTGAGGAGTTTCCTTGGCCTCGCTGGTTTCTATAGGAGTTTTGTGAGAGATTTCGGCACCATTGCTGCACCTCTCAACGAGCTTACAAAGAAGGATGTGCCTTTTGTTTGGGGTACCGCACAGGAAGAAGCTTTCATGGTATTGAAAGATAAGTTGACACATGCTCCTTTACTCCAACTTCCTAATTTCAATAAGACTTTTGACCTTGAATGTGATGCTAGTGGAATTGGATTAGGAGGTGTGTTATTACAAGATGGAAAACCTGTTGCATACTTTTCTGAAAAATTGAGTGGGCCTAGTCTGAACTATTCTACTTATGATAAAGAATTATATGCTCTTGTTCGGACCTTAGAAACATGGCAACATTATTTATGGCCCAAGGAATTTGTTATACATTCTGATCATGAATCTTTGAAACACATTAAAAGTCAAGCAAAACTGAACTGTAGACATGCTAAATGGGTTGAATTCATTGAGACTTTCCCTTATGTCATTAAACACAAGAAGGGTAAAAAAAATGTTATTGCTGATGCCTTGTCTCGTCGTTATACTATGCTTTCACAACTTGACTTTAAAATATTTGGTTTGGAGACCATCAAAGATCAATATGTTCATGATGCTGAATTTAAAGATATATTGCAGAATTGTAAGGAAGGGAGAACTTGGAACAAGTTCGTTCTTAACGATGGATTTGTGTTTCGTGCTAACAAGCTATGCATTCCAGCTAGCTCCATTCGTCTTTTGTTGTTGCAGGAGGCGCATGGAGGAGAATTAATGGGACACTTTGGCGTCAAGAATACGGAGGATATACTTGCTACACATTTCTTTTGGCCAAAGATGAGACGGGATGTTGAGCGTTTTGTTGCTCGCTGCACTACATGTCAAAGAGCTAAGTCACGACTCAATCCTCATGGTTTATATATGCCTTTGCCTGTACCTAGTGTTCCTTGGGAGGATATATCTATGGACTTTGTTTTAGGTTTACCTCGAACAAAGAAGGGGAGGGATAGCATATTTGTTGTCGTGGATAGATTCTCGAAAATGGCACACTTTATACCATGTCATAAAAGCGATGATGCTGTTAATGTTGCTGATTTATTCTTTCGTGAAATTATTCGCTTACATGGTGTGCCAAATACTATTGTTTCAGATCGTGATACTAAATGTCTTAGCCACTTTTGGAGATGTTTATGGGCTAAGTTGGGGACTAAGCTTCTTTTTAGTACTACTTGTCACCCCCAAACTGATAGACAAACTGAAGTAGTCAATAGAACATTGTCTACTATGCTTAGGGCTGTTTTGAAGAATAACAAGAAAATGTGGGAAGAATGCTTGCCTCATATTGAATTTGCCTATATTCGTTCATTGCATTCTACTACTAAGATGTGCCCTTTTGAAATTGTGTATGGTTTCCTACCTCGTGCACCTATTGATTTGTTGCCTCTTCCATCTTTAGAGAAGGTTAATTTTGATGCTAAAGAACGTTCTGAATTGATTTTAAAAATGCATGAGTTAACTAAGGAAAACATTGAGCGTATGAATGCTAAATATAAACTTGCTGGAGATAAGGGTAGAAAACATGTTGTGTTTGCGCCTGGAGATCTTGTTTGGTTACATTTGCGTAAAGATAGATTTCCTAATCTGCGCAAATCAAAGCTAATGCCACATGCTGATGGTCCTTTTAAGGTGTTAGAGAAAATAAATGATAATGCATATAAACTTGAGCTACCAGTAGATTTTGGGGTTAGTCCCACTTTTAACATTGCAGATTCGAAGCCTTATTTGGGTGAGGAAGATGCGCTTCCGTCGAGGACGACTTCATTTCAAGAAGGGGAGGATGATCAGGACATCAATACCATTGTTACACCCACAACCCCTACTGTTACATATACTGGACCAATTACTAGAGCTCGCGCACGCTAATTAAATTACCAGGTACTTCCGTTTCTTGGTAATGATTCTAATGTTCATGAGATTATGATGCTGCCTAAATTGGATACATTTGTTTTGCTTACAAATGAAGGGCCTAGCTTGGAGAAGGATGAACATTGGAGCAAGAACACGCATGGAGTTGATGGCATGCGCAAGGGGATCAAGAAAGGAGTTACAAGTGATGATTTCAAGACTTTGAAGCCGCCATAAGGAGTGCATGAAGCCTTGGAAGAAATATACAAGATTCCACTTCATAATATTCGTCCATAGGCTATTCTAGGTGCTGCGTCACCTTATTAATGGGCCAGGCCCATGTAATTTCGAAATACTTAAGTATAGGCTATTTTTAGAGTCCGTATGTGTGGGGAAACAAGAGTTAGGGTTGGTTTCGGACCCCACCCTCAAGGGCCACGAAATTCCCCCCTCTTCCTCCATATATACAACCCTTAGGGCGTCGTTTAGACTTTGGGTTTTGTTTAGATTAAAAGTTCGCCATAGCTGCAACTTCGCGTACTTCGTTTGTGTCCAACGACCAGACCAAGACGTCACAGAACCCCACCTTGATCAATAAAGCTTTCATCTTATATTCGCAATATCCCGATTGCAATCTTAGTTTCTTGCTTGTTCTTCGTTTGCTCGCAGGAAACAGACCCTCGTGGTCAGGTTGATCGTGCTCCGGCGTGGTCAATAACCCTCGGAAGTTGGTTTACCGATTGCTAAGGCACGACGTCTCGCACGTTCGTAGTCGGATCATCAAGGTTGACTCCCACAGAAAACGATAGCCACCATCTCATCGAAACATCGGGACACCTTAGCCTCTATCACGTCCGCTTGCTGGAGCTTCTTCGGTAGTTCTTGTACTTGGTGTCCTCGTTGTCTGGTCCATGGCCTTCCTCTTTGTTCTGGTCATGCATAGCACACATGTTTGAGGTAGTAGCCATGTCTCACGTATGGAAAAGTGATGGTTCGAAGAGGAGCGAGTTCACCTTGTGTCCAATGGTGTATAGATGAGGTCTCGTCTTATGTTCTCTTAGGGCTTGGAGAGTAGTCAGATTGTACATGGGGATGAACGTGGGATGCTCCGCATCATCTCCCCCCCCCCCTTGGGAAAGATCCGACCTCGGATCGTGATCCTCATCACCATGGAAACGGTAGGCGTGGACGGACATGTAGTTGGACGGAGTTGAAGACATTGCGCAATCCAAGTACTCCAAGGTGTTGCCGGAGTGGTATACATGCAAGAAGAGCAAACACAAACGACACTCGGAAATACAATGGTTAATGCACACAAGGTGTCCATCAAATAAACATGAGTTCGTCCAAAGGAATTGTTCATGAAGATGCATGAGATGCTTATCGAAATGATGTGAAATGACATGTAAAGCATTCATGGGAGCAAAATCATTCATTGTGCACACAAATGTATTGTGGATGTGATCAATGCAACCACGGTGCAAAATGATGTCATAGTGAGACGGTTTATCAATAGCATGAATATGGTAATGGATGATCAATGTGATGTGATCATGCAATTGATGGTAGGCAATAAGATCATGATGTATGAATATGCCATCAAGGTATATCACAACAAATTTGCTAATGAAATGCACAAGCTCATATATCATGGATGGCATGGGAATACAAGATGCAACAAGGCAATCATGATGTGAGTCAATCCATGCATAAGATGCAAATTTGTCATGTGTATGATATGTCCATCGAGCATGACATGTGTGAACACAGTCAACAAATATGGAGGTGTTGGTATACCAATGCTCGATGTCGTGGCATGAGTGGAGGTTCGAAGGTGCATCCAATAAATCTGAGCGCTCCTCAACTTGAAGGTCCATGGGTTCCATCTCCAATGTCGGTCCTCCATCCAATAGATGTAACATGTAGACAAGAAGAAGGAAACAACAATGAAAGAATGACCCATCCAATATGCATATTTGAGGATGGCTCAAAGGGAAGGAGTTCACCTTTAGGAGATTCTTGCAATTGTTGGTGTTGCACATCGTGTATGCCTTCAAATGACCAAATTGTGTCATGACTGTATCGCCTTGTGAATCCTTCAACATGAAAGAACATGACAAACACTCGGAAAAACAAATGAGGTTAGCGGAAAACATATCATTCGCGCAGTAAAATACCCAACAAGTGGATGCATCATGCTCATCATAAGAAAGGACAAGGGAGCATTTCATAGTACGGAGGCATATGATGTGAGAACAACCAAATAGAATAGGTGCAAGCAAGCATGCATGCATCACAAGATGTATCATCTGAGAGGCATGAACATATACGTCATCAACCCAAGAAAGCAAGTAATAATGGAACATGGGTGATGCGACAAAGCAAGCAATCATATGAATCAAGGCAAGCAAGCTAGTAGTGCGAAGATGCAACGTACTAGAAGGAATCATGTTAAGTATGTCATGTGTGCAAATGGTAGTCAGGAATAATGCACAAGACACATCACAAGCATGAAGGCAAGATAGGAGCAAAATAGCATCAATAGCATGATGCACATGATAAACATGGCAATAGCAACAAGGATCTCCACCAAGCATGCAAATACACATAGAAGTAGCATAATGGTGAATCATGGGCAGATGCAAGCAAGGGTCACAATTGCATGGCAAAGGCATAGAAGTAAGCATAGCATGCAAAGTGAACACGGTAAAATGAGCAAGAAGAGAGAAGCGGTATATAGCCCATAGCCATGTGAGATCCAAGTGAGAGAGATGCGCGTAGATGTTGCGCGAAGAGAGCGGTGGGAAGGGTAGTTCACGGGATCCCAAGTCATCTATGCTCTCAAGAGCTCGTTTCGTCAACTCTTGGGATTGAGAGGTTGACGAGTATACGTGAGTACCTACACAAAACAAAGACAAAGGGAAAATTGTGTGTGCGTGGTAGATGTACACATCATCCATCATGATGCGCACGTGCTTGTGTTGGTTAGCACAAAATAGCCAATGCTCAAATAAATGAGATGCATGATATAGAAACATGTCATCCATCATGATAGGTTTGTTGTTATGTATAGCATAATGGAGACTCAAATTGGGCAATGCATCATGATATATAAGTAGAGCATTGTTATTCATGGAATGCATATGGTGCGAGCAATTATGAGAATCATGCAAAGTATGGAATGCATCAAAATCTCCTAATATGCATGAGGAAACTATGGGGGTCTCCTCATGAGCATTAATGGAAACATCACATGGAGAATATTGACAACATTCAAAACAATGAATATTTGGAGCAATGTGATCATGGCATGGCATAGTAGATAAATTGCACAAATCATGTAAAGGAAGCATGGTAATATCATCACATGAAAAACAAAAGCCAATGACCATTATCTCGTCATCTATGCCATAAGTGCAAATGGGATTGATTTTAATGGGGCATGCATAGTTACTATGTTGAGATTGAAATGATGCAATATGGGAGATCTCACTCATAGCATATGACAAGGTTAATGGATTGTCAAACATGATGTGGCCAAAAGAATTTTCACATGATATCCTATGGAGCATAGCATCACAACTAGGCAAATCAACATGATCATCATCATAGTCATCATAAATTGGTAAGTCATGACATGAAGAAGTCGCACTAGCATGAAGCATGGCAATAGGTGGATCAACATCATGCAAGCAATCATTCGTGAAATAGTCCACAAGTGGGACAAGAGAAGCACCATCACCTATGTTACCTATGGAGCATCGCTCATGTGTTGTAGGTGAGGTGTCGAAGACCAAGTCATGGTCATCTTCATCTTGATGGAACCATGTGGGGGGGTGCATCTTCTTCCACCATGGCCATCGTTGTCTCCATTGGAGGTATGGACTCGTCGAGGATAGGTGTGTTGTCATGTAGGAGACCTAGCACCAAAGAAGAAAACACACTAGGAGTAGAGGTTAAGTCGTTAGAAATCAAAGTGGCCTCACATGCCGTCTCAACTACCTCACTCACTAAGTGTTGTGGCTCACTCACTCCCTCTTGGATGCTCTCACTCGTATGGTTGGTGGAGTCACTCAAATGGCTCTCCACCTCACATAGGATGTGTGGCATGCTCTCAAGTGTGGGGCTAGTGGTGGTCACACTCACCCTCTCATAGGAAATGCTGTCAATGTCATGTGTGGTGGAGTCACTCATGTCACTCATGTGGTGGTGGCTCTCCTCACATGGCAATTGGGGCATCTCGTCACATGTCGTTGTCGGAGAGATGTTGGTGCAAATGTCTCCATGCTCAATCATGTCTGGTCGTAGCCGTGGATGAAGGCCGAAGATGGCACATCCTCACTCTCCTCGAAGACCAAAGAGAAGGTCTCATGAGCAGTCTCGTAGCTTGACTCAGAGTATGAGTCCAATATGGGCGCCGTCTTCATGTTGTTGAAGAGGTTCGTGCTCGTCGCTGTGGTCGCAGGGGATGGCCCTTGCTCGACCTTCTTGTCGTCGTCTTGTTGTTGGAGGCCCAAATGATGTGGCACCTCGTAGCTCGTCTCCATGACCGAAGGGAAATTCCCATGCTCGGCCATCTTCCTTCAGGGGCTTCCGAAGATGGAAGTGCCTCCCTCGCGTGTAGTTGGTCGCCTTGTAGTTGAAGATGTCGATGTAGGCGAACTCACGGGAAGTAGGGGAAGATGCCGTACGTCCAAACGCGAAGATGCCTTGATAGCACTTGGCGAAGATGCCGAAGTGGTTGGTGTAGCCGTAGCTCCGTCTTGGTGGTGCTCGTCTCGCGGTATTTTCTTGTGCTCATGAAGTTTGAACTTGGCATGAGGTAGTGCTTGTTGGGACTTGTGCACTTGCGCTTGTGGAGCATCTTCATGATGATGATGTCGTTGTCGTGCTTGAGCTCGTAGTAGATGTCGTTCATCATCATCGTGCACATGATGCTTGGAGGTGACTTGCCCTTCATGACGATGTGGATCACGTACGTGATGGTGGTTGCCATGGAGATGTGGACGAGGACGACTTGCGCTGGCATCGCTTGGGCGCTCCGAAGACTTGTGGCTTGAATGTCGCTGCCTTGAGGATGACGAAGGGGAAGAAGCCTTGATCAAGGCTCTAAGCTCCTCCATCCTTGCATCTTGCTCCTCTTTATGTGCGGAAAGCTTGTTGTCGATGTAGTCCCTTTTCCTCGCTTCGGAGTGACGAATGTCGATGGAGATGTTCTCGATGCGCTCTCGCAATCTTGATTATACGCCTTGCATTTGTCGTTGTAGATCGAAGATTGACGCTTTGGTGATGTAGTTGTTCACGCCGTCGTTGTTGTGGAAGACCGGAGATGAAATGCCATGCCTATCCATCACAAAATTCGAGCCAATATGAGTGGAGAAAGAGAAGAACGAATACCAAATGTACCTTGACCGAAGTTGAAAGTGGATCAACGATCACTCCAATGTGGACAAGGAAATAGCACAAATGGTACCAATTCTTGTCGGTTTCATGTGCATCGAAGTGGAATTGTGAGAGGAGAGATGTCACCTCGATCACCTCGAAGTGGAATTGTGTCCAAACTCCGTTTTTGACGTTCTTTAGCTCGTTTTGAAGCTCTTGACATCCCCCTTCCCACAAAAATACCACCAACATCATTTGACTCCATCAAATTTTCTGAAATTTGGCAAGTTTGCCTAAGCCCTCCACCATATCATCCGCTACACCACCATAGCCTTCCGCAACCTAACCAATTTTGTCCACCACCATAACCTCCACTTCCGCATTACCTAGTGCAACACCACCACTTCCCGCTACCACCATTTTGACATTTGACGTTTGAGATTTTAAGTTTGCGGTTTTTTCCGTTTCCTAAGGTGTTTCGGCTACTTAGGGACGAGTCTCCATCATCTTGGTATCTCCATCAAGATCACCGCCACTCATCATCGACACGGACGGTAATCTCCATATCACCTTGGTATCATGGTTTCCCTCCATTTACATTCCCTTGCCATTGCATTGATAACCCATAGCCCATTTTGCGTCACTTGCCTATCGAGACTAGCCATTTGAGTATTGCCGGCAATGTTACTTGTGCACATTAGTGATCTACACCATACATTGCATACATACCATATCATATTGGTATCATATCATCTCGTGTGCCTCAAGTTTGTTCCCGCATATATACAATTGCTACCTTGGTTTGTGCATTTCTCAAAGTGGCCATACAAAAAAATAAGCTTTTAAGCAAAAGAGAAAGAGCAAAGAAGCTCGTAAGCAATAGCCATAGCATCATACCACATTGCATATAAGATCATCTTGGATCACCTTGTGAGAAACACCGGGAACCATATATACATAGCATACTTGGGATAGAAGTTGTTACATTTTGCATCTTATAGGTTGTGCACAAGTGTCGTATCCGCCTAGTGAGCAATCGTGCTAGCGTCTCTCTTGAGTTGTGCAACACGAGCGTTTTCCGTGGATTCCACATTTTGTGCTCATCCTGGGTTGCACGACCCCATTTATCTATCCGTGTGTGTGTTTCCATGTGCCACATATTGCTATTGGTCTACTTGTTTCACTTGCGAATTTGTGAATCTCTTTCAACATTATTGACTCTTGCTAACATTTTGCATAAAAAAATTTGTGCCACTATCAAGCCTTACTTGTGTAGGTGTGAGAAACCGACAAGAATTGGTACCAATTGTGCTATTTCCTTGTCCACATTAGAGTGATCATTGATCCACTTTCAACTTCGGTCAAGGTACATTTGGTATTCGTTCTTCTCTTTCTCCACTCATATTGGCTCGAATCTTGTGATGGATAGGTAAGTCATTTCATCTCCAGTCTTCCACAACAACGACGGCGTGTACAACTACATCAACAACAAGCTTTCCGCTCAAAAGGAGGAGCAAGATGCAAGGATGGAGGAGATTCGGACCTTGTTGATCAACCGTTCTTCCCCTTCATCATCCTCAAGGCGGCGACGTTCAAGTCACAAGTCTTCAGAGCGCAAAAATGATGCAAGTGCAAGTCGTCCTCGTCCACATCTCCATGGCGACCACCATCACGTTTGTGATCCACCTCGTCATAAAGGGCAAGTCACCTCCAAGCAACATGTGCACGACGACGACGAATGACATCTACATTGAGCTAAAGCACGACAACGACAACATCATCATGAAGATGCTCGAGATGTGCCTACCTACAAGTCGCAACAAGCCCTACTTCACGCCAAGTCCAAACTTCATGACCACAAGAGAAGACCGCGAGACAAGCACCACCAAGACGGAGCTACGGCTACACCAACCACTTTGGCATCTTCGCCAAGTGACTTCAAGGCATCTTCGCCTTCGGATATATGGCATCTTCGCCAACAAGCACCTCAAGACTACGCTCAAGAGAAGCTCCCCAAGCTCAAGTCCGCGACTTCCACGAGCTACTACGACCTCGACATCGACCACACGATTCCTTTCTATGGGACTCAAGAACCCGTGGAGTATCTTGAGTGGGAGCATTTGATGGACGACTACCTCAAGCTACATCGAGTCCCTCCCGAAGATCAAGTGAAGTACGCTGATAGAGGCTAAGGTGTCCTGATGTTTCGATGAGATGGTGGCTATCATTTTCTGTGGGAGTCGACCTTGATGATCCGACTACGAACGTGCGAGACGTCGCGCCTTAGCAATCGCTAAACCAACTTCCGAGGGTTATTGACCACGCTGGAGCACGATCAACCTGACCACGAGGGTCTGTTTCCTGCGAGCAAACGAAGAACAAGCAAGAAACTGAGATTGCAATCGGGATATTGCGAATATAAGATGAAAGCTTTATTGATCAAGGTGGGGTTCTGTGACGTCTTGGTCTGGTCGTTGGACACAAACGAAGTACGCGAAGTTGCAGCTATGGCGAACTTTTAATCTAAACAAAACCCAAAGTCTAAACGACGCCCTAAGGGCTGTATATATGGAGGAAGAGGGGGAATTTCGTGGCCCTGGAGGGTGGGGTCCGAAACCAACCCTAACTCTTGTTTCCCCACACATACGGACTCTAAAAATAGCCTATACTTAAGTATTTCGAAATTACATGGGCCTGGCCCATTAATAAGGTGACGCGGCACCTAGAATAGCGTATGGACGAATATTATGAAGTGGCATCTTGTATATTTCGTCCAAGGCTTCATGCACTCCTTATGGCGGCTTCAAAGTCCTGAAATCATCACTTGTAACTCCGTTCTTGATCCCCTTGCGCATGCCATCAACTCCATGCGTGTTCTTGCTCCAATGTTCATCCTTCTCCAAGCTAGGCCCTTCATTTGTAAGCAAAACAAATGTATCCAATTTAGGCAGCATCATAATCTCATGAACATTAGAATCATTACCAAGAAACGAAAGTACCTGGTAATTTAATTGGCGTGCGCGAGCTCTAGTAATTGGTCCAGTATATGTAACAGTAGGGGCTGTTGGTGTAACAATGGTATTGATGTCCTCATCATACGCCACAAGGAACTTCCACGACTACGCGTCCACATGGTGGCTTCACACACCTTCGGAGAGCTACAACATGAGTTGGCCCAAGACGAAGAGAGCTTTGCGGCAAGAGTTTGTGCCTCCAACCTACACGGAACAACATCAATGCCAATTGGAGAACACCATCCAAGGATCCAAGTCCATCGACGAGTACTTCAAGGAGATGAAGATTGCCTTGCGACGAGTCGGCGTGGACGACCCCATTTCGATGAAGTTCCCACTACTAGGAAAAGGGCTATAGATGGAATTGACACTAATGGCGCACCAGACATGTGGTGCGCCATTACTATATACTAATGGCGCACCATCTGTTGGTGCGCCATTAGTGTGGAAGACACTAATGGCGCACCAGGCACACGGTGCGCCACTAGTAACAAAATGTTTTTTTTCATTTTTTCAAACATACTAATGGCGCATCTGGGCAGAGTGCGCCACTACTGTGTTTTTTTTACTTTTTTGCAAAACTACTAATGGCGCACCGTTGCATAGTGCGCCATTAGTATATTTTTTTTACTTTTTTTGCAAAACTACTAATGGCGCATGTCTGTGTGGTGCGCCATTAGTATGTTGGGTTACTCATGGCGCATGTCTCTATGGTGCGCCATTAGTAACCTGGGACTAGCTATATATTTTTGGACAGCCACACCTACACACTCAGTTTCCCCACTTCATTCCCGCACCTCCTTCTCTAAGCTTGTCGGCTGCCTCCTCCTCCTCACCTCATTTGCACCATAGATTCATCAAAATTAAGTGTTGAAATTACCTTTTTTTGATAGGTAAGTAAGGGGAAAGCTATCTTCATGTTGTAGATCTACTTTTTTTCTCCCTAGATTGATCCAACAACGTGCACATGCACTTTTTGTGGCCTAGCTAGATCTATGTATGTTTGTGGTGTTGCATATGTTTGTGGTGTTGCATATATGTTTGTGTTTGCAGGTACCGGTATTTGAAATGCGATAGTTGCCAATATTTTGCCGGAATGTTGATTCATTTCCGTTTCGGCGAGAATTTTGGCACTATGCATTCTTTTTGGTCCTATTTTTAGGGAAACTCATGCCAAATTTTTTCTTGGTTCCAAAATATCGTTTTGCTCTACCCCGTAGGCGACCATGGTCCGCACGATGATCGAAGGCATCGTGAATAGGTTTTTGAGCTCCGCGAAGGCCAAGATGCTTCAAAAGAACGAGACGGAGATAAGATGTCCGTGTCGAAGATGCAAGCTAAAGAGCCTTATTGCGGACCCGGATTCCGGGCAGGTGCGGGACCACCTGCTCTTGCGTGGTTTCATGGATGGCTACCGGTGGCAAGGTGATGAAGATGACTATGAAGTCGTCCATGGGGGTCGGGCAAGAAATGAGGAAGGGCAGCAAGACAACCACCGCGGCTCGGGCGGGCGAGAAGACGAAGAATCTCCAGGACATGATCATGACAGTGATGTTGTACACAGTCATCATGTAGAAGATGTCGGACATGATGATGAGGAAGATGCCGGAGCAGACAAAGGGCATGATCATGAAGATCTAGATGCCGGAGGAGCAGACAACGATGGACCATCGATGGTCTGGGTGCAGGACCCTCATATTCAAGAGTTGCTTCTCAAGCAGACGGATAACGCAAGAGCTGCCGCCCGAGAGAAAGCCAAGCTGGATCAACTGGAGATAGACGCGGTTACTCCATTGTATGAAGGATGCAGACCCGAGGATACCCGCCTGAAAGTAACGCTCATGGCTTTGGTGATGAAGGTAAAACACAAAATGACCGACGCATGCTTCGACAAGAACATGTCATTCTAGCACGAACGTCTTCCCAAGGGGAACAAGTGCCCGACCAGTTTCGAGCAGGCGAAGAAAGTCGTGTGTCCTCTGGATTTACCGCACATGAAATACCATGTGTGCATGAACAATTGCATCATTTATCGGGGCAAGCACGCAGAGTCTACCATATTTCCGGTGTGCGGCGTCACTCGATACAAGAAGAGGAAGAAAGCTCCTCGAAAAGTGGTGTGGTACTTTTCGATCACTCCTCGTCTGCAGCGGTATTTCGTGGACCCTAAGGTAGCAAAGCTCCTGCGTTGGCACGTGGATAGGGAGGAGAAGAAGCGAGAAGATGACGCAAATGATCCGGAGATAAATAAAAAAGACAAAATGCTGAGTCACCCTAAGGATGGGAGCCAGTGGCAAGCGTTGAACTTCGAACACCCAGAATTTGGGAAGGATCCAAGGAACATCGTGCTGGGCGCGAGCACCGATGGAGTCAATCCGTTTGGCAGCCAGAGAAGCACACATAGCACCTGGCCTGTGTTTGTGTAGATGTACAACCTTCCCCCTGGTTGTGCATGAAGAGGAAGTACATTCACATGAGTATGCTAATTGAAGGGCCGAAACAACCAGGGAACGACATCAATCTGTATCTGGGGCTGCTGAAAGAGGAGCTAGACACGCTGTGGAAAACGCCAGCCAATACGCGGGACGCCGCAGAGAAAGAATATTTCCCTATGAGAGCCGCACTGCTCACGACAGTGCACGACTATCTCGGTTACGGATATCTCGCGGGGCAGGTGGTCCACGGATTTTCTGGATGCGTCAGGTGCATGGATGACACAACGTATCGCCAGCTAGATAGAGATGCTGGGTCTTCGAAAATCGTGTTCATGGGACATCAAAGGTGGCTTCGCGACGATGACCCGTGGAGGAAATGCAAGGATCTGTTCGATGGTGAAACCGAACTCCGAAGACACCCGCGTACGAGGAGCGGCGAGGAAATAGACGGGCTGTTGAAAAATTGGAAAGATTGCCCACTGCCGGGAAAGAAGCAAAAGGCACCAGAGCCGGGAAAGAAGCGAAAGGCGCCAGAGCCGCTGCTGAAGGTATGGAAAACGAGGTCTGTTTTCTGGGACTTGCCGTACTGGAAGATCCACCGTGTGCCTCACAGCCATGATGCCATGCATATCACGAAGAACGTGTGCGAGAGTCTTCTTGGTACCCTGCTCAACATGCCAGAGAGGACCAAAGATGGGCCGAAAGCAAGGGCAGACTTGAAATCAATGGGCATTAGGCAGGAGCTTCACGCTAATGATGATGTTGATGATGATGATGATGAGGCGAAGCAGGACACAAAAAGTCATCGCAAAGGCAAAAAGGCCAAGAAGACCGGAAATGACTACCCTCCCGCGTGCTTCACTCTAAGTCAGGAGGAGATCGAGCAGTTTTTCACCTGCCTCGTAGGAGTAAAACTTCCTTACGGTTACGCGGGGAAGATAAGCAGATACCTAGACCCAGCGAAGCAGAAGTTCAGCGGGATGAAGTCTCACGACTGTCACGTGCTGATGACGCAGATACTTCCAGTTGCAATCCGTGGGATCATGGACACGCACGTCTGTGAAATGCTATTTGGCCTATGCAACTTTTTCGACGTCATCTCTCGGAAGTCAGTTGGCGTGAGGCAACTCAGAAGGCTACAGGAAGAGATCGTGGTGATACAATGCGAGCTTGAGATGTACTTCCCGCCCGCATTCTTCGACGTTATGGTGCATCTGCTGGTCCATATCGTGGAGGATATCATCTAACTCGGGCTGATGTTCCTGCACAGCATGATGCCATTCAAAAGGATGAATGGTGTCATCAAAGGATACATTCACAACATGTCACGTCCAGAGGGAAGTATAGCCAGGGGCTTTCTGACCGAAGAGTGCATCTCCTACTGCACGAATTATCTAGGCATCGAGAACCCCGTTGGTCTGCCCGTCAACAGGCACCTCAGCAGGCTCACTGGATGGGGTAACCGTGAGGGTCGCCGCGAAATGCATGTCGACTTCGAGGGTCAACTCGCCGACTTTGAAAGAGCAAACCTAGTCGCGCTACAACACATAGACGTGGTCGATCCTTGGGTGGTAGAGCACAAAACCTTTATTGAGAAGACGTATAATGACCGAGGCCAACAGAGGACGGACGGATGTATAATCAAAGAGCACAAATCATGTTTCGCGTGTTGGTTCAAGCAGAAGCTTCCGTCGTACCCTTTACATGAGGATTCTTCCGTGGAAGAACAACTCATATTCGCCTTGTCACAGGGCGCCGAGCACAACCTGATGACCTATGAGGCATACGATATCAACGGCTACACATTCTACACCGAGGACAAGGACATGAAGAGCGATGGTTATCAGAACTCCGGGGTGACGATGGAATCCTACACCGGTAACGACAAGGATAGATACTACGGAAGGATCGAGGAGATCTAGGAGCTGAGCTACGCTGGAGAGAAGGTCCCGATGTTCCGTGTCAGATGGGCCAAGAGCGTCCTAAAAGAAGACCGGTATTTCACCACCATGGTTATACCCGAAGCCAAATCCAAGACCGCGGGCGCAAACGTCACCGCGAAAAATGAGCCATGGGTACTGGCTTCCCAAGTGGACCAATGCTTCTTCATTACCGACCCGTCAAAGCCCAGTCGTGTTGTCGTGAGGAGAGGCAAAAGGAAGATCATCGGAATGGATGGAGTAGCCAATGTGATGAGGACATCAATACCATTGTAACACCCACAGGCCCTGCTGCTATACATACTGGACCAATTACTAGAGCTCGCGCACGCCAACTAAATTACCAGGTACTTTCGTTTCTTGGTAATGATTCTAATGTTCATGAGAATATGATGCTGCCTAAATTGGATACATTTGTTTTGCTTACAAATGAAGGGCCTAGCTTGGAGAAGGATGAACATTGGAGCAAGAACAAGCATGGAGATGATGGCATGCGCAAGGGGAACAAGAACGGAGTTACAAGTGATGATTTCAGGACTTTGAAGCCACCATAATGGGTGCATGAAGCCTTGGACGAAATATACAAGATGCCACTTCATAAATTTCGTCCCGAGGCTATTTTAGGTGCTGCGTCACCTTATTATTGGGCCAGGCCCATGTAATTTCGAAATACATAAGTATAGGCTATTTTTAGAGTCCGTATGTGTGGGGAAACAAGAGATAGGGTTGATTTCGGACCCCTCCACCAAGGGCCACGAAATTCCCCCCTCTTCCTCCATATATACAGCCCTTAGGGCATCGTTTAGACTTTGGGATTTGCTTAGTTAAAAGTTAGCCATTGCAACTTCGTGTACTTCGTTTGTGTCCAACGACCAGACCAAGACCGCTTCCGGATCCCCACCATTATCAATACCTCATATATATTTGCGATATTCAGATTGCTTTATCATATTCTTGCTCGTTCTTCGATTGCTTGCAGGAATAGACCTCCGTGGTCAGGCTGACCGTGCTTCCGGCATCGTCAGTAACCTCAGGAGATTGCTAAGGCGCAACGTCGTGCACGTTTGTAGTCGGATCGTCAAAGTCGTCTCCACCAAATCGATAGTTATCATCTCATCGAAAGATCGGGACACCCTCGCCTCTATCAAGTGGTATCAGATTTCCAGGTTGTTCAGTGAGATTTTACAGTTTTTCGTAGTTTAGATCGAGTCTGTTCTTCATACCTATAGTCCACGAAAAAGCCACAAAAAAATTAGGGTTAGTTCATCATATCCGAACCAATCTGAGCCTTTGCATAATCTTTTTAGGGTTTTGCTTTGTTGAATTTGCGGTTGCATCGTCGTGTCTAGTTGCTGGTCTTAGAGTCTAGTCTTTTAGGGTTTCGAGTTCTGGTCATAAGTTGTCACGCTGCCGCCGCACCATCATCATCGCCCCTGCCATCTACCACCACCGCTCCGAATCTGTATCCATATACCACCACCAATCCGTGTCCATATACCACCACCGATCCATATCCATATACTACCACCGCTACCACCACCGCTGCCATATACCATCACCATATATCCACCACCAATCCGAGTTCCTTGCTTATTAGGTTTGTTTTCGAGATCCATCTAGTTTCCGATTCGTGTTTCCTTGCCGGAGTAGGTTTCGGAAAAAAAAGAGTCGGGAAACCACGCTCCGTTTAGGCCCAAAATTTTTCGAAAACGCATTTTTCGAAAAATTTTCTGGCTATCCTAATTTTAGGTCTTTCTGAGTGTTTTGAGACAGGTACCATTATAGGATGTTTTTTTTGACCCGTTTCCAGTTTTTTGGTCCGGGCAGTCGAAAAAAAATTGGTCGAAAAAAAAAATTCGTGCCCATCCTGTCAGTTTGACCTAGGAAGAGTTTTGAGACACTCGCCATTATAGTGATTTTTCGCAAAAAAAAACAGCGCAAAAAAAAAGAGCGCAAAAAAAAGAGCGAAAAAAAATTCAGAGTGTGCTTTTCCCTTGTTTACGTGTCGCGCCGTGATTTTGTTGGTGTTCTAGGCTCGCGTCTCTAGCACAGTCTAGCCTAGGACCAGCACAGTACCGTCGTTGAGCGTTTATTCAACTTTGCATCTCTGAATTGATTATTGCTGACCATTTTTGCTACCATACTATAAGCCTTCCCAGCTCCACATACATCTACGTCGTGTGTTTGACTCTCCCTGGTAATCGCTCTATCCAAGCTTTGAGAGTTTTTGACTACAACGGTTGCCGATCACCGCCTGCTGCTGGGTAAGAACTGGTAAGAATTTGAGATTTGCTTGACGGATTTGTGATACACCACCACCACTTCTTAGTAGTCTGTAGGATCATATTCTTGTGTGTTTCTATTGCTGCTAACCATGCCAGGATCACAAGCCGACGAGATTGACTGGGAGAACTTATCGAACAAGGAGCTCCATGATAAGTTTCAGCAAATGATGACTGAATAGGTGCAAGATGTTCTGAACAATTTTGAAGAGGCCATGGAGAAGATTACTGGCCTTGAGAAGACGTTCGAAACAAAGCTCGATAACAGATTTAATGAACTGCTTGCGCGTCTTCCACCACCGGCTGCACCTATCGCACCTCTGCAACAACAACAACTACGCCCCCTTCCGAATCAGTATGGACGAGCACAGCGTGTTCCTATTGAGCCAAGACAAAATTCTGGTGCCGCTGCTACTGCTGTTGGTGCTTCTTTGGCTCCTGCTACTGCTGCTGCTGGTACCCAGGAGGATGATGATTATGTGGGAGATTATGAGGATGAGGTTGATCAAAATCCAAACTACGTGCAGCCACCAGCACCACCACCACCAGGTCGACCTCAGGTATATATTCGTAATGGTAGGCCTGCACCACCACCTCAGGTACGAGATGATGTCCATATTCCTAAACTGAAATTGAATATTCCACCATTTGAGGGTAGATATGTTCCTGATATATATCTTACTTGGGAGTTAGAAACTGAACAACGATTTACATGTTTACAATATCCTGAGGAGAGACGAGTTGCTGCTGCTGTTTGTGCTTTCACTAGTTTTGCATGTGTATGGTGGTCTGAGCATTATAGATTATATCCTATTCCAACTACTTGGGCTGCTTTGAAAACTGCTATGCGTACACGTTGGGTTCCACCATATTATCAACGTGAATTGCTTCAAAAATTGCAGCGTTTAAGACAAGGGAAAAATTCTGTAGAAGAATATTATCAGGAATTACAAACTGGCATGATTAGATGTGGTATTGTTGAGGAGAATGAAGCTATGCTTGCACGTTTTCTGGGTGGATTAAATAGAGAGATTCAGACCATTCTAGACTATAAGGAGTATACTAATATCACTCGTTTATTCCATCTTGCTTGTAAAGCTGAACGTGAAGTGCAGGATCGACAAGCATTGGGGCGAACTAACTTTTCTGCAGGCCGACCTTCATCATGGACACCGCGTGCATCTTCTACTTCAACTGCACCAGCACCTCCATCCGGTGCCACCTCCAGCCGTGATACAAGAAAACAGGCACAACCACCATTATCTGCCAAGAGCGCACCTGCGGGGCCTGCACAGCGTTCTTCTTCTTCCATGGCATCAACAGGGCACACAAGTGATATTATTTGTCGTCATTGTAAGGGAGGAGGTCATTATGCGAGAGAATGCAAATCTCCGCGTGTGATGATTGCTACCGCGGATGGTGGATATGAGTCCGCTAGTGACTATGATGAGGAGACATTGGCTCTTATTACACGTGAAGAACATGGTGGAGATGATTCTGATCATGAGACGCAATACATGGCTCCTGAAGACGCTGACAGGTATGAATGTTTAGTTGCTCAACGTGTTTTGAGTGTGCAGGTCACACAAGCTGAGCAAAATCAGAGGCACAATTTGTTCCATACCAAGGGAGTTGTGAAGGAACGTTCTGTGCGCGTCATAATAGACGGAGGGAGCTGCAACAACTTGGCTAGCATGGAGATGGTGGAGAAGCTTTCTCTCACCACAAGACCACATCCACATCCTTACTACATCCAATGGTTCAACAACAGCGGCAAGGTTAAGGTAACACGTACTGTTCGTGTGCATTTTAGTATCTCCACATATGGTGATTATGTTGATTGTGATGTGGTACCTATGCAAGCATGTTCCTTATTACTTGGTAGACCATGGCAATTTGATAAAAATTCTGTACACCATGGTAGAAACAATCACTATACTCTTGTTCATAAGGATAAAAATATTACTTTGCTTCCTATGACTCCTGATTCCATTTTGAAAGATGATATTAATAGAGCTAATAAAGCAAAACAGGAGAAGAATAAGAGTGAAAATCAGATTGTGGCAATAGAATTTGAGCAACAAATGAAGCCTAATAATAGACCATCTAGTGTTGCTTCTGAAATTAAATTGAAAAGTGCATGTTAATTTGCCACCAAATCTGATGTTGATGAGCTAGATTTCAGCAAATATGTTTTCTATGCTTTTGTGTGCAAAGAGGCATTATTTTCATTCGAGGACATGCCTTCCTCTTTGCCTCCTGCTGTCACTAACATTTTGCAGGAGTTCGCTGACGTCTTTCCACAAGACGTGCCACCGGGATTACCGCCTATTCGAGGGATTGAGCATCAGATTGACTTAATTCCCGGTGCTTCACTGCCAAACCGTGCACCATACCGTACCAATCCAGAGGAGACGAAGGAGATTATGCGTCAAGTACAAAAGCTTCTCGACAAAGGTTATATACGCGAATCCCTTAGTCCTTGTGCTGTTCCTATTATTCTAGTGCCGAAAAAGGATGGTACATCACGTATGTGTGTTGATTGTAGAGGCATTAATAATATTACTATTCGTTATCGTCATCCTATTCCTAGGCTAGATGATATGCTTGATGAATTGAGTGGCTCTACAATATTCTCCAAAGTTGATTTGCGTAGTGGCTACCATCAAATTCGTATGAAATTGGGAGATGAATGGAAAACAGCATTTAAAACTAAGTTTGGATTATATGAGTGGTTAGTCATGCCTTTTGGGTTAACTAATGCACCTAGTACTTTCATGAGATTAATGAACGAAGTTTTACGTGCTTTCATTGGACGATTTGTGGTAGTTTACTTTGATGACATATTGATTTATAGCAGATCTTTGGAAGAACATTTGGAACATTTACGTGCTGTTTTTTATTGCTTTACGTGATGCATTTTTGTTTGGTAACCTTGGGAAGTGCACCTTTTGCACCGACCGAGTATCTTTTCTTGGCTATGTTGTTACTCCACAGGGAATTGAAGTTGATAAAGCCAAGATTGAAGCTACTGAGAGTTGGCCGCAGCCCAAAACGGTCACACACGTGAGGAGTTTTCTTGGCCTCGCTGGATTCTATAGGCGTTTTGTGAGAGATTTCAGCACCATTGCTGCACCTCTCAATGAGCTTACAAAGAAAGATGTGCCTTTTCTTTGGGGTACCGCACAGGAAGAAGCCTTCTCGGTATTGAAAGATAAGTTGACACATGCTCCTTTACTCCAACTTCCTGATTTTAATAAGACTTTTGAGCTTGAATGTGATGCTAGTGGAATTGGATTAGGAGGTGTGTTATTACAAGATGGCAAACCTGTTGCATACTTTTCTGAAAAATTGAGTGGGCCTAGTCTGAATTATTCTACTTATGATAAAGAATTATATGCTCTTATTCGGACTTTAGAAACATGGCAACATTATTTATGGCCCAAAGAATTTGTTATACATTCTGATCATGAATCTTTGAAACATATTAAAAGTCAAGCTAAACTGAATCGTAGACATGCTAAATGGGTTGAATTCATTGAGACTTTCCCTTATGTCATTAAACACAAGAAGGGAAAAGAAAATGTTATTGCTGATGCATTGTCTCGTCGCTATACTATGCTTTCACAACTTGACTTCAAAATATTTGGTTTGGAGACCATCAAAGATCAATATGTGCATGATGCTGATTTTAAAGATGTAATGCAGAATTGCAAAGAAGGAAGAATGTGGAACAAGTTTGTCGTTAACAATGGATTTGTGTTTCGTGCTAACAAGCTATGCATTCCAGCTAGCTCCGTTCGTCTTTTGTTGTTGCAGGAGGCGCATGGAGGAGGATTAATGGGACACTTTGGCGTGAAGAAGACGGAGGACGTACTTGCTACACATTTCTTTTGGCCAAAGATGAGACGGGATGTTGAGCGTTTTATTGCTCGCTGCACTACATGTCAAAAAGCTAAGTCACGACTCAATCCTCATGGTTTATATATGCCTTTGCCTGTACCTAGTGTTCCTTGGGAGGATATATCTATGGACTTTGTTTTAGGTTTACCTCGAACAAAGAAGGGGAGGGATAGCATATTTGTTGTCGTGGATAGATTCTCGAAAATGGCACACTTTATACCATGTCATAAAAGCGATGATGCTGTTAATGTTGCTGATTTGTTCTTTCATGAAATTATTCGCTTGCATGGTGTGCCAAATACTATTGTTTCAGATCGTGATACTAAATTTCTTAGCCACTTTTGGAGATGTTTATGGGCTAAGTTGAGGACTAAACTGCTTTTTAGTACTACTTGTCACCCCCAAACTGATGGCCAAACTGAAGTAGTCAATAGAACATTGTCTACTATGCTTAGGGCTGTTTTGAAGAGTAATAAGAAAATGTGGGAGGAATGCTTGGCTCATATTGAATTTGCTTATAATCGTTCATTGCATTCTACTACTAAGATGTGCCCTTTTGAAGTTGTGTATGGTTTCCTACCTCGTGCACCTATTGATTTGTTGCCTCTTCCATCTTCGGAGAAGGTTAATTTCGATGCTAAACAACATGCTGAATTGATTTTAAAAATGCATGAGTTAACTAAGGAAAACATTGAGCGTATGAATGCCAAATATAAACTTGTTGGAGATAAGGGTAGAAAACATGTTGTGTTTGCACCTGGAGATCTTGTTTGGTTACATTTGCGTAAGGATAGATTTCCTGATCTGCGCAAATCAAAGCTCATGCCACGGGTTGATGGTCCCTTTAAGGTGTTAGAGAAAATAAATGATAATGCATATAAACTTGAGCTGCCTGCAGATTTTGGGGTTAGTCCCACTTTTAACATTGCAGATCTGAAGCCTTATTTGGGTGCGGAAGATGAGTTTCCGTCGAGGACGACTTCATTTCAAGAAGGGGAGGATGATGAGGACATCAATACCATTGTTACACCCACAGGCCCTGCTGCTATACATACTGGACCAATTACTAGAGCTCGCGCACGCCAACTAAATTACCAGGTACTTTCGTTTCTTGGTAATGATTCTAATGTTCATGAGAATATGATGCTGCCTAAATTGGATACATTTGTTTTGCTTACAAATGAAGGGCCTAGCTTGGAGAAGGATGAACATTGGAGCAAGAACAAGCATAGAGATGATGGCATGCGCAAGGGGAACAAGAACGGAGTTACAAGTGGTATCAGTTTTCAGGTTGCTCGGTGAGAATTTCCAATTTTCCTAGATTAGATTTATTTTCTTACCTATTGTCCAAGAAAAAGCCACAAAAAGAGTTAGATCTATTCATCCTTGGTCCAAGCCAGTCTGAGCCTTTGCAATTTTCTTTTCATTGCTCGCATAGTTGAATTATCGATTGCTTGCAGGAATAGACCTTCGTGGTCAGGCTGACCGTGCTTCCAGCATCGTCAGTAACCTCAGGATATTGGTTTAGCGGTTGCTAAGGCGCAACGTCGTGCACGTTTGTAGTCGGATCGTCAAAGTCGTCTCCACCAAATCGATAGTTATCATCTCATCGAAAGATCGCGACCCTCGCCTCTATCAAGTGGTATCAGAGCACTTGATAGAGGCAAAGGTGTCCCGTCTTTCGACGAGATGATGGATATCGCTTTGGTGGAAGTCGACTTTGACGATCCGACTACGAACGTGCGAGGACGTCGCGCCTTAGCAATCGCTAAAACAACTCCGAGAGGTTATTGACCACGCCGGAGCACGATCAACCGGACCACGAGGGTCTGTTTCCTGCGAGCAAACGAAGAACAAGCAAGAAACTAAGATTGCAATCTAGATATTGCGAATATAAGATGAAAGCTTTATTGATCAAGGTGGGGTTCTGTGACGCCTTTGTCTGGTCGTTGAACACAAACGAAGTACGCGAAGTTGCAGCTATGGCGAACTTCTAATCTAAAGTAAACCCAAAGTCTAAACGATGCCCTAAGGGATGTATATATGGAGGAAGAGGGGGGAATTTCGTGGCCCTTGTTGGAGGGGTCCGAAATCAACCTTATCTCTTGTTTCCCCACACATACAGACTCTAAAAATAGCCTATACTTATGGATTTCGAAATTACATGGGCCTGGCCCAATAATAAGGTGACGCAGCACCTAAAATAGCCTCGGGACGAAATTTATGAAGTGGCATCTTGTATATTTCGTCCAAGGCTTCATGCACCCATTATGGTGGCTTCAAAGTCCTGAAATCATCACTTGTAACTCCGTTCTTGTTCCCCTTGCGCATGCCATCATCTCCATGCTTGTTCTTGCTCCAATGTTCATCCTTCTCCAAGCTAGTCCCTTCATTTGTAAGCAAAACAAATGTATCCAATTTAGGCAGCATCATATTCTCATGAACATTAGAATCATTACCAAGAAACGAAAGTACCTGGTAATTTAGTTGGCGTGCACGAGCTCTAGTAATTGGTCCAGTATGTATAGCAGCAGGGCCTGTGGGGTGTAACAATGGTATTGATGTCCTCATCATCCTCCCCTTCTTGAAATGAAGTCGTCCTCGACGGAAACTCATCTTCCTCACCCAAATAAGGCTTCAAATCTGCAATGTTAAAAGTGGGACTAACCCCAAAATCTGCAGGCAGCTCAAGTTTATATGCATTATCATTTATTTTCTCTAACACCTTAAAGGGACCATCAGCCCGTGGCATGAGCTTTGATTTGCGCAGATCAGGAAATCTATCCTTACGCAAATGTAACCAAACAAGATCTCCAGGTGCAAACACAACATGTTTTCTACCCTTATCTCCAGCAAGTTTATATTTGGCAATCATACGCTCAGTGTTTTCCTTAGTTAACTCATGCATTTTTAAAATCAATTCAGCACGTTGTTTAGCATCAAAATTAACCTTCTCCGAAGATGGAAGAGGCAACAAATCAATAGGTGCACGAGGTAGGAAACCATACACAACTTCAAAAGGGCACATCTTAGTAGTAGAATGCAATGAACGATTATAAGCAAATTCAATATGAGGCAAGCATTCCTCCCACATTTTCTTATTACTCTTCAAAACAGCCCTAAGCATTGTAGATTATATCCTATTCCAACTACTTGGGCTGCTTTGAAAACTGCTATGCGTACGCGTTGGGTTCCACCATATTATCAACGTGAATTGCTTCAAAAATTGTAGTGTTTAAGACAAGGGAAAAATTCTGTAGAAGAATATTATCAGGAATTACAAACTGGCATGATTAGATGTGGTATTGTTGAGGAGAATGAAGCTATGCTTGCACGTTTTCTGGGTGGATTAAATAGAGAGATTCAGACCATTCTAGACTATAAGGAGTATACTAATATCACTCGTTTATTCCATCTTGCTTTTAAAGCTGAACGTGAAGTGCAGGATCGACAAGCATTGGGGCGAACTAACTTTTCTGCAGGCCGACCTTCATCATGGACACCGCGTGCATCTTCTACTTCAACTGCACCAGCACCTCAATTAGGTGCCTCCTCCAGTCGTGATACAAGAAAATAGGCACAACCACCATTATCTGCCAAGAGCGCACCTGCCGGGCCTGCACAGAGTTCTTCTTCTTCCAGGGCATCAACAGGGCACACAAGTGATATTATTTGTCATCGTTGTAAGGGAGGAGGTCATTATGCGAGAGAATGCAAATCTCCGCGTGTGATGATTGCTACCGCGGATGGTGGATATGAGTCCGCTAGTGACTATGATGAGGAGACATTGGCTCTTATTACACGTGAAGAACATGGTGGAGATGATTCTGATCATGAGACGCAATACATGGCTCCTGAAGACGCTGACAGGTATGAATGTTTAGTTGCTCAACGTGTTTTGAGTGTGCAGGTCACACAAGCTGAGCAAAATCAGAGGCACAATTTGTTCCATACCAAGGGAGTTGTGAAGGAACGTTCTGTGCGCGTCATAATAGACGGAGGGAGCTGCAACAACTTGGCTAGCATGGAGATGGTGGAGAAGCTTTCTCTCACCACAAGACCACATCCACATCCTTACTACATCCAATGGTTCAACAACAGCGGCAAGGTTAAGGTAACACGTACTGTTCGTGCATTTTAGTATCTCTACATATGGTGATTATGTTGATTGTGATGTGGTACCTATGCAAGCATGTTCCTTATTACTTGGTAGACCATGGCAATTTGATAAAAATTCTGTACACCATGGTAGAAACAATCACTATACTCTTGTTCATAAGGATAAAAATATTACTTTGCTTCCTATGACTCCTGATTCCATTTTGAAAGATGATATTAATAGAGCTAATAAAGCAAAACAGGAGAAGAATAAGAGTGAAAATCAGATTGTGGCAATAGAATTTGAGCAACAAATGAAGCCTAATAATAAACCATCTAGTGTTGCTTCTGAAATTAAATTGAAAAGTGCATGTTTATTTGCCACCAAATCTGATATTGATGAGCTAGATTTCAGCAAATCTGTTTGCTATGCTTTTGTGTGCGAAGAGGCATTATTTTCATTCGAGGACATGCCTTCCTCTTTCCCTCCTGCTGTCACTAACATTTTGTAGGAGTTCGCTGACGTCTTTCCACAAGACGTGCCACCGGGATTACCGCCTATTCGAGGGATTGAGCATCAGATTGACTTAATTCCCGGTGCTTCACTGCCAAACCATGCACCATACCGTACCAATCCAGAGGAGACGAAGGAGATTATGCGTTAAGTACAAGAGCTTCTCGACAAAGGTTATATACGCGAATCCCTTAGTCCTTGTGCTGTTCCTATTATTCTAGTGCCGAAAAAGGATGGTACATCACGTATGTGTGTTGATTGTAGAGGCATTAATAATATTACTATTCATTATCGTCATCCTATTCCTAGGCTAGATGATATGCTTGATGAATTGAGTGGCTCTACAATATTCTCCAAAGTTGATTTGCGTAGTGGCTACCATCAAATACGTATGAAATTGGGAGATGAATGGAAAACAGCATTTAAAACTAAGTTTAGATTATATGAGTGGTTAGTCATGCCTTTTGGGTTAACTAATGCACCTAGTACTTTCATGAGATTAATGAACGAAGTTTTACGTGCTTTCACTGGACGATTTGTGGTAGTTTACTTTGATGACATATTGATTTATAGCAGATCTTTGGAAGAACATTTGGAACATTTACGTGCTGTTTTTATTGCTTTACGTGATGCACGTTTGTTTGGTAACCTTGGGAAGTGCACCTTTTGCACCGACCGAGTATCTTTTCTTGGCTATGTTGTTACTCCACAGGGAATTGAAGTTGATAAAGCCAAGATTGAAGCTATTGAGAGTTGGCCGCAGCCCAAAACGGACACACACGTGAGGAGTTTTCTTGGCCTCGCTGGATTCTATAGGCGTTTTGTGAGAGATTTCAGCACCATTGCTGCACCTCTCAATGAGCTTACAAAGAAAGATGTGCCTTTTCTTTGGGGTACCGCACAGGAAGAAGCCTTCTCGGTATTGAAAGATAAGTTGACACATGCTCCTTTACTCCAACTTCCTGATTTTAATAAGACTTTTGAGCTTGAATGTGATGCTAGTGGAATTGGATTGGGAGGTGTGTTATTACAAGATGGCAAACCTGTTGCATACTTTTCTGAAAAATTGAGTGGGCCTAGTCTGAATTATTCTACTTATGATAAAGAATTATATGCTCTTGTTCGGACTTTAGAAACATGGCAACATTATTTATGGCCCAAAGAATTTGTTATACATTCTGATCATGAATCTTTGGAACATATTAAAAGTCAAGCTAAACTGAATCGTAGACATGCTAAATGGGTTGAATTCATTGAGACTTTCCCTTATGTCATTAAATACAAGAAGGGAAAAGAAAATGTTATTGCTGATGCATTGTCTCGTCGCTATACTATGCTTTCACAACTTGACTTCAAAAAATTTGGTTTGGAGACCATCAAAGATCAATATGTGCATGATGCTGATTTTAAAGATGTAATGCAGAATTGCAAAGAAGGAAGAATGTGGAACAAGTTTGTCGTTAACGATGGATTTGTGTTTCGTGCTAACAAGCTATGCATTCCAGCTAGCTCCGTTCGTCTTTTGTTGTTGCAGGAGGCGCATGGAGGAGGATTAATGGGACACTTTGGCGTGAAGAAGACGGAGGACGTACTTGCTACACATTTCTTTTGGCCAAAGATGAGACGGGATGTTGAGCCTTTTATTGCTCGCTGCACTACATGTCAAAAAGCTAAGTCACGACTCAATCCTCATGGTTTATATATGCCTTTGCCTGTACCTAGTGTTCCTTGGGAGGATATATCTATGGACTTTGTTTTAGGTTTACCTCGAACAAAGAAGGGGAGGGATAGCATATTTGTTGTCGTGGATAGATTCTCGAAAATGGCACACTTTATACCATGTCATAAAAGCGATGATGCTGTTATGTTGCTGATTTGTTATTTCGTGAAATTATTCGCTTGCATGGTGTGCCAAATACTATTGTTTCAGATCGTGATACTAAATTTCTTAGCCACTTTTGGAGATGCTTGATATCCAACTTCGTGTACTTCTATTGTGTCCAACGACCAGACCAAGACCGCTTCCGGATCCCCACCATTATCAATACCTCATATATATTTGCGATATTCAGATTGCTTTATCATATTCTTGCTCGTTCTTCGATTGCTTGCAGGAATAGACCTTCGTGGTCAGGCTGACCGTGCTTCCGGCATCGTCAGTAACCTCAGGAGATTGGTTTAGCGATTGCTAAGGCGCAACGTCGTGCATGTTTGTAGTCGGATCGTCAAAGTCGTCTCCACCAAATCGATAGTTATCATCTCATCGAAAGATCGGGACACCCTCGCCTCTATCACAATGAGCACGACTTCGACAAGTACGGCGACCCGAATATCGAACATGACGACGACGATGAAGTAGCAGCATACACCACAAGAAGAAGCAGGAACACCCTACCTAAAGGACGTCCGTTCCACAGAAGAACTCCATTTGCGAAAAAGAAGGGCAAGAAGATTATTAACAGATAGCTAGCTAAGATCGATTGTATTTAAATCGTAGTCTTCATTTCTCGGGCACTTTTTGATATCATGAATATTTTTAAATTTCATGGGCACTTTTTGAATTCATGAATATTTTTTCAAATTTGATGATATTTTTTCATATTCAATGGGCACCGCCGCCGCCGACACCCTGCACTCTCCCCCACTTTTTGATGATATTTTTAAATAACAAATTTGATGATATGTTTTCATACTCATAAATGTTTTACCAATTCACAAATGAATGCAACTAAAAATCCAAAAAAAAGACTAGTTGTGCTTGGTTATATGTTACTCCCGAAAGCATATAATGTTTGTCAAATTTGGAGCTATGGATATTTAGTTATGATTTAAACACGTTTGAACATATTTAAACACAAATAAATATCAAACAACATTTTAAATGTTGTTAACATGGCAACAAACTACATATTATTTTTCTACATGAAATTCTGAGCATCTAGCATATGTGACATGTTATATTTGGATGCATGCATAAAAAGATATGTGCAAAGAAAAAAATGCATAAAAACAAAAATTGGGGAGCCTGGGAATCGAACCCAGGACCTCCCTGTGTGTGTGCTGCATGCTGACCAGTCGGACTAGTGTGTGTGTTCTGGTGGGGATATGGTTAGGTGGTATATAACTTGAGTGCTCGAACTGTAATAAAAAAACAATTACTAATGGCGCACCGGGGGGAGGTGCGCCATTGCTGTCGTCGTACTTATGGCGCACTAGGGGGAGGTGCGCCATTGCTAACCCTCCCCCCACTCCACCTATTTCCCTATATCCTCTCTCCCTCCCTCGCCAGATCCCCCACTCGACCTAACCCACCCCAACCGTACACCGCCACCCCGCCTTGCTCCACCCCCTCCGTCCACCGCACGCCGGCAGCGATGCCACCACCTCTCCTTCCCTGCCTTCTTCTCCACCCCGCTACCCCGATCCCCGCGCCCCCACGCCCCCGCGCCCCCACTACTGCAGCTCCCCCATGCTGCCGCCCCCG
>NC_041382.1:374988281-375042380 GCF_002162155.2 Triticum dicoccoides
CTCCCCCATGCCGCCGCCCCCACGCCCCCGTGCCCCGAGCCGGAGGAGGAGGACGAGTAGGAGGAGGAGACGGAGGCGGCCGACGCGGAGCAGGAGGCCGCGGAGGACGCGTTGCTGGACCGCATCGACGGGATCGACGCCTTCTTCTTCCTCGGGCACCACCGCCTCCGCCGTTGATCCGCCGCCTCTGTTGTTCCTAAGCCATCGCCGAGTCACCCTTGTGCTCCTCGGTGAGCACCACGTCGATTCCCCCTGTTTCCCCTTTGATTCCATCACCGTAGACGTTTTTTTGTACTAGTATTTGACCCATGTACTCTTATAGTCCTGCTTCTTATTCTTGCTACTGCTGCTGTTGTTATTCTGCTGTTGTTGTGTTGTTATCTGCTGCTGCTGGTTTCTTCTTGCTGCTGCTGTACTTGCTGCTAAGGTTGTAGAAATATGTGGAGTTGGCACTTTACACAAGATACCACTACTCCATATACTACTTCCACCACTACTGTATTTCATTTCAAAGTTCAAAATGTTGGCACTGAGATTTTCATTTCCAATGAGTGATGTTTTTCCTAGCAGTAGAAAAATAGCAGTAGCCATGTACTAGGAGTGCATTTTTTTCTAGGGTAGAAAAATAGCAGTAGCCTTCTCTTGGGCCTGGTCTTCTCCCCCTCTTTATGCCATTTTCTTTTGAACAGGAAAAGAGGGTCATAACCCTTGTAATTATGCACAAGCTCTTTGCTTTTTACCCACAAAAAAGTTGGTTCATGGCTGGCTAACTGCAGGTCCAGCGAACTGGTTGGTGGGTGCAGATGCTTGAATTGCATAGGGCCAACTAACTGCCCCTTGAAGGGGGCAAACAAGATGTTGTTGATACATAAATGTAGTTTTTAGTATTCTGTCCAAATTGAAAACTGTTAAAAAGACCATGTGTTTTTGGTCAAAATCTGCATGTAAAACTGAAATAATCTCCTAGTAGTTAACTGTTATGGACAATTGTCAATTTTATGTAATGATGATGGAACATTATAAAGCATTGTACTCTAGTGTATATGAAGGATACAAAAAATTTAGCAACTTCTCTAATTTTATAAAGTTGTTCTTATATGGGTGAAACTTCACTTGTTTTTAGGCTAGTGCAGGGTGTTGCTTTATACTGTCATCATTTGTAACTATGTCACAAATAAATTGTTCCTTCTTGTGTATTTGAAGTAATGACTATTCATAAGTTGAGGCATGGATTAAGCTGTTTCTTTGCTGTACCATTATATCTGGATGATTTTTTTTTTGGTGACCTATTATATCTGGAATGGAAGCTCACATAAGTTGACCTTATTTTTTTCCATATGAAAGCAGAGGACCATATGCTCTGTGGCTGGGTTTTGTCTCTGACCATTTGTGTCGTGATGAATTTGCAGGTACCCCGAGAGGCCCTTGAGTTTGCCGGAATGTCGAAGTCGTTCTGGCAAATTCGGGTACTCCATATGTCCTATTTTCAACAAAGGTCATGCTGAAATTTTCCGTGAATTTTAGCATGACTTTGCTAAAAATAGGACATATGGGGTACTTGCAACGAATTCATGGGCCGGGGTATCTTAGTACTTAGTTAAGTAGGATCAACTGCCCCGCCATTCTTGCTGCATTAAACCATAGGTGGCAATAGAGCCAAGTGATTAGGCCCAACTTAGAATTCTCCTTAGCATCGATAAACCCTAGATGATAAACCCAACATAGGTGGCAATAGAGCCAAGTGATTAGTGCCAAGTGATTAGGCCCAACCTAGGGTGCCTCGGCATCGATAAACCCTAAATGATGAAAACTTAACTTGGCTTCTATAGGGTGCCTCGGTGTCGATGAGAACCTAAATGATGTACGCTTAGGCTTTTAGGGTGTCTCGGCATCGACAAACCCTAAATGATAAAAGCTTAGCTTTTAGGATGCCTCGGTGTCGAAAAACCCTAAATGATGAGACCATGATCTTGTTTCTTGACAATAACCAACTTTTTGACCAAACTTTTTTCCTATTGAGTGAAACATGGCCCACAATGATGAGGCCGGGCGGCAAGCAATTCTGGTAGCTGTCCCAGGAGTTGGAGGAAGAACCTCACCGCTATGAGGATGCCGCGGAAGACACCGATCCTGACTACACAACCCCTAGTGGCGTCGGGGATGACATCACTGATGATGGCGCCGCGGATGCCACCACTAATGATGGCGGCGCACGCACAGATGGCAGCCAACCGAAGAGGCAACGGAAGGACAGGCGCCCGAACATGCTCGGCACCGTCAGGGAGGAATTTACTGAAGTGAACTCCGACGGGCATCCAACGGCGCCCAAACACGTAGTCAAGGGGTACTCGATTCAGCTCGGGTGCATTCTCCGGAGCACCGCCTCGATCAACACCGAGAACCTAAGGCATAAGGACCGAGGGAATTTGCGCAGCCTCCTCTTCACGAAGCTGCACAAACGATACAAGTTCCCCGCTGAGTTCGCAAACACACGCCTCTCGGGTAATAAAGTGAACGGTGCTGCCCTCACGACGGTGAGCATGGCCCTGTCTACTTGGAAAAGCATGGTGAAGGCAATGATTGACAAAGGTGATAGTTATGAGAAGATCAAGGCAAAATATCCTTTGATGGGCGAAGATGACTACAAGGAGTTCAAGATCAAGTGCGAGAGCCCCGCAACCTCCGAATCAAGTCAGTGGGGGAAAGAAATGCGGCAGTTGAACATAGGGTCCACCAACTCGGTCCCGGCGGTTACAGAGTGGTGGAGCCTATATGGGACAAGGAGGACGCGGAGCGTGCCGAGCAAGGCCTACCGCCCTGCTTCGAGAAATATAGTGACAAGCAGACCAGGAACTTTCTCAGGGCCCGGTACAAGGAGGACCCGGTAACAAAGGAGCTTACCACGGATCTGAAGACCAAGGAGCTTGAGCTTGTTCTGGTAAGGAATACACCCCCGCATAATTAGCTCCATATGGTTGCATTCTAATTAATCCCCAATATTTCTAAATGGTTCACGTTCCTTCTGCGGGACAAAGAAAGCAGTAGCGCGGGGTCGTCTCAGAGCTCCCCTTTCGACACCCCTTTGAATAGGGCATTGAGCGTAATGAAAACAGGGATAAGCTCAATAAACCGACGTCAGCTGGTTGTGTTGCCGGCAAAGGCTTGTCCACAAAATGGTCGTCATACTATGCCGCTGTTGGGCGAAAGGAGAAAAAGACCAGCTCGGAAAGCCAGTCGCGCGAGGTTGAAGCACTCAAGGCACAAGTGGCGCGAATTTTGGAGATGGTCCAAGAGCAAGTGCAACAACAACTGGGATCGACGCTCACCGGCATTATGCCTACCTTGATTCAAGGGATAACAACATGGATTGCGGGTGGCCAACAGGGGCCGCCCCCGGTTCCCAGCTTCACGGCCAGCAACTCGCACAACGCGCAGGCGGCGCCATTGGTGTCTCCGGCGGCGGCGGTATTGGTGTCTACGGCGGCGGCGCCATTGGTGTCTCCGGTGGTGGCGGTATTGGTGTCTCCGACGCCGGCATTGGAGCTTAATGCACCCGGGTGTACGCCGGCCGGCACCTCGCCAGCAAGTGGCCCCTCCGTCAGTTGCACGCCCGCCGTTGGCGGTGCCTCGACATTAGCCGAGCTCGACGGTATCACGGTAACTAAGCCTCTCGGCCGAGGACTTCATCTCCTTGCCTTTGACTGGGCATCCCTGACGCCCTACATGTTTTCGCAGGGCGCCGCCGACGTTCCTTGCACTCTCCTACACTTCGTGGGCGGCGAGTTGGTCGATGTCGCCAAGGGCAAAATCGTTCAACCGGGCAAACCCGTGTTCCACGGTAATCTGATGCCACCCACAATGTATAGGGTTGAAGTGGTTCGGGTGCTGCCAGGATGCGACGAGCTATTACCTCCGATTCGACCCGCTGGGGCCGACGAAGAAGATGAGATGACCCTCAGCGCCTGCGTAAGCTGGCCCCTGCTTTGGTCGAAGAGCCAGATTCGTTTGGGGGCGGGGGACACCACCCCACAGACAAGACCGCCAGTCGTGCCGGCGCCAAGCCATGGCAAGAACGCCGCAATGCTACCGGACATGCCGGACATCCCTATGGCACAGGATCCAGACATGCATATTGCACAGGATCCAGACGACGACGACAACGACGATGGTACATTTGCCAACGTCGATAAGTACTTTGCTGAACATGGGTACGGTGACGAGTTCTGCGGGCCTCCTTCTCAAGAACCCAAAAAAGACGACCGCGATCTAGCTGGTACGGCGGAGAAACCCAATTGCAACAGGCGTCGTCTGGCGTTCAGTTCTCAGGAGACGCCTCCAGCTGCCGCCTTCACCGAGCCTCAGATAGCGGAGGTGCGAAATATTATCAGCCCCAACACGCTCAAGAAGGCGGTCTGTGAGCAGAACTCGGTCCCATTACAGCAGATCAAGAAGAAGGGCCAGAAATGGCAGACTAAAAAGGCCGCCGGTGCGAGCCAGCCGGCACCGAGTACAATCTGTGCTCAGGACGGGCCACCTTCACCTAAGGATATCTCGAGGAGGGTGCATGTGGCGGGTAGGGCAATGCTACCGACAAATATGCTCAATGCTGCAACCGGTGCTATGCGGAGTCTGCACGACAGTGTTCTTTCTTTGGAGAAGCGGCGTCTCAGAGAGAATGATGTAGCATACCCGGTTTTCGTGGCCAAGGTGCCAGAGGGCAATGGCTTTGTGGATGGCGCCATCGGGGGTACGATCGTCCTGCGTTTGATGACATCTTTGCTATGTTCAACCTTCATCCGCTGCACTACACCTTCGTTTGGCTGTTTTCGCTGAGTATGGAGATGTGGATCATTAGATACAAGACCCCGGACATCGTGATCATCGACCCCTTCTACATGCGTGCCAAGCTCTTGAGCAGCGCTGGGGACCGCCAAGTCGCGAGTTCACAACTCAAAGACGTCATTCTGGCAAACCCAGATAAGGATAACTTCCTTGTGGCTTACTTTCCCGAGTAAGTCATCCCTTAACCGCCCCGTAACATATGATTTCTTAGATTTTGACCGTTCTTTTTTTTTTTTAACATTCCGTGTTCTGTGCAGTGACACACATTGCACACTCATCCTCTTAAGCCCGAAATATTCCATGGCCACGTATTTCGACCCGAACCGTAACTCCAAGATAGACTACACAAATATCAAGAAAGTTCTTGATGATGTTCTCCCCGGCTACGCCAAATCTGGAGGCACCTTCATCAGGGCAGTTCGTAAGTACGGCAAGCACATGTTCGCCCACAATACGACGTTCTGCTGCGTCAAGCAGCCGCCTGGCTGTCAGAAGGATGCCTACTACGCCCTCCATCACATGCGGGCGATCGTAAGGGACCATCATCACCTTCTGCTACCAAATAATATCAAAGATTGGGCCGCGAGCTTGTCGGCAATCCAGGACGCGGACATCAGACAAGAATTCTTTCGCATCCAGTCAGTGTTTGCGGACATCATCCATCAAGATGTCCTTCATACCTTAGGGCAGTTCTTCCTCAGATATCAACCGTCCAATATTGAGATAGACAGAATGCTACAAATGCAGGCTGACAACGCCCGCTATTTCATGACCATCACGACAGACGGCGGCTTCATCCACGCTCCTGTCCATGAGTCGAGTCGAAAGTAGTGATGTGTAGTTCTGAAACATTGATTGGCTCATGTTGTAATTAAACTTTAATGAATTGTATGTCTCTTTGGTTAGGACAGTCATTCAACTTAGATGTAATCGATGCTATTTATTAGTAGGACCATGAATCGTGCTATTAATGTCTTGCTTTTCTCTTTCGATCCTTTTGTTGCACACTTATATATTGCTTATGTATGTATTATCTGTTGTTTGGCTTGTGCATAGAGATGCCGTCGTATGTCGTGTACAAGGGTAAGGTTCCCGGAGTCTACGACGACTGGGAGGAGTGTCGGAGACAGGTTCACCGTTTCAGCGGTAAGAGTTACAAAGGGTACACCACTAGGGCGGAGGCGGAATCTAGATACGCCCGCTATCTAGAGGGAGAGAGGAGGGAGTGTTGGAGGAACCGGATGAAGACTAGTTTCATCGCGATGATGCTCATCGTGATGACCGCAGCTCTCTTCTATGTGATGGTAGTTTAGATGATCGATATCGACTTGTAATGTGAAGACAAACTCGATACTCGCGGTCTCGAGACTTGTAATGTTTTATCTTTGTTCGGTCTTTTGAATTCGGAGACTAATATGATGAATTGTATTCAGAGACTAATCTTCTATTGTATTCGATGAATCTGTTGTTGTTGTGTGCTACTGTCTATATTCTGTCAAATAATATATTTTGTAACCTGTGCAAAAATCAGAAAAGTAAAAAAAAATAAAACCTAATATTCATACTAATGGTGCATCACTACAGAGTGCGCCATTAGTATGCCAAAGTATACTAACGGCGCATCACCAAACAGTGCGCCATTAGTATGCCAAGTATACTAATGGCGCATCCATCCGCAGTGCGCCATTAGTGTGCCAAAGCACATGGTTAAATATGGCCCCTAGGAGGCATACTAATGGTGCATGGTGTTATATACTAATGGCGCACTGGGTGGTGCGCCATTAGTATACCAGATACTAATGGTGCACCAGTGGTGCGCCATTAGTAATAAATACTAGTGGCGTGATACTAATGGCGCACCAGTGATGCGCCATTAGTAGGCAAAACTGGTGCGCCATTAGTAGCCCTTTTCCTAGTAGTGTCCACTTCATGATGGGATTGCACAACGACATCTCCAAGACTATCTTCCTCGAGAACTACAAGTCCCTCGACGACAACTACATTGGTGCTCTCAAGGCGGAACAAGAACTCATGAAGGCCAAAGTTTCTCTACCCCAAGCTCACTTCGCGACGACCAAGCTCCATGAGAACGAGCATGAGGCTAGTACCACCATGATGTCCAAGCCCGACGAGCTCCAAGATGCTACTCCCAAGTTCGACGCCATCCCTCTTTGTGGCATTTACGATGCCGAGTCCTCCATGACTCTTTTTCAAGACGGTGCGGCGACGAGTATGACTACGGAGACCTTCAAGGACCAAGCTTTGAAGGCAAGCGACAAGGTGGCGAGCAAGGATGATGCTTCCATCTTAGTAGGCGCGAGTGATGATGTGCCATCTTCGGCCTTCATCCATGGTGAGAGTGATGTTGTGCCATCTTCGGCCTTCATCCACGACGACGACTACGAGACGGTTGAGCATGGGATTTTCCCTTCGACCACGGCGACATGTGATGACTGGAGTGACTTTAGCCACCATATTGAGAGTGAGAGTTATTTCACCACTAGCCCCATATATGATGTGTTTCCACTATTCCTGATGCGGAGCATCCTACGGACATCACCATGTCAAGAGTCCATTTGGCAAGTGACACGTTCAACATCCACTTCACATACACAAAGGTGAATCATCTCCTTTACGCGTGTTCACTTGACCCCTTTGAGGATGGTATACTACTTGACACTCCACTCGCATACATGCATAGGCATTGTTGGAACACTACAGACGGCGAGGAGGAGTGCGAGTGCAAGTGTACAACTACACCATCCGCGAGGGAAGCGTGGAAACGAAGACACAAGAAGAAGAGCTGTCGAAGAAGCTCCAGCGAGCGGACGTCCGGACGACACCGAACGACCGGCCCCTCCCAGCAAGCAGACGTCCGGCCCCCACCGGACGACCGGTACATCTACACCCGAGCCAATTCAGCGGAAGACCGACGACACCGGACGACCGGCGACCGGACAGCCGCCAGCCACCGGACGTCCGGTGCCACCTCAACCGAGCCAAAGTGAGCGGAAGTCCGACGACTTCCGGACGTCCGGAACCCCACGAGCCACCGGATGACCGGTCCCTAGCGGATGTCCGGTACCTGTCTACGTACAGGGATCGGGCATGAAGCCCATGTATCCCTCTCCCACTTACCCCTTCGTGGACCTAGACTATATATACTCCTCCACCTCCTCCTAGTTAGGGTTAGCGTTGTGATAGCTCATTTGAGAGATAGAGCTACACTCATCCATTACGGATCTACTCCACGAGAGAGACCGCGGCCCCTCTACGGAGAAGATCCCCTTGGATTCAAGACCGCCTCTTGGGTGGCCCCATCAAGACCTCCTCACGGAGAAGAACCGGTTACCGTGTATCGTTCGTTGTTGACTTTGGATCTTGTATCTCTCTTTGTGTTTCGAGGATCTAGCACATGTGTGATCTATTTCTTGTTGGTTGAGTGTTTCTCTTGTGTTTCCCCTCGTTTTCCCCCTCGTGTTCTTCATGTTCCTCGTAGGGATCCGCTCCTTTCGTGAAAGATCGGCCATCTAGGGTTCCACCCTACATCATCTTGGCATCAGAGCTTAGGTTGATCATGATTTCGGAGCCTCCCCCACCGTTTTCTAGCCTTCTTTTGATTGATTTCGTCCTAAATTTGAAAATCCCCACCAAAAATAGCCCCAATTTTTATTGTGATTTGTTGGTTTGATGATGTTTTGTTGATTTTGATCCATGGATTTGCTTGGTTTCAAGTGGATCTAGCATCTCCCCAAGTTTCCCCATCTTTCATCCACGAAATCTCATCAATTTTGACCCCAAAATCCCCAAATTCTGCCCAAAATCTCGTCCCGGATCTGAATTCTCGCGTTGACCCTGATCACCGGACGACCGTCACTTTACCGGACGTCCGGAGCTGCAGGAAGCACCGGACGTCTGACCTTACCGGACGACCGGAACCCCCTACCCCGAGCAGAATCACCGGATTTCCGACCCGACCGGATGTCCGGCGACCGGACATCCGTCCATTTCCGGACGTCCGCTACCTGTAGATAACCCCCGCCTTGATCTCTCCGCCTCCTCGCGAGCCTGCCTGATGAGGCTGCCTCTAAGGAAGCTTCCTGTCGTCTGCCCCACGAGGCTTGGCCCCTCGCGAGGGTCTTGAACTTGAGCTGATGAAGATGGGCCATTCTGGGACCCCACTCGAGCCACACCGCAGGCCGCAAGCAGGCAAGTCTGGGGACCCCCATTCCCAAAACGCCGACAGTAGCCACCGGGCCCAAAGCGCGCGCGGGCTTGGCTTAGTAGAGAAGCGAAGGGGCAAGCACGAAGCACCGCGGGCCCCAAAACCCTGCGGCCTTCGGTGCCGCGTGGTAGTTGATTGGACATGGGCGACTGCACTTCCCACGACGCCTCGGCAACTGCCCATCTGACAAAAGAGGTGCCCGGGCCAGTCTTACTTGCCTAGTTCTCATCCGTCTCGCCCCAGATCCCCTTTCTCGCTCTCCTCCTTCTTGCTCCCGAAATCCTCCAGATCTGCCTCAATCCTCCTCATTCGGCATGCCATGGCGCCTCGCAAGTCTCCGACCGAGGCCTGGTACTTGATACATCTCCAACGTATCTATAATTTTTGATTGCTCCATGCTACTTTATCTACTGTTTTGGACTATATTGGGCTTTATTTTCCACTTTTATATTATTTTTGGGACTAACCTATTAACCGGAGGCCCAGCCCAGAATTGTTGTTTTTTGCCTATTTTAGTATTTCGAGGAAACAGAATATCAAACGGAGTCCAAACGGAATGAAACCTTCGGGAACGTGATCTTCTCACCGAACGTGATCCAGGAGACTTGGACCCTACTCCAAGAAGTTTCCGGGGAGGTCACGAGGGTGGAGGCCCCCCCTGGGCGCGCCCCCTACCTCGTGGGCCCCTCGGAGCTCCACCGACGTGCTCCTTCCTCCTATATATACCTACGTACCCCCATTAGACCAGGGACGGAGCCAAAAACCTAATTCCACCGCCGCAACTTCCTGTATCCATGAGATCCCATCTTGGGGCCTGTTCCGGAGCTCCGCCGGAGAGGGCATCCATCACGGAGGGCTTCTACATCAACACCATAGCCCTTCCGATGAAGTGTGAGTAGTTTACTTCAGACCTTCGGGTCCATAGCTAGTAGCTAGATGGCTTCTTCTCTCTTTTTGGATCTCAATACAATGTTCTCCCCCTCTCTCGTGGAGATCTATTCAATGTAATCTTCTTTTTGCAGTGTGTTTGTTGAGAACGATGAATTGTGGGTTTATGATCCAACTTATCTATGAATAATATTTGAATCTTCTCTGAATTCTTTTATGTATGATTGAGTTATCTTTGCAAGTCTCTTTGAATTATCCGTTTGGTTTGGCCAACTAGATTGGTAGTTCTTGCAATGGGAGAAGTGCTTAGCTTTGGGTTCAATCTTGCGGTGTCCTTACTTAGTGACAGAAAGAGTTCCAAGGCACGTATTGTATTGTTGCCATCGAGGATAACAAGATGGGGTATTTATCATATTGCATGAATTTATTCCTCTACATCATGTCATCTTGCTTAAGGCGTTACTCTGTTTTTAACTTAATACTCTAGATGCATGCTGGATAGCGGTCGATGAGTGGAGTAATAGTAGTAGATGCAGGCAGGAGTCGGTCTACTTGTCACGGACGCGATGCCTATATACATGATCATACCTAGATAACCTCATAACTATGCTAAATTCTATCAATTGCTCAACAGTAATTTGTTCACCCACCGTAGAATATCTATGCTCTTGAGAGAAGCCACTAGTGAAACCTATGGCCCCCGGGTCTATTCTCATCATATCAATCTCCATTACTTTATTTTACTTGTTTTGCTTTTACTTTTCACTTTGCATCTTTATACCAAAAATACCAAAAATATTATCTCTATCAGATCTCACTCTCGTAAGTGACCGTGAAGGGATTGACAACCCCTAATAGAGGCAAAGGTGTCCCGTCTTTCGATGAGATGATGGATATCGCTTTGGTGGCAGTCGACTTTGAGGATCCGACTACGAACGTGCGAGGACGTCGCGCCTTAGCAATCGCTAAACCAACTCCGAGAGGTTATTGACCACGCCAGAGCACGATCAACCTGACCACGAGGGTCTGTTTCCTGCGAGCAAACAAAGAACAAGCAAGAAACTGAGATTGCAATCTGGATATTACGAATATAAGATGAAAGCTTTATTGATCAAGGTGGGGTTCTGTGACGCCTTTGTCTGGTCGTTGAACACAAATGAAGTACGCGAAGTTGCAGCTATGGCGAACTTTTAATCTAAACAAAACCCGAAGTCTAAACGATGCCCTAAGGGCTGTATATATGGAGGAAGAGGGGGGGAATTTCGTGGCCCTTGGTGGAGGGGTCCGAAACCAACCCTATCTCTTGTTTCCCCACACATACGTACTCTAAAAATAGTCTATACTTATGTATTTCGAAATTACATGGGCCTGGCCCAATAATAAGGTGACACAGCACCTAAAATAGCCTCGGGACGAAATTTATGAAGTGGCATCTTGTATATTTCGTCCAAGGCTTCATGCACCCATTATGGTGGCTTCAAAGTCCTGAAATCATCACTTGTAACTCCGTTCTTGTTCCCCTTGCGCATGCCATCATCTCCATGCTTGTTCTTGCTCCAATGTTCATCCTTCTCCAAGCTAGGCCCTTCATTTGTAAGCAAAACAAATGTATCCAATTTAGGCAGCATCATATTCTCATGAACATTAGAATCATTACCAAGAAACGAAAGTACCTGGTAATTTAGTTGGCGTGCACGAGCTCTAGTAATTGGTCCAGTATGTATAGCAGCAGGGGTTGTGGGTGTAACAATTGTATTGATGTCCTCATCATCTTGATAGAGGCAAAGGTGTCCCGTCTTTCGATGAGATGGTGGATTTCGCTTTGGTGGAAGTCGACTTTGACGATCCGACTACGAACGTGCGAGGACGTCGCGCCTTAGCAATCGCTAAACCAACTCCGAGAGGTTATTGACCACGCCGGAGCACGATCAACCTGACCACGAGGGTCTGTTTCCTGCGAGCAAACGAAGAACAAGCAAGAAACTAAGATTGCAATCTGGATATTGCGAATATAAGATGAAAGCTTTATTGATCAAGGTGGGGTTCTGTGACGCCTTTGTCTGGTCGTTGAACACAAACGAATTACGCGAAGTTGCAGCTATGGCGAACTTTTAATCTAAACAAAACCCAAAGTCTAAACGATGCCCTAAGGGCTGTATATATGGAGGAAGAGGGGGGAATTTCGTGGCCCTTGCTGGAGGGGTCCGAAATCAACCCTATCTCTTGTTTCCCCACACATACGGACTCTAAAAATAGCCTATACTTATGTATTTCGAAATTACATGGGCCTGGCATCTTGTATATTTCGTCCAAGGCTTCATGCACCCATTATGGTGGCTTCAAAGTCCTGAAATCATCACTTGTAACTCCGTTCTTGTTCCAATGTTCATCCTTCTCCAAGCTAGGCCCTTCATTTGTAAGCAAAACAAATGTATCCAATTTAGGCAGCATCATATTCTCATGAACATTAGAATCATTACCAAGAAACGAAAGTACCTGGTAATTTAGTTGGCGTGCACGAGCTCTAGTAATTGGTCCAGTATGTATAGCAGCAGGGGCTGTGGGTGTAACAATTGTATTGATGTCCTCATCATCCTCCCCTTCTTGAAATGAAGTCGTCCTGGACGGAAGTTCATCTTCCTCACCCAAATAAGGCTTCAAATCTGCAATGTTAAAAGTGGGACTAACCCCAAAATCTGCAGGCAGCTCAAGTTTATATGCATTATCATTTATTTTCTCTAACACCTTAAAGGGACCATCAGCACGTGGCATTAACTTTGATTTGCGCAAATCAGGAAATCTATCCTTACGCAAATGTAACCAAACAAGATCTCCACGTGCAAACACAACATGTTTTCTACCCTTATCTCCAGCAAGTTTATATTTAGCATTCATACGCTCAATGTTTTCCTTAGTTAACTCATGCATTTTTAAAATCAATTCAGCACATTGTTTAGCATCAAAATTAACCTTCTCCGAAGATGGAAGAGGCAACAAACCAATAGGTGCACGAGGTAGGAAACCATACACAACTTCAAAAGGGCACATCTTAGTAGTAGAATGCAATGAACGATTATAAGAAAATTCAATATGAGGCAAGCATTCCTCCCACATTTTCTTATTATTCTTCAAAATAGCCCTAAGCATAGTAGACAACGTTCTATTGACTACTTCAGTTTGTCCATCAGTTTGGGGGTGACAAGTAGTACTAAAAAGCAGTTTAGTCCCCAACTTAGCCCATAAACATCTCCAAAAGTGGCTAAGAAATTTAGTATCACGATCTGAAACAATAGTATTTGGCACACCATGCAAGCGAATAATTTCACAAAAGAACAAATCAGCAACATTAACAGCATCATCGCTTTTATGACATGGTATAAAGTGTGCCATTTTCGAGAATCTATCCACGACAACAAATATGCTATCCCTCCCCTTCTTTGTTCAAGGTAAACCTAAAACAAAGTCCATAGATATATCCTCCCAAGGAACACTAGGTACAGGCAAAGGCATATATAAACCATGAGGATTGAGTCGTGACTTAGCTTTTTGACATGTAGTGCAGCGAGCAATAAAAGGCTCAACATCCCGTCTCATCTTTGGCCAAAAGAAATGTGTAGCAAGTACGTCCTCCGTCTTCTTCACGCCAAAGTGTCCCATTAATCCTCCTCCATGCGCCTCCTGCAACAACAAAAGACGAACGGAGCTAGCTGGAATGCATAGCTTGTTAGCACGAAACACAAATCCATCGTTAACGAGGAACTTGTTCCACATTCTTCCTTCTTTACAATTCTGCATTACATCTTTAAAATCAGCATCATGCACATTTTGATCTTTGATGCTCTCCAAACCAAATATTTTTAAGTCAAGTTGTGAAAGCATAGTATAGCGGCGAGACAATGCATTAGCAATAACATTTTCTTTTCCCTTCTTGTGTTTAATGACATAAGGAAAAGTCTCAATGAATTCAACCCATTTAGCATGTCTACGATTCAGTTTAGCTTGACTTTTAATATGTTTCAAAGATTCATGATCAGAATGTATAACAAATTCTTTGGGCCATAAATAATGTTGCCATGTTTCTAAAGTCCGAACAAGAGCATATAATTCTTTATCATAAGTAGAATAATTCAGACTAGGCCCACTCAATTTTTTAGAAAAGTATGCAACAGGTTTGCCATCTTGTAATAACACACCGCCTAATCCAATTCCACTAGCATCACATTCAAGCTCAAAAGTCTTATTAAAATTAGGAAGTTGGAGTAAAGGAGCATGTGTCAACTTATCTTTCAATACCGAGAAGGCTTCTTCCTGTGCGGTACCCCAAAGAAAAGGCACATCTTTCTTTGTAAGCTCATTGAGAGGTGCAGCAATGGTGCTGAAATCTCTCACAAAACGCCTATAGAATCCAGCGAGGCCAAGAAAACTCCTCACTTGTGTGACCGTTTTGGGCTGCGGCCAACTCTCAATAGCTTCAATCTTGGCTTTATCAACTTCAATTCCCTGTGGAGTAACAACATAGCCAAGAAAAGATACTCGGTCGGTGCAAAAGGTGCACTTCCCAAGGTTACCAAACAAACGTGCATCACGTAGAGCAATAAAAACAGCACGTAAATGTTCCAAATGGTCTTCCAAAGATCTGCTATAAATCAATATGTCATCAAAGTAAACTACCACAAATCGTCCAATGAAAGCACGTAAAACTTCGTTCATTAATCTCATGAAAGTACTAGGTGCATTAGTTAACCCAAAAGGCATGACTAACCACTCGTATAATCTAGCCTAGGAATAGGATGACGATAACGAATAGTAATATTATTAATGCCTCTACAATCAACACACATACGTGATGTACCATCCTTTTTCGGCACTAGAATAATAGGAACAACACAAGGACTAAGGGATTCGCGTATATAACCTTTGTCGAGAAGCTCTTGTACTTGACGCATAATCTCCTTCGTCTCCTCTGGATTGGTACGGTATGGTGCACGGTTTGGCAGTGAAGCACCGGGAATTAAGCCAATCTGATGCTCAATCCCTCGAATAGGCGGTAATCCCGGTGGCACGTCTTGTGGAAAGACGTCAGCGAACTCCAGCAAAATGTTAGTGACAGCAGGAGGCAAAGAGGAAGGCACGTCCTCGAATGAAAATAATGCCTCTTTGCACACAAAAGCATACAAACAGATTTGCTGAAATCTAGCTCATCAATATCAGATTTGGTGGCAAATAAACATGCACTTTTCAATTTAATTTCATAAGCAACACTAGATGGTTTATTATTAGGCTTCATTTGTTGCTCAAATTCTTTTGCCACAATCTGATTTTCACTCTTATTCTTCTCCTGTTTTGCTTTATTAGCTCTATTAATATCATCTTTCAAAATGGAATCAGGAGTCATAGGAAGCAAAGTAATATTTTTATCCTTATGAACGAGAGTATAGTGATTGTTTCTACCATGGTGTACAGAGTTTTTATCAAATTGCCATGGTCTACCAAGTAATAAGGAACATGCTTGCATAGGTACCACATCACAATCAACATAATCAGCATATGTAGAGATACTAAAATGCACACGAACAGTACGTGTTACCTTAACCTTGCCGCTGTTGTTGAACCATTGGATGTAGTAAGGATGTGGATATGGTCTTGTGGTGAGAGAAAGCTTCTCCACCATCTCCATGCTAGCCAAGTCGTTGCAGCTCCCTCCGTCTATTATGACGTGCACAGAACGTTCCTTCACAACTCCCTTGGTATGGAACAAATTGTGCCTCTGATTTTGCTCAGCTTGTGTGACCTGCACACTCAAAACACGTTGAGCAACTAAACATTCATACCTGTCAGCATCTTCAGGAGCCATGTATTGTGTCTCATGATCAGAATCATCTCCACCATGTTCTTCACGTGTAATAAGAGCCAAAGTCTCCTCATCATAGTCACTAGCGCACTCATATCCACCCTCTGCGGTAGCAATCATCACACGCGGAGATTTGCATTCTCTCGCATAATGACCTCCTCCCTTACAACGGCGACAAATAATATCACTTGTGTGCCCTGTTGATGCCATGGAAGAAGAAGAACTCTGTGCAGGCCCAGCAGGTGCGCTCTTGGCAGATAATGGTGGTTGTGCCTATTTTCTTGTATCACGACTGGAGGAGGCACCTGATTGAGGTGCTGGTGCAGTTGAAGTAGAAGATGCACGCGGTGTCCATGATGAAGGTCGGCCTGCAGAAAAGTTAGATTGCGCCAATGCTTGTCGATCCTGCACTTCACGTTCAGCTTTACAAGCAAGATGGAATAAACGAGTGATATTAGTATACTCCTTATAGTCTAGAATGGTCTGAATCTCTCTATTTAATCCACCCAGAAAACGTGCAAGCATAGCTTCATTCTCCTCAACAATACCACATCTAATCATGCTAGTTTGTAATTCCTGATAATATTCTTCTACAGAATTTTTCCCTTGTCTTAAACGCTGTAATTTTTGAAGCAATTCACGTTGATAATATGGTGGAACCCAACGCGTACGCATAACAGTTTTCAAAGCAGCCCAAGTAGTTGGAATAGGATATAATCTACAATGTTCAGACCACCATACACATGCAAAACTAGTGAAAGCACAAATAGCAGCAGCAACCCGTCTCTCCTCGGGATATTGTAAACATGTAAAACGTTGTTCAGTTTCTAACTCCCAAGTAAGATATATATCAGGAACATATCTACCCTCAAATGGTGGAATATTCAATTTCAGTTTAGGAATATGCACATCATCTCATACCTGAGGTGGTGGTGCAGGCCTACCATTACGAATATATACCTGAGGTCGACCTGCTGGTGGTGGTGCTGGCTGGTGCACGTAGTTCTGATTTTGATCAACCTCATCCTCATAATCGCCTGCATACTCATCATCCTCCTGGGTACCAGCAGCAGTAGTAGCAGGAGCCAAAGAAGCATCAATAACAGGAACAACAGCACCAAAAGTTTGGCCATCCTCAATAGGAACACGCTTTGCTCGTCCATACTGATTTGGAAGGATGCGTTGTTGTTGGTGTTGCAGAGGTGCGATAGGTGCAGCCGGAGGTGGTGGTGGTAAACGCACGAGCAATTCATTAAACTTGCTATCAAGCTTTGTTTCGAACGTCTTCTCCATGCCATCTATCTTCTCCATGGCCTCGTCAAATCTGTTTAGCACATCTTGCACCTGTCCACTCATCATTTGCTGAAATTTATCATGTAGTTGTTTGTTCGTCAGGTTCTCCCAATCAGTCTCATCGGCTTGTGATCCTACCATGGTTAGCAGCAAATAGAAACACACAAGAATATGATCCTACAGACTACTAAGAAGTGGTGGTGGTGTATCACAAACCCGTCAAGCAAAACTCAAATTCTTACCAGTTCTTACCCAGCAGCAGGCGGTGATCGGCAACCGTTGTAGTCAAAACTCTCAAAGCTTGGATAGAGCGATTACCAGGGAGAGTCAAACGCACGACGTAGATGTATGTGGAGCTGGGAAGGCTTATAATATGGTAGCAAAAAGGGTCAGCAATAATCAATTCAGAGATGCAAAGTTGAATAAACGCTCAACGACGGTACTGTGTTGGTCCTAGGCTAGACCGTGCTAGAGACGCGAGCCTAGAACACTAACAAAATCACGGCGCTGCACGTAAACAAGGAAAAAGCACACTCTGGAATTTTTTTTTCGCTCTTTTTTTTGCGCTGCTTTTTTTTTTGCGAAAAATCACTATAATGGCGAGTGTCTCAAAACTCTTCCTAGGTCAAACTGACAGGATGGGCACGAAATTTTATCGACCAAAATTGTTTTTTCGTTTTTTCGACTGCCCGGACCCAAAAACTAGAAACGGGTCAAAAAAAACTTCCTATAATGGCACCTGTCTCAAAACACTCAGAAACACCTAAAAATAGGGTAGCCAGAATTTTTTTTCGAAAAATGCGTTTTCCAAAAATTTTGGGCCTAAACAGAGGGTGGTTTCCGGACTCTTTTTTTTTCCGAAACCTACTCCAGCAAGGAAACACGAATCGGAATCTAGATGGATCTCAAAAACACACCTAATATGCAAGGAACTTGGATTGGTGGTGGATATATGGTGGTGGTATATGGCAGCGGTGGTGGTATATGGCAGCCGTGGTAATATATGGATATGGATCGGTGGTGGTATATGGATACGGATTGGTGGTGGTATATGGATACGGATTCGGAGCGGTGGTGGTAGGTGACAGGGGCGATGATGATGGTGCGGTGGCGGCGTGACAACTTATGACCAGAACTCGAAACTCTAAAAGATTAACGCTAAGACCAGCAACTAGACACGACGATGCAACCGCAAATTCAACAAAGCAAAACCCTAAAAAGATTATGCAAAGGCTTAGATTGGTTCGGATATGATGAACTAACCCTAATTTTTTTTGGCTTTTTCGTGGACTGTAGGTATGAAGAACAGACTCGATCTAAACTACGAAAAACTGTAAAAACTCACCGAGCAACCTAGAAATCTGATACCACTTGATAGAGGCAAAGGTGTCCCGTCTTTCGATGAGATGATGGATATCGCTTTGGTGGCAGTCGACTTTGAGGATCCGACTACGAACGTGCGAGGACGTCGCGCCTTAGAAATCGCTAAACCAACTCCGAGAGGTTATTGACCATGCCGGAGCACGATCAACCTGACCACGAGGGTCTGTTTCCTGCGAGCAAACGAAGAACAAGCAAGAAACTAAGATTGCAATCTGGATATTGCGAATATAAGATGAAAGCTTTATTGATCAAGGTGGGGTTCTGTGACGCCTTTGTCTGGTCGTTGAACACAAACGAAGTATGCGAAGTTGCAGCTATGGCGAACTTTTAATCTAAACAAAACCTGAAGTCTAAACGATGCCCTAAGGGCTGTATATATGGAGGAAGAGGGGGGGAATTTCGTGGCCCTTGGTGGAGGGGTCCGAAATCAACCCTATCTCTTGTTTCCCCACACATACGTACTCTAAAAATAGCCTATACTTATGTATTTCGAAATTACATGGGCCTGGCCCAATGATAAGCTGACGCAGCACCTAAAATAGCCTCGGGACGAAATTTATGAAGTGGCATCTTGTATATTTCGTCCAAGGCTTCATGCACCCATTATGGTGGCTTTAAAGTCCTGAAATCATCACTTGTAACTCCGTTCTTGTTCCCCTTGCGCATGACATCATCTCCATGCTTGTTCTTGCTCTAATGTTCATCCTTCTCCAAGCTAGGCCCTTCATTTGTAAGCAAAACAAATGTATCCAATTTAGGCAGCATCATATTCTCATGAACATTAGAATCATTACCAAGAAACGAAAGTACCTGGTAATTTAGTTGGCGTGCACGGGCTCTAGTAATTGGTCCAGTATGTATAGCAGCAGGGGCTGTGGGTGTAACAATTGTATTGATGTCCTCATCAACCCCTAAGCGTTGGTTGCGAGTTGCTACCGTTTTGTGCAGGTACGAGGGACTTGCGCGTGACCTCCTACTGGATTGATACCTTGGTTCACAAAAACTGAGGGAAATACTTACGCTACTGTGCTGCATCACCCCCTCCTCTTCAGGTAAATCCAACGCTAGCTCGAGACGTAGCAGTACTCACCGGCTTTGGATTCCCCAAACATGTCAGATAAGAATCTCGCCCTTACGCGCCTGATGACGGTGGCGTAGGGCCGCCAGGGGGCAATCGTGCTCAAGGCCGGCTCCGACCAGCCTGAGGGCAAGGGAGCACCTTCTACCCGCTATTCGTGAGCGCCATCGTCGCCGGACTGGTGCCTCCTTTCTCTGAATTCTTCTTAGTTGTCCTCCGTCTATACAACTTGCAAGCTCTGAACCTCCATCCCAACTCTGTTCTTCTCCTGGCGATTTTTGCTTACTACTGCGAGGCTCACGTTGGGGTGAAGCCCTCAGTGGCCTTGCTGCGCCACTTTTTCTCCCTCTGGGTTTCTGGTGCCCATGTCTCCGCATGCGCGAGCTTTATCGCATACTCCAGCTCCAATGCTATCTCGAAGCCTGGAAAGAGGATCGAAGGCTTCCGAAGCAAGTGGATCATGGTGGACGTCGGGCGCATCCACCCCCGGCTGGTGTTGCCCACGGGGCAGCCCAAGGCTGTTGACGCGTGGTCCCATGCGGAGCTCGTCGACCCCCGTGCGAAGGCGGTGCTGAAGAGGATGAACGCGGGTCTGAGGCCCAGCAACTTGGGGGCAGCGAAGTTAACCGGGGCCACGCTCCCGAGGGAGTTCTTGGAGCACCGGGTGGCTCCACTCCAGGAGCACTCGCTCCCACTGTGGAGGCTTGGGGGAGCAGACGCCACCCTACGCCGGAGCTCCGAGGCCCTGACCGACGAGGACTTGGTCGCGGCCCTCCATTCCTTGGTTGAGAGGAGGTGGCGAGCCCGCCGGGCGCCCCCGTGCCCCTGTTCCTTCGTGATGACTGGGAGCAGGTGGTGAACGCCATGCCCACCTTCAATGGTGAGGGGCTGGTGCCCGTGGAGGCTCCCGAAGACCTGGCGGTGCTGGCGACGGTGAACTTGTCCTCCGGCAGCTCCAGCGGGGGAAAAGGGGAAGAAGAGGCAGAGGAGGAAGAGTCTGAGTCGGAGGCGACTGGCAAGGATTGGGGCGAGTCCTTCCCTCGGCGCAGGTCCCAGGCCCTTCGCTCCATGCCGGATGACAACAAGGCCAGCACCAGGCGAGGAGGGGAGGGCTCTTCCTCGATCACGAGGAAGGGCAGGTCAAGCCTGGTTCCCCCAGGGTCTGCTCTGGTACCTGGGGGTCCAAGGCCAGCTCCAACCCTCCTGACGTGCCTTCTGCTTCCGGGCCTCCCAAGGCTGACCCCCGCTGCAGGCTCTCGGGTTTCAAGTTCGGCCGGAGGTTGCTTGAGTCCGCGGATGACGTCCAGTGAGTGCTCGATTTGTGCTTTTACTTGGTTTCTGCCGCTGAGGCTTGACGTCTGCATTCTTTTACCAGGCCGGCACCTGTGGCCAAGAGGTTGAAAGAGGCTTCTGCGGCCCTGCTTGGGGCGAATCTGTCTGCCGGGGCGACGCCTTCATCTGCTGGGGGAGAAGACAGCGAGGCTTGCGCCTCTCTGGCCCGATCGCCCTCGCGAGGCGAACTGGGGCACCTCGGCAAGGAGTCAGCCCCCGTGGCCCCGCTGAACCTGGAGTCGACTGTGCCCGATGCTGCAGCCGGGGCGGCCAAGGCCCAGGAGGTTCCTTCCTGCCAAGCCGTGGTCACGCTCCCGTCTTCTCCGCCCGCTCCACAGGTTCTTGTCCCTTTTGCTCCCTCTGCCGCCATCCTGGATCAGGTTGCCAACGAGCTGAGCTAGCTGCGGGAGGATCTTCTGAGCGCGGACCCTCGCCTGGTGGCCGGGCATCTGGAGTTGGCTTCTGGCTGGGCTCGTTCTGTCGCCTCCGTCCGAGCGGCGCTGAGCCTGGCCGTGTTGGCCTCCGATGAGGAGAAGCGGGCCGCCAACCAAGCCAAGGCCGCTCGCGATGCTGCCCTGGGTGACGTTGCAACTGCCCAGGGCCGCTGCAAGACGCTGGAGGCCAAGCTGCAAGGCCTGCACGATGAGCTCGCCAAGGAGGTGCACGGCGGTAGGAGAAGGAGAAGGAGATGAAGCCTCGGGAGGCCGCCGCCAAGGACCAGGACGCCAAGCTTGATGACTGCCACAGCCGACTGGAGATGCTGGAGCGGTCGCTGAAGGCGGAGAGGACCGAGCTGGACGCCAAGGCGAAGGTCCTGATGGAGGACCGGGTGGCCTTCGCGAAGCTGGAGAAGAAGGCTCGCGCCATTCTGAAGACGCTTTATGAGAGCGGCCTGGAGGAGCCGTTGGCTGGCGCGGAGGACGGCCCCGCCAAGCTGCTCCCCTTCCTGGTCGATGCGCTTGAAGACGTCACAGACGGCCTTGGCCCCATGATCGAGGTCGAGGCGCATGCCCTGTCCTCTACGGCGTTGACACATGTCCTCAGCCACGTCTACCTACGCGCCCCCAACATCGACTTCGACAGCCTCCTGGAGCCCGTGAGCGGCAGCATGCCGCTGAGGCTGTGAAAGGCCGGGCCAAGGTTTTGCTGGGGAAGTTCCGCTCCTCCAGCGTCCTGCCCGGGCGCGGTGCCGCCGGCTCCGCGACCTCAGGAGGCGAAGTCGCCCAGCGTGACTCCACCACCGGCGACGGCGTCACTAGAGAGTGATCCCTTCGCGGCTTCTGTCCTGTTTTTATTCCTGCAACATGCACCATGCCTCGCGGAGGCGTTTAAACTTGTGTTTGGTGTTATGGAACAATCTATGGCTTGTAATATTTGCTTTGAATTTCCTGGAATTTGCATTTTCCTCTCCTACTTGCTTGCGCTCTACGTCGGCAGGGCCCGGCCCCGCGCGTACCTCACCCAGCGTTAGCCCCGACCGGGAACCAAGGAAGGAACTAAGGAGTGAGGGGCTACGTGGAAAGTTAGGATCCTGAGTCGCGATGCTCAGGAGTCCCCCTTGACGCGCGAGCAACAAGTAGGGAAGGGGGGAGCAAGGAGTGGATTGATCGTTCTACGTCGGCAGCTCCCGGCCCCGCGCATACCTCACCTAGCATTAGCCCCGACCGGAAACCAAGGACGGGACTAAGGAGTGAGGGGCTATGTGACCAGTTAGGCTCCTGAGTCGCGATGCTCAGGAGTCCCCCTTGACGCTCAAACGGGTCTTCATACCTTGGCTCCGCTCGGGGAGGGCGCGCGACGACCAGGTCCGAGGGACCTGGCTAGGTGGCGTACGCTCGGGCGAGGCCCTGGCGTAGCCCCCGTGTCCAGCCCCCTCGCGCGGCGCTCCCGAGGGGAGGCGTTGCGACGGTGCCGGACACTGAGCACTTGGCTCCCTGAGGTTGGTACGGCCATGGGCCGCCCTCAGTTCATTATCACCTGCGCGGAGCATAGCGCTTCCGTATGTGTACGGGCATAGCCGCTCCTCGGCAGTGTCGTCAGCCAGCGCGGAGCATGGTGCTTCCACTGGTATGTGGGAGGGGGCTCCCCTCCGGGAGGAGCCCTCGGGGTGTATACAGCCCCGCCCTAACACGTGGCCGGCACGGTAGGGCTAGGAGAGGTGTATCTGGGCACCCGTGAGCCAGCGCGGGACTCACGAGGCCCTACCTCGAGGCGGCTTGCGCCTGGCTCTGGGCCTTTATCAATTCTGTGTCCCTGCAGGGTAGTTACAATGCAAATGCTCTACGTCCTCAGGTCCCAGCCCTCGAGCGAGCTCAGCCGCCGCTGGTATGACAGGTCGCAATGCCGTGGGTCAAGGCCAGGGGATGAGGGCTGGAGAGCCAGTAGGAGCCCATGAGTCGCGATGCTCAGGTACCCCCCTTTTAACGTGCAAGCGCTTTGCATGACGATAAGAAGCAGGTGACAATCATGGGAAAGAGTAAATTCATTCAGGTAGATGCGGGAAAAGCAAACGCCACTGGGCCGGGCCCGAGCAGCTTGGGGATGATGCAGCCCGAGGGGCGCCCCCAGCAAGGTAGGTAAAGAACATAAGCAAAAATAGATACATGCCGCGAGGACGGACCCACGTGGCCTGGGAATGATGCGGCCCTGTGGGCGCTCCCAGCTGAAAGTAGAACTCTGAAAGATGTCACCTGATGCCGCTGAAGATGAAGTGATGCTGGGGAAGTGAGCGATGCGCGGTGAAGACGTCGGCCCTCACAAGCCCCCAGGCCCAGGGGCCTCGGGAGGCTCTGGGGGCACAGGTGGGTCCTCGAGAGCCATCTCCATCCCTGTCAAGACCACATAGTGCCTGACCTCCTGAGCCTCCAGAATGCTCCTCAGCAGGCGCTGGTGAGCGGCGACTGCGTTCGGCAGGCCGAAGGGCATGCGAACATAGCTGTGAGGTGGCCCCTCACAGCGCCCCACGCGCGAAGGCCAGATGCGCTCCTGAGAAGCGGCTCGGTTGAGCCCTGGTATGTCGATGCAGACGCGCAGCCCACCATCCTCGCATGGATGTGGGGCTACGGCGGGCAAGCGGCGGCTGCCGCGCATGACTCTTGACTCTTGTAGCTCCTGGTTATTTCTTGTGATGAACTCCTGAGCGTTTGGTCTTCCTTGCCTTGTATCTTCCTGAGGGAAACGTGCCTGGGAGCACCCCTCCAAGTGGTGCCCGAGCGCCTCCCTCGCGACCTTGGCAAAGTCGGTGGCTCTCCAAGAAAGAGCCCCCGGGCCCTTCCTGAGGAGGGCGCCGGGCGCGCCTTCCTATGCATGAGAGGGCGGCGCTCCCTGATCGGGCGCGAAACCTGACACAACACCTCCGGAGGTGCCGGCCTCCTTGTGGCTTGGGCTAGGCGAAGCCTTCTTCTTCTTGAGGGTCGCCTCAGGAAGTCTCCCGCTCCTGTGATCTGGGTCTTCGATTGCTGCGGCTTGGTACACACGCTCAAGCGAGCACACTGCGTCCCTTTCTTCACAGGGTACGGTGATGACTCCACTGCTTCCTGGCATCTTGAGGACGTTGTAACAATGGTGAGTCACTGCCATGAACTTGGCCAGAGCTGGGTACCCGAGGATGGCATTGTACGGCAGGCGGATGTGGGCGACGTCGAAGTCGATGAGCTCGGTGCGGTAGTTGTTGCGCTGTCCGAAGGTGACTGGAAGGCGCACCTACCCTATTGGAACAGTGGAACCATCGGTGACTCCTGAGAAAGGCTTGGTTGGTTGAAGCTGATCATACGGCACTTGGAGATTGTCGAATCTCGACGGACAGGATGTTGAGTCATGTACCGCCATCGATGAGGGTCCTGGTGACCTGCACATTGCTGATGACTGGGGAGCAAAGCATCGGGAGGACTCCGGCCATTGCCGCGCACTTGAGCTGATCCGGTGAGCTGAACGTGAAAGCACACGTAGACCACCTGAGAGGGCGTGCGGCCTCAAGCTTGTGGAGGACTGCATTCACCTCACGAGCAAACTGCTTGAAGATGCGCTGTGATACTGGGGCCTGGGCGCCACCCAAGATGCACGTGATTGTGCGCGGCTCCTGGAAGCCCCTAGCCCCATCGTCTTGATGTTGGTCTTCATTCCTCCTTGGTGGTGGCGGCAAAGGAGGAAGACCTGCATTGCCGTTGGGGCGATCCTCACGAGGCTGATCCCTCCAGCCTCCCTCGCGAGGCTGGTCCTGCCAGCGATCCTCGCGAGGTCGGTCACGCCACCCTTGGGGAGGGCCACGGTCTTCCCATCGTCCTCCACCTCTTCCTCCTCCTCGGCCATAGCCCCTGTCGTTGCGCTCGGGGCGTCGGCCGATTCGCCCGTCTCGCATGGCCCTGAGCTCTTGACATTCGTTGGTGTTGTGGGTGTGGAGGTCATGGTACATGCAGTACCGGCTGCCCTTGGATGACTCAGGCTGATCCCTGCCTCGCTTGGTGTCTGGTTCTGCCGCAAGCACGGCAGCCCCCTTGCGCTTCACTTCCTTAGCCTTGAGCTTCTTCTCTTCTGGGTCGGCTGCCGGGAGCTCGAGGAGGGAGAGACGCCCTTCCTCAGCCCTGGCGCACTTGGTCGCCAAGTTGAACAGCTCTAGGGATGTGCACAGGTCCTCATGGATTGCCAGCTCCTCCTTCATCTTGATGTCGCGCACGCCGTCGGAGAAGGCTGAGATGATGGCTTCCTCAGTCACCTTGGGGATCTTGAGGTGAGCATAGTTGAAGCGCTAGATGTACTTCTGCAGGGTTTTCCCTGGCTGTGGCTTGATGCGGCGCAGGTCACCCACAGCCGGAGGCCGGTCGCGAGTGCCCTGGAAGTTGGCGATGAAGCGGGTGCACATCTCGTCCCCGGAGGAGATTGTGCCGGGATCTAGGTTCAGGAGCCAGGTGCGGGCGCCGTCTTTGAGTGCCATGGGAAACCAGTTCGCCATGACCCTTTTGTCTCCGTTGGCGGCTATGATGCCCAGCTCGTAGAGATGTAGGAACTCCGTGGGGTCCGCCGTGCCGTCGTAGCGAGGAGGGAGGTCAGGCTTGAACTTGCCTGGCCATGTGACGCCACGCAGCTCAGGGTGAAGGCGAGGCGGCCTGCCGTGGCCACCGGCGCCCTTTGCTGGTGCCGGGCTTGCTCCTGCGGATCACCACGCGCCGCCGCTGGGAGCAGCGCGGGGTGTTGTCGTGGAGGCACAGGGACGTGATCTTGGCGCGCCAGCACTGGGAGCGCGCGAGCACCTTCTCGGGGAAGCGGGATCTCTTGGCAGCTCCCTTCTTGCTGCCAGGTGCTGGACGTGGGGGATCTCGCCCTGGGGCTGCACGCCTTGCAGCCAAGGCGCCTTCTTGGGGAGGAGGTGGCGGAGGCACCTCCTGATCCTCGCCCCCTGTGCGGAACGGAGGGCGAGGCAGCAAGAGGGACCGCAAGGGAGATCCCTCTATGGCGCTGACGAGCTCGGTGATGCGGGCGAGCCAGTCCTCGTAGAGGTCGTCGACGGGGCGGTAGTGCAGGAGCTCTCTTGCCAAGAGCAGCGAGGCGTGTGCATCCATGGGAGTGCGACATGCGTGGGACGAAGAACCAGCTGGAGTCAGCGACAGGGTGGCGGCGCGGCCATCTCGCCGTACCGAAGGATGCTGGGACGAGGCCTGCTGCTCGTTCCCTGCCGGGCCGGTGGCGGCGTTGGCGGCAGGCGATGGGGAACGACGAGGGGGACCGCCGACGGGCGCTGTCTGGGCGACGCGAGTGGCGCGAGCAGCCCGGCGCTCGGCGCGAGCCCGACGAGCGTCAGCCATGGACACGACGGAAGATCACACGCGAACAGCAGAAGAAAGGTTCCGGTGCACCCCTACCTGGCGCGCCAAATGTCAGATTTCGGGTTCCGGCAGACCCTTGAGGTTCGAACACTGGGGTGCGCTCGGAGAACTCTCCCCTACCGATCTACGTCCGATCTCCTCGTGCGAACTAAGCTGGAAACGATGAACAACACAAGGGACACAAGATTTATACTGGTTCGGCCACCGTTGTGGTGTAATACCCTACTCTAGTGTGTGGTGTGGTGGATTGCCTCAGGGGCTGATGATGAACAGTACAGAGGAAGAACAGCCTCACGAGGGGTGTTCTTGAGCTGGTGCGACGGACTGCTTGGGTGAGTTTAGCCATCTCTCTCTCTTTCTCTCTGCTTGGGCTCTACCAGATTTCTCGATGCCTCTACTAGATTTCTTGATGCCTCTACTCCGTGGTGGCTAGCTCTATTTATAGAGGCCCTGGGCCTCTCCCCAAATAATGAGCGGGAAGGGCGCCAACAATTGGCCATTTTGAAGGGGAACATCTAGTACAAGTTATCCTGACCAAAGGTGGTCTTCGGCTGCCAAAAGCACTGGTGATGACGCCGTCTTGGGCTCCACGGTGACCTCCGTCCTGCCGTCCGGCTGGTCTTGGTCTTGTTGCACTGGAATGGCAACCTTTGCCTGATACCTTGGCCTGTGCTTGCCCCCTTTGCACCGAAGGGGAAACAAGGACACTGCGCAGGCCAGCGCCCGCCTGGCGCCCGCCTGGCCTCGATCGTCATGGCTTGCGTCATGGGTTCCTCGCGAGGTACCCCCGCCTTGATCTCTCCGCCTCCTTGCGAGCCTGCCTGATGAGGCTGCCTCTGAGGAAGCTTCCTGTCGTCTGCCCCGCGAGACTTGGTCCCTCGCGAGGGTCTTGAGCTTGAGCTGATGAAGATGGGCCATGCTGGGCCCCCACTCGAGCCACGCTGCAGGCCGCAGGCAGGCAAGTCTGGGGACCCCCATTCCCAGAACACCGACACTCTCCAACAATTATTTTGAACTGCTACTTTATCTGAAGTTGAACTGTTTTGCGGTCAATGTTGTATGACTTGTGTAATAACTATTTTCTACCAGCTAGCTGCCCACCTGCCTATTTTTTTATAATCTGCGAGTCTTCCTGGCTATAAATTCTATCCATCTAAGTGTGGTGTGTGGCTCAGTCTCCCCTTCTTTTTTCTTCCATCTTCTAGAATCATATGTAGGTTCCTCCCTCTTCTCTCTGTTGTTTTCTTCCCTTTTCATGTGTTTCCCATGGAGGATTGTCCATTCGGATGTCTTGCAAAGATGGCGCGCATAGCTGACGGCTGTGTGTATGAATCTGGTTTGGAGCTCACTGAGAGTCAGAGCCGTGGGCAACTTTCGTGTCTGCTGTACAACAACCATGGGTTTCGTCAACCCTATGTTTGTCGCTTGACGGTTGGGGACTTGGAGGAATCATGGGTATGTGTTTCTGTTCTTTTTGTTTTCTTCTTTTTGTAGGCCTCATATTGAATCCCATGGACTGAATCTATAGTTTATTTTTCTGAAGAGTTTGTCTATAATTTTTATTTGGTTTTGTCAGAAGTTAATAGTAGGGAATTGTGTGTGTATTAGTTCATTAGTTAACAGTATTTATCCATTTCTGTATAATCCTTGTTTTGTTTTTGTAAGATGTTTTACTGTTGGGGTATTGATATGTATATTTCTTCAGTTTAGTCAGGACATATGACTAGTTAGTTTGGTGTTTTTGTTTTGGCTCAGATATTTCTTTTCACTTTCTTATGCAACAGTTCCTAGATCTATGCAAATATTCAGTTATGTCAGGTGTTCACTTCATTTTCTAATCCCATGCCCATTTGCAGAAAAGGTCACCCAGAATCAGGATTGTTGCTCCTAGTTCGAGGATACTGAAGGTGTAGACTTCAGACAAAAACGGGTACCAGTTGATGGAAGTTGCCTACCACATCGACATTGATGGTTGCATCAACCTAACTACAGGGGGAGGGGGGAGGGACCCCCTCCCCCATCACGGTGAGGCCGAGCTAGGAACGGATCATAGCCGGCGACGATACAGCGTGCCGCGGCATCGCATGCGGAGGAGAGTCCGTAACATGACTTGCCCCATTATCTATCTTTTTAGGGGGTGTGGTTGCATGGGGGGACAGAATAACCGCACTGCGCCTATCAAATGAGCGCACTGCTGCGTTAGCGCGAGGCCGAGCCGGGGGGGAGGGGGTCGGAACCCTCCCTCCCCCATCTCGGCGAGGCCAAGCCAGGAACGAGCCGTAGCAGGCGACTGCGCGGCGTGCCGCGGTGTCGCATGCGGAGGCGAGTCCGTGACATGACTTGCCCCATTATCTATCTTTTTAGGAGAAAAACCAACACCGCACCGAGGGGCATAGTTGTACTGACACATCTTCCTTGTATGGACTTGCCCCCATTATCTATCTTTTTAGGGGGGAAACCGGCACCGCACCTAGGGGCATAGTTGAACTGACACATCTTTTTTCTTATATTGATTGATGAACACACATCATCGATAAGAAGCGGTTTTTCTCATACACTGAGGTGGATCTGTAACATAACTTGCGACAATTTGGTATGTTTGTTAGGTGTCTGCATTGTATAATGTGCTTCGGAGTCATACGTGTACACGAGTGTGAGGATGCGAATCCTTACCATGAATTCGTGATTCAAAGTGTACCACCATTTTTTGTACTTTTCATTATTTTTTTGAGAAATATTGTACTTAATTTTGTATAGTCTATGTAAGGTATTTCAATTGTACTTTTTTGATATTTTTATTGTATTGTTATGAGGTCTTATTTGTACTTTAGCCGTTCATTTTCTCCCTCTATATTAATTTTTTATTGTATTTAATTTTTGCTATTATTTTTAGTAACTGCCCTGAGATAGTGGGCTTTGCCCTTTTTCTTTTTCTTCCACGATCGTGGGCTTTAGTCGTCGGTTTTCTCCCACTCACCTTTTAACCTCTGCTCTCCCCCGTTCCGCTCCCCTCCCCTCCAAAAATCGCTTCCTTCTTCGTTCCCCTCCTCTCCTCTTCTCGCATAGAAGCTGCTTCACCTGTTTTGTCGCGGAAGCGTCGGCCGGCGGGTTGAAGTCCAGGGGGAAGTTCTGTGTGCTCTGTTGGTTCCTTTGCTCTGCCCTCGACTCCCCTTGCGTCCCCTTCTGTATAGATTTTGATGAGGACATGACTACCTTGGATACGACCAAAAATATTGCATACATGCATATTTGTCAGGTGATTTCTAATGCAAGCTATTCAATAATCTATTTATGTTATCCAGAACAAAAATACTTCACACACTTTTGTGTTTTGTCTAATTGCAGGTGTATGGGACATTTGTACAATCCACATATGAAGATAAGGGAAAAGGAGAAGTTTAGGTTGTGTTCAAAAAGTCCTCTCACGTCACTTTTGGGCCAAGAGAAGATAGAGTCCAAGTCTCTCACGTTCTGGATTCCGATTCGGACTGCACAGACATACCTGACTCAAAACGCCAACAACTTTTTCATACGGACTCCAAATTGGGTGATTCTTTTTTGTTGGAAACTAGATTTCGTGCTCTTTCCAACTCAATTGGATTCACCTTCAAATTCGTTCGGAACGTTGAGTTACGGATGAAACAATCTGACGTTGCAGCAGAATCCGAGTCAAACTACAAGCCCAAAGGTGTTGCATCACCTCCACTTGGGCCCATGAGCCTTGTATGACCTAGGGTTAGTTTTAGGCTGCCTTGGGACGTCCTCCCACCTCCTTGACCGCCACCCCTTGCTCCTATATAAGTAGATCCATCTAGTAGCTTTTTCCTTGTGATTTGTTTAGTTAAAAGTTAGCCATTGCAACTTCGTGTACTTCGTTTGTGTCCAATGACCAGACCAAGACCGCTTCCGGATCCCCACCATTATCAATACTTCATATATATTTGCAATATTCAGATTGCTTTATCATATTCTTGCTCGTTCTTCGATTGCTTGCAGGAATAGACCTTCGTGGTCAGGCTGGTCGTGCTTCCATCATCGTGAGTAACCTCAGGAGATTGGTTTAGCGATTGCTAAGGCGCAACGTCGTGCATGTTTGTAGTCGGATCGTCAAAGTCGTCTCCACCAAATCGATAGTTATCATCTCATCGAAAGATCGGGACCCTCGCCTCTATCAAGTGGTATCAGTTTTCAGGTTGCTCGGTGAGAATTTCCGGTTTTCCTAGATTAGATTTTTTTATCTATTGTCCAAGAAAAAGCCACAAAAAAGAGTTAGATCTATTTATCCTTGGTCCAAGCCAGCCTGAGCCTTTGCAATTTTCTTTTCATTGCTTGCATAGTTGAATTATCGGTTGCATCGTCGTGTCCAGTTGCTGGTCTTAGTGTCTTGTTCGTTTAGAGTTTCGAGTTCTGTTCACATTCGTCACGCCACCGCTGCATCATTATCTCTTCCGCTGTCCACCACCCATCCATCAATTTCCACCACGTGCTACCCACCATTCATTGTCATAATAATAGTTGAGATCGTTCACATCTTCGCTTGATCCAATCTGCATCTTATCTAGTTTGTTTTGGAAAGAGGGAGAAAAAAAAGAGAGAAAAAAACGATAAAAAGGAGAAAAAAAGTCAGAGAAAAAAAAGGAGAGAAAGAAAAAAAAGTGTGAGGAAAAAAAAAGAGAAGAAAAAAAAAACAAAATTCGGATCTTTTTAGACTCAATCTCGTAGTTGAATTCGGATTGGAATCTGTTTTGTGCACTGTTCAGTAACGAAGTCCGTTTTGCCTCCGCGAGTACTCAAACGAAAGCTAGCGACGAGCCACATCTAAATAGTTGAAGAAGCTAGTTCAATATTTGGCACCTCAAAATCGGCTTCTAAATAGGTCTTTTTGCCCTCCGAAGTTCATGAACACAGCTTATTCCAGTTTTTCAGGCCAGTTTTCGAATTTTTTGACTCCTCATATCAACTCGGGATTGAGTGATTCCATTTGTGTTTGAAAGCTTGAGTCAATGCCATTCTTAAAAAAAATCAAAAAAATCGGCACAAATTTTTTCAGAGGAAAGTTGGAGACAAAGTTGTTGATATATCCTGCTTGGCTGTTGTTTCACATCATTATCTTTACTGCCGTTGTGATATTCACTTATATCTTGCTATCCAGAGCTACTTAGTATCCTTCATTGATGCTAGTTGTGCTACGACGTGACCTCATTAGTGTTCTAGGCTTGCGTCTCCAGTTCGGTCTAGCCTAGGACCAGCACAGTACTGTCGTTGAGCGTTTATTCAACATCGCATCTCTGAATTGATTATTGCTAATCTTTTGCTACCATATATAGCCAACCCAGCTCCACATATTTCTACACCGTGTATACGTACGTTCCCCTGGCAATCGCTTTACACAATCTTCAGAGTTATTTGACACCGTTGGTTGCCTGTCACCACCTGCTGCTTGGTAAGAACTTGTAAGATATTGATATTTGCTTTACTGTGAGCGCTTTACCACCACACCCTAGTAGTTCATAGGAACATTATTCTTGAATTTTGTTTCTTGTTTCTACTAATCATGACAGGTTCCGAAGATAGAAGTTCTTGGACGACGGACACATCTTCACCATCACGAGAGTTGGGACAACACACACAAGCACATGGTCAGGTTATCTTTTTACCGTCATTTGAGGGTAGATTTAATCCAACTACTTATCTAGCTTGGGAGCTTGAAGTAGAACAAGTTTTTAGTAACCATGACTTTTCTGAACTTGAGCGAGTGCGAGCAGCCACTAGAGCATTTACTGATTTTGCTTCTGTTTGGTGGAGTGTATATTGTAAGAAAAACATTGATAACCAACCCACAACTTGGAAAGTTTTGAAAGCTGTAATGAGACAACAATTTTTCCCTCCTTATTATCGTCGTGAATTGCTTCGCAAATTTGAACAATTTAAACAAGGCAACAACACTGCTCATGCTTACTACCAAGCGTTCAAATCTTATATGCATCATTGTGACATAGAAGAATCTGAGAATGATACAATGAATAGATTTTTTGGTGGTTTGAACCATGATATTCAGGCAAGATTTCAGTATATTCCTCGTTGCATTACTGGTATGTATGTCCGTGCTTGTACCTTTGAGAGACAGATACAGGAGGATGCATTAGGTGACTACAACAACTACTATTCCAGTTCATGCTCACCACCGCCGGTGGGTTCCTCCATCATTGCACCTCGGATTATGAGCGCGGCATCATCTCAAGGGTATGGTACATTGTCAACGTCCGTACCTACATCAGCTACATCTTTGCCACAAGGTAACAGTAAAGATATTGATGATATAACTTCACATGAGAATGATGCATGTCTAGTTAACTTGAATGCATCATGTATTGAGTTACCTGTTGATTTGAGCACACCACCTATTTTAGAGAGTGATCAAACAACTGAAATATCAACAATTTTGAGTGCACCCATTGAATTAACTGTTGATGCAAAAGAACTAATGTTTAATCATTTTGATATGGCCTCCAATCCTGGTGGTGATTCTGTGTCCAATGACTTATTGCATGTTTGCTTATTTAAGCATGTTGTAGCATGTAACTTTGATGCAAGTAAGGTTTATTCACCAAAGTTGGGATGGTTTAAGGATGAACATTGTGAATCTTTTGAAATGAATACGAGCTTCACTTATATGTGCAAACTGAGTTCTAATATTTTCATGCCTTCTACTTCCTTTGATAATTTTTTGGCTTTAGTTTTTATGAACTATGAAAGTTACTCATTTATACATGTGTCATACATGCAAAAATCAAGGGAAGTTAAACTGGATGACATATACATATACAACATGTACACCTTGTCTCTTTTGTTAGCCACATTTCAGATTAAGCAACGCCGAGGACGGCTTTGTTTTCAAAAAGGGGAGGATGATGAGGACATGACTACCTTGGATACGACTAAAAATATTGCATACATGCATATTTGTCAGGTGATTTCTAATGCAAGCTATTCAATAATCTATTTATGTTATCCAGAACAAAAATACTTCACACACTTTTGTGTTTTGTCTAATTGCAGGTGTATGGGACATTTGTACAATCCACATATAAAGATAAGGGAAAAGGAGAAGTTTAGGTTGTGTTCAAAAAGTCCTCTCACGTCACTTTTGGGCCAAGAGAAGATAGAGTCCAAGTCTCTCACGTTCTGGATTCAGATTCGGACTGCACAGACATACCTGACTCAAAATGCCAACAACTTTTTCATACGGACTCCGAATTGGGTGATTCTTTTTTTGTTGGAAACTAGATTTTGTGCTCTTTCCAACCCAATTGGAGTCACCTTCAAATTCGTCCGGAACGTTGAATTACGGATGAAACAATCTGACATTGCAGCAGAATCCGAGTCAAACTACAAGCTCAAAGGTGTTGCATCACCTCCACTTGGGCCCATGAGCCTTGTACGACCTAGGGTTAGTTTTAGGCTGCCTTGGGACGTCCTCCCACCTCCTTGGCTGCCACCCCTTGCTCCTATATAAGTAGATCCATCTAGTAGCTTTTTCCTTGGGATTTGTTTAGTTAAAAGTTAGCCATTGCAACTTCGTGTACTTCGTTTGTGTCCAACGACCAGACCAAGGCCGCTTCCGGATCCCCACCATTATCAATACTTCATATATATTTGCAATATTCAGATTGCTTTATCATATTCTTGCTCGTTCTTCGATTGCTTGCAGGAATAGACCTTCGTGGTCAGGCTGACCGTGCTTCCAGCATCGTCAGTAACCTCAGGAGATTGGTTTAGCGATTGCTAAGGCGCAACGTCGTGCACGTTTGTAGTCGGATCGTCAAAGTCGTCTCCACCAAATCGATAGTTATCATCTCATCGAAAGATCGGGACCCTCGCCTCTATCAGATTTTTCTTGTATTTGGAAGTTATTGCTCTCTTGCTGTCTCAGGCTGGATTCGCTAGGGTTCCTTTGCTCTTGAACGGGCGGCTCGCATGACTGATATTGGATTCTGTGGAAGAGTTTGTGTTTGTTGGTAAGAGTTTTGCTTTGTTTGGCGTCCTTCGTTTCTGAAATAGGTAAGAACCCTAATTTTTGTTCATGTATCTTGCAGTTCTTGTTTGGCAGATTTTAGGTCTGTAGATCTCAATGGGTACATCATCCAGTCCAGACAAGTTGAATGCAGGTAATTCGTTGTGCTGAAACCTTTTTTTGTGTTTTCTGCTGATGATGTTCAGATCTGGTGCTTAATAGGTTTTTAGTTGTATAGGTGTTGTCGTATGAACGTTACAAGTTGTATGGATTTTGATAGTTGTTAATTTTTGCCCTGAAATGTGTGGTATGTCTAGTTTTTAGATCGATGTAACCTGCACACAGGTTGGAGTACTGATCACCATGTTTAGTTTGAACAGTTGTATTGGCATTTGAATAGTTTGTAGCAGTCTGAGAAGAACTACTATGATGTTGAAAGAGCTGAGATTTTGAAGTTCGGTGTGCGAGTGGTGGGGTGATATTATTTTATTGGTTGCACTTGTAGTATTCATATAGTTGAACTGATTGCTTGTTCATGTACTTTTCTTTTTTACTTTTTTGTTGATTATGATGTTGTTGCAGATGTTGGAGTGCCGGTGCCTCCCGATTTTGACAAACTAGAATGCTTTCAAGATCTTGTGAATGTTATTTTTGAGATACCAAATCCTATAGAAGAGCTTGCGAGTGTTTCTGGTGTTTCCCTAATATTTGCTCTTTTTTGATAGCCTTGCATACATAAATGTGTTTAGTTACATTAGTTGTTCCTTTTGTTTGTGTCTGATGCTATGCGCCTTATTTTACTTGTCTCTGCAATGTTAATTGTGTTTTAATTTTATGTGTGTGTGCTTATGTTAATGGTTTATGCAGTTAATGATAGCCATGCTGGTGCTGAGGACATTGCTGATGTTGTGAAAAATATTAATGATGGAATTTATTCTCTTAATTTTGGTGATGGTGATGGGAGCGTGCAGTTGTCTGTTACTCAGTCACAGAGTGTTGATGGCACTGAGCCTGTTACTCAGGCTAAGGATGTTCCTATGAAGTTACAGCTGGAGGACGAAAGGAAAGAAAGAAGAAGTGTGATTTCCAGAGGAGAAAGGAGTTGGAACGGTGTCAAAAGGCTGCTTGCATGCAACGAAGCGCTGAGGATGTTGCTCAAGCTGCTAAAGGTGGAGGTGATGAAGGTGGTGACGCGGCCTTTGCAACTGTTGATGCTGGATCTCATGGAACTGACATGCCTATCAAGACAAACCTTTTGCAGACTCGCTTGACACAAGTGTTTCCTCGTGATGCAGTTAAGGAAAAGAAAGCTGTTTTGAAGAGGAAGATGTCAGATCCAAATCCTGATGGCACATAGATGCGTAGCCCACATGTGAAAGCTGGTTCACAACCTAGTAGTAGCAAAGCTGATGGAGATAGTGTTCCTGTGAAGATTGGTCCAAGCACACTTGGTGGCTCCCCGGTTCACCGGAGTCCATGAGTTTTGTCAAATAAGAAGCCTTCTTCATCTCCTCTTCCAGAGCGCTCTTTGTTGAAGGAAAATAAGATGCGTAAAGTTGCTCCTGCGAAGGTGAATAAAGGTGTGAAGAAGCATGCTCGTGTTGAAGCTGAAGATCCTGCATTAGAACAAGATGATATTGAAGTTGATTCTGAGGATGAATATGCACTAGTACATGTTTGTACTGTATGTGACCTACTAGTTGTACTTGCAATGATTTAATTGTGTCTGGGTTGCTATGCTTGCCAGGTGAGGGTTGTTCATTGTTTGCATCAATTTAGGGTGGTACTGATGTTGTTTTAATAGTTGAACGTGCGCAATCTTTTTTCCTTCTTGCCTTTATATGTTTGTTTTGTTTTCTATATTCATTTAATTAAACTGTGCCTTCTTTATTTTCATTTACAGCCTGTTAGCGTTATGGGTCCGGTCAAGCCGGTGAGAGGCTATGATGGAAAAGTTGCTTTGGATGAAGGTGACTCACAGCGATTGAATTTAACTGTGTGATGTTCGTTGAGAGAGATTGATGCCTGTGCTCATTTGCTTGAGAGCCGCCATGTGGCTAGGGTTCATGCAGCTGGTTTTGGTTCTATCTTCAAGTGGAAGGTGAAGTCTAACATTTCCCGCCCTCTGATGGGAGTTTTGTACCTGAAGATAGATCCTGATACGATGACTCTTGACATGGGTGAGGCTAATAACAAGCTTCGCATCACTGGCGATGGTATACAACAACTATTTGGGTTCCCTCCTGGTGGTCGTTCTGCACCAAGGCCGTCAGAAGACGGATATGATGACACTCTGATGGAGTTCAGATCGGGGCTTGACATTAGCAAGGACAGAGATATCAAGACGAAGGATTTGAGGGATAAGCTCAAGGTGCTTGTCAAGGATCCTAGCAAAGATGACCTTGCTCTAAAAGTGTTCTTCATTATTGTGTTTATGAAAGTTGTGTTGCCTAGTGCCGCCCCTCGTGTTTCCAGAGAGGCAGCAATGTTTGAGGATCTCATTATTGAGGACATGGCTAATATGGATTATTGCCAGCTGATGGTTGATGAGCTTAGAAGGGCTGTTGTCAGGTACCAAGATGGTGTTACCTTTGGGAAGGCAATCACAGGTTGCGCTATAGGTCCTGTACTAATGTACCTTGACTGCCTTATCCATGGCAAGATTATGGATGTTGACATGCGAGTCCCCCACATATGTTTCATGGATCAGGACAAGCTTTCCGATCTGGCTGATGCAGATTTGATAAGAAAAGGAAACGCAGATCCAAAGACTTGGCTGTTTGGGAAACTTCCGGTGAGTTTTATTTCTCTCATGTCTTGCAAACCTTTTTTAGGTATAGCTATTTTTGCTGGAGTGAACATGTGTACTGCAGAGTTACCTGTTTAGATTTTGTCAGTTCTTAAGCTTTGTGAGGTTTAGGTATGATTTTTAGTATTGTTGTGACATGTGTGGTTGAAGTGAATCTCTTGTTCAACTGACCTGTTTGTAAATACTAACAAATTGGCACTGATAGTGAAAGATCATTAGTACTATGGATTTAAATTTGTTAATATGATGTTTATTTTTTCCTTTGTGTTGCATTGATTAATTAACTCTTTTTTCCCTTGTCCGTAGTGGAAACTCATGAGGAAGTTGTCCTTTTTCGGGTGTATAAACGGCCAGTCCTGGAGAGGTCGTCTCAGGTTCCCAAGATTTCATCTCTGCACAATGAGTTGACAGATGGCCATAGTGTTGAGGGCGCTGGTTATGTTCCCCTGGCCCTAGTAAGACTAGTACTTCACAGAGGCAGGGTTTTGGTATTGATGTAGTTGTTTCTGCGTTGGAGCATGCTGAGCATATTTTTATTAATGTGTGTTCTGAGCTGGAAAAGGTCCCAACTATAGTTGAGCGTCTGAGTTGTATCAATGGTATCCTCCCTGATGGTCATCAATTTAATGCTGAGGAAGCAGCGAACTATATTGAGATGGAGAGAATTTTAATTAGTGATATGCGTGATGGTGCTGCTCAACTAATTCAGAGCTCGGTTCGTCTGTTAACAACATGAAGCGTTTCAAAACTATGCAAGACTCTCGCTGCAAGCCATATAAAGAAAGTGCCAATGTTGTTATCAGGCAGATTGAGCAGGATGAGGCTGCTAGCACTGCTAGTAGGGCTGGTGATGGTACTGACGCTAATTTTTCTGACCACCATACAAATGATGTTGGTTTGGAGTCCCCTATTGTTGATGTGAGTCAGTCCTTGATGTTTGCATTTTTTACTATGTTGTTCTGCTGTCAATTTTGTAGTTGAACTTTCTCATGTTCATCTGTTTATTAATTATTATTTTCATGCAGGAGACCAGTCATGATGTTGAGGCTGTTATTGACTATGGAGTTAATGATCCATCTACTGATAAGAGCAAGGTTATTTTTATTTTTTATTGTGTGTATATATATATTCTTGAATTTCCATGCGCACCACTGTGCCTTACATGTTCATTTTTCTATCCCACGCCATTAAGAATTTGTAGGTGATACCTACCTTTTGTTAGTGTAGTTTAACTCTTTGTGTGTTGTTGCTAATAATAACATTGTTTTTTGCTTCATTACTATGAATCAGGGTCCTGTTGTTGGTGATGACTGATGACCTTGTTCGACCATTGGTGATGTTCCTTTGAATGTTAGCAGCAGCATGATCAGTGATGTTGCTGTAGATGCTTCTAAGGTTTGTTTTTCTGTGCTTTCATTAATTTTATATGCACTTTTCGCTGCTGTTTCTTTGTAGCTGTAAAAGTTAGCCCGTGCACCTCTTGCTAGCTTTTTTGATTGTTAGTTTTGCTCATTTCATTCATTTTCTGAATTTTTATTTTTTCATATGACTGATGTTGAGCGCGAGGCTGCCGTTAGTGTTGGAGATGATGCTTGTGGTGTTCCATTGAGCAGTGGGCACGATGTTGGTAGCAAAGTTGCTGATGAGGATGTTGGTGCTGCTAGCATACTTGATGCCAAATCGTCTGGTGTTGGTATTGCTGAGAATGATAATCTTTTTGATTCTGAAGATTTGCTGCCGGAAAATTTACCGCCTGGAGGGCTTGATTATGGTGATGCATTGCAAGACGCCGACGTGTCTAGCATGGAGGAGGTGCCATCTGAGGATGGTGATTTAATTTTGTTGATTTCTTATGGTCCCTTGACACTGGAGGCGCTCCTGTCGTCCTAGGATTTTCTTTCTTCAGACTCTGAAAGCACAACCATATTGCGGGTCTCACAAGATCTTCCGTCGTCAAACCCTGAAGCTGCAGGTATATTGCTGTCATCACAGGAACTCCCGTCGTCAAATGCTGAAAGTGCGGGTAAGGACTTGTAAATGAGGCGTCCTTCTCATTTATGGCATTTTGGACATGTTCACTTGTAGTGCTTGAACTTATTATTTTTTCTTCTTTTCCTGCAAGCAGAATGTGCTAATGTTGCTAAGGTTGATTCGTTTTTCTTTGCTGTTACGAGGTTGCGCACGAACCGTGGGAAACGGTTAATTTGGGATTTTGCCCGTATCATTTTCCTCTCTTTTTCTTTCTCTCGTATGACTATTGTTGTCATTGCAGTAGTTTCAATTGATGTCATCTTTGTGTTTTCCTAGTGAAAAGCCGATGTTTCGAAATAGCGAATGCGATGCCAGTGTTGGTTCTGTTGCTAAAGCATTTGTCCCCACTGGCATGCTCAACTCAGATAGTGCTGATGTTGTTTTATTTTCTCTACATCAGAAGTACCGAGAAACTGACAAGTTGATAGTTCCTAGATGGGTGACGATCAGTATTTTCTTTCTACATAGGACGATAAGTTATTTTTGCAATTTTCTAACTGTTATTGTTCTTTTTGTACAATATACCAAGATCCATGATGGAAATATTGATGCCAATGTGCTACAGTGGTTCACGAGATCAGGGGCTGATGATTTTGACCAAGTAGGTGAACTTGAACTTATTGTACTCATGAACTAGACCTGTCATGTTTTCTTGCAAGTTTGGGAGGTGGGAATGAACTTAAGTAGCCTGCTTTTTCCCCCTGTACTTATGAATGACGTGTTCTTGTTTTTTGAAGTTGCACTTGTTGTCGCAAGGAAATCGAACTAATATGTTTGTTGCAAGTTTGGGCGGTGGATATAAACTTGAGTAGCATTTATTTTTTGTAGTGAGTTTCTTACTCAATTAGAACTTATGATTATCTGATTTGTTTGGACTTCTGAATTTCAATTTCCCTCTTTTATTTATTGTTTTGGAGGCTGAATATTTGGTTTCATCATGATTTGTTAAATTCATTTTTCCTCTGTGAATTTTTGGCAGCTTCTTTTCCCTACTTTTGATCCGCCGTCATTTGCGGCTGCCATGAAGCCTACTGAAGAATCTGGGCATTGGTGCTTGATTGTTCTGAATTTGAGGTTCCATCATTTCGAGTGTCTTGATTCACTCCGCGATGATACCTGGAGTGATGCAATTAGATTCTTAAGGAGTATGAGAGATAATATAAAGAAGCTTTCGAGGGAGTCTAGCGTAGACAAGTCCAAACCGTTCTCGCCGGCGCATATTGATGGTTTCTCTTGCGAGTTTGTGTGTGTGCCGCAGTAGCAAAACATGTGAGTATTTGTTTTTAATGATTTTTATTAGTTGTTTTTGTTGCTGGAATGCGTGGTTTTCCAATTTTTGGTTGTATTCCTGTATTTCGAAATTGTGATGTACCCTTTTGTTTTTTCTTTCGTTAACATGCTTGATTGTGGCTTCTTTATGCTACAAAACTGCAAGACCTATCATTGTCGGGAGGATGGTGTGATTGAAATGTTGGATTACATCCACGAAAACATTCTTGACATTAGAAAGACTTTGTTGTTTACCTGCGCGACTAGCGATGTGTTTGATGTTGACTTCCAGGGTTTGTTTAGCATCGAACCCTGTATGTATGCATGACCTTTTGTATTTTTTCCAGCTTGTACTTCTTGACTAGTACTGTCATGAATTTTTACCCTTTTTGCGCTCCTTCTTTTTTATTTGCAGGTGAGTGGTTGGATCTTGGTGAGCATGACTACAGGATCTTTGGCAGCTAGTTCTCGGAGGTCGAGCGTGTAGCTATTGATTTGAGCCAGGGGCATTCTCCCGAAAAGACAAGATCTGGTGTTATGAAGGGGCGGTTGGGAGCTCTGAAAGGTTCTACGATTGCTTGTGCAGAGAGCCCCTCTACACCCAAGAATCCCATTGTGCAATTGATAGACAGTGATGATGAGGGGCTCTCTGATCTCGTCTATCAATTGTCTATCACTGTCTATCAATTGCACAATGGGATTCTTGGGTGTAGAGGGGCTCTCTGCACAAGCAATCGTAGAACCTTTCAGAGCTCCCAACCGCCCCTTCATAACACCAGATCTTGTCTTTTCGGGAGAATGCCCCTGGCTCAAATCAATAGCTACACGCTCGACCTCCGAGAACTAGCTGCCAAAGATCCTGTAGTCATGCTCACCAAGATCCAACCACTCACCTGCAAATAAAAAAGAAGGAGCGCAAAAAGGGTAAAAATTCATGACAGTACTAGTCAAGAAGTACAAGCTGGAAAAAATACAAAAGGTCATGCATACATACAGGGTTCAATGCTAAACAAACCCTGGAAGTCAACATCAAACACATCGCTAGTCGCGCAGGTAAACAACAAAGTCTTTCTAATGTCAAGAATGTTTTCGTGGATGTAATCCAACTTTCAATCACACCATCCTCCCGACAATGATAGGTCTTGCAGTTTTGTAGCATAAAGAAGCCACAATCAAGCATGTTAACGAAAGAAAAAACAAAAGGGTACATCACAATTTCGAAATACAGGAATACAACCAAAAATTGGAAAACCACGCATTCCAGCAACAAAAACAACTAATAAAAATCATTAAAAACAAATACTCACATGTTTTAATGCTGCCGCACACACACAAACTCGCAAGAGAAACCATCAATATGCGCCGGCGAGAACGGTTTGGACTTGTCTACGCTAGACTCCCTCGAAAGCTTCTTTATATTATCTCTCATACTCCTTAGGAATCTAACTGCATCACTCCAGGTATCATCGCGGAGTGAATCAAGACACTCGAAACGATGGAACCTCAAATTCAGAACAATCAAGCACCAATGCCCAGATTCTTCAATAGGCTTCATGGCAGCCGCAAATGACGGCGGATCAAAAGTAGGGAAAAGAAGCTGCCAAAAAATTCACAGAGGAAAAATGAATTTAACAAATCATAATGAAACCAAATATTCAACCTCCAAAACAATAAATAAAAGAGGGAAATTGAAATTCAGAAGTCCAAACAAATCAGATAATCATAAGTTCTAATTGAGTAAGAAACTCACTACAAAAAATAAATGCTACTCAAGTTTATATCCACCGCCCAAACTTGCAACAAACATATCAGTTCGATTTCCTTGCGACAACAAGTGCAACTTCAAAAAACAAGCACACGTCATTCATAAGTACAGGGAAAAAAAGCAGGCTACTTAAGTTCATTCCCACCTCCCAAACTTGCAAGAAAACATGATAGGTCTAGTTCATGAGTACAATAAGTTCAAGTTCACCTACTTGGTCAAAATCATCAGCCCCTGATCTCGTGAACCACTGTAGCACATTGGCATCAATATTTCCATCATGGATCTTGGTATATTGTACAAAAAGAACAATAACAGTTAGAAAATTTCCAAAATAACTTATCGTCCTATGTAGAAAGAAAATACCGACCGTCACCCATCTAGGAACTATCAACTTGTCAGTTTCTCGGTACTTCTGATGTAGAGAAAATAAAACAACACCAGCACTGTCTGAGTTGAGCATGCCAGTGGGGACAAATGCTTTAGCAACAGAACCAACACTGGCATCACATTCGCTATTTCGAAACATCGGCTTTTCACTAGGAAAACACAAAGATGACATGAATTGAAACTACTGCAATGACAACAATAGTCATACGAGAGAAAGAAAAAGAGAGGAAAATGATACGGGCAAAATCCCAAATTAACCGTTTCCCACGGTTCGTGCGCAACCTCGTAACAGCAAAGAAAAACGAATCAACCTTAGCAACATTAGCACATTCTGCTTGCAGAAAAAGAAGAAAAAATAATAAGTTCAAGCACTACAAGTGAACATGTCCAAAATGCCATCAATGAGAAGGACGCCTCATTTACAAGTCCTTACCCGCACTTTCAGCATTTGACGACGGGAGTTCCTGTGATGACAGCAATATACCTGCAGCTTCAGGGTTTGACGACGGAAGATCTTGTGAGGACCGTAATATGGTTGTGCTTTCAGAGTCTGAAGAAAGAAAATCCTGGGACGACAAGAGTGCCTCCAGTGTCAAGGGACCATAAGAAATCAACAAAATTAAATCACCATCCTCAGATGGCACCTCCTCCATGCTAGACACATCGGCGTCTTGCAATGCATCACCATAATCAAGCCCTCCAGGCGGTAAATTTTCCGGCAGCAAATCTTCAGAATCAGAAAGATTATCATTCTCAGCAATACCAACACCAGACGATTTGGCATCAAGTATGGTAGCAGCACCAACATCCTCATCAGCAACTTTGCTACCAACATCGTGCCCACTGCTCAATGGAACACCACAAGCATCATCTCCAACACTAACGGCAGCCTCGCGCTCAACATCAGTCACATGAAAAATAAAAATTCAGAAAATGAATGAAATGAGCAAAACTAACAATCAAAAAAGCTAGCAATAGGTGCACGGGCTAACTTTTACAGCTACAAAGAAACAGCAGTGAAGACTGCATATAAAATTAATGAAAGCACAGAAAAACAAACCTTAGAAGCATCTACAGCAACATCACCGATCATGCTGCTGCTAACATTCAAAGGAACATCACCAATGGTCGAACAAGGTCATCAGTCATCACCAACAACAGGACCCTGATTCATAGTAATGAAGCAAAAAACAATGTTATTATTAGCAACAACACACAAAGAGTTAAACTACACTAACAAAAGGTAGGTATCACCTACAAATTCTTAATGGCGTGGGATAGAAAAATGAACATGTAAGGCACAGTGGTGCGCATGGAAATTCAAGAATATATATATACACACACGATAAAAAATAAAAATAACCTTGCTCTTATCAGTAGATGGATCATTAACTCCATAGTCAATAGCAGCCTCAACATCTTGACTGGTCTCCTGCATGAAAATAATAATTAATAAACAGATGAACATGAGAAAGTTCAACTACAAAATTGACAGTAGAACAACATAGTAAAAAATGCAAACATCAAGGACTGACTCACATCAACAACAGGGGACTCCAAACCAACATCATTTGTATGGTGGTCAGAAAAATTAGCGTCAGTACCATCACCAGCCCTGCTAGCAGTGCTAGCAGCCTCATCCTACTCAATCTGCCTGATAACAACATTGGCACTTTCTTCATATGGCTTGCAGCGAGAGTCTTGCATAGTTTTGAAACGCTTCATGTTGTTCAACAGACAAACCGAGCTCTGAATTAGTTGAGCAGCACCATCACGCATATCACTAATTAAAATTCTCTCCATCTCAATATAGTTCGCTGCTTCCTCAGCATTAAATTGATGACCATCAGGGAGGATACCATTGATACAACTCAAACGCTCAACTATAGTTGGGACCTTTTCCAGCTCAGAACACACATTAATAAAAATATGCTCAGCATGCTCCAACGCAGAAACAACTACATCAATACCAAAACCCTGCCTCTATGAAGTACTAGTCTTACTAGGGCCAGGGGAACATAACCAGCGCCCTCAACACTATGGCCATCTCTCAACTCATTGTGCAGAGATGAAATCTTGGGAACCTGAGACGACCTCTCCAGGACTGGCCGTTTATACACCCGAAAAAGGACAACTTCCTCATGAGTTTCCACTATGGACAAGGGAAAAAAGAGTTAATTAATCAATGCAACACAAAGGAAAAAAATAAACATTATATTAACAAATTTAAATCCATAGTACTAATGATCTTTTACTATCAGTGCCAATTTGTTAGTATTTACAAACATGTCAGTTGAACAAGAGATTCACTTCAACCACACATGTCACAACAATACTAAAAATCATACCTAAACCTCACAAAGCTTAAGAACTGACAAAATCTAAACAGGTAACTCTGCAGTACACATGTTCACTCCAGCAAAAATAGCTATACCTAAAAAAGGTTTGCAAGACACGAGAGAAATAAAACTCACCGGAAGTTTCCCAAACACCCAAGTCTTTGGATCTTCGTTTCCTTTTCTTATCAAATCTACATCAGCCAGATCGGAAAGCTTGTCCTGATCCATCAAACATATGCGGGGGACTCACATGTCAACATCCATAATCTTGCCATGGATAAGGCAGTCAAGGTACATTAGTACAGGCCCTATAGCGCAACCTGTGATTGCCTTCCCAAGGGTAACACCATCTTGGTACCTGACAACAGCCCTTCTAAGCTCATCAACCATCAACTGGCAATAATCCATATTAGCCATGTCCTCAATAATGAGATCCTCAAACATTGCTGCCTCTCTGGAAACACGAGGGGCGGCACCAGGCAACACAACTTTCATAAACACAATAATGAAGAACACTTTTAGAGCAAGGTCATCTTTGCTAGGATCCTTGACAAGCACCTTGAGCTTATCCCTCAAATCCTTCGTCTTGATATCTCTGTCCCTGCTAATGTCAAGCCCCGATCTGAACACCATCAGAGCGTCATCATATCCGTCTTCTGACGGCCTTGGTGCAGAACGACCACCACGAGGGAACCCAAATAGTTGTTGTATACCATCGCCAGTGATGCGAAGCTTGTTATTAGCCTCACTCATGTCAAGAGTCATCGTATCAGGATCTATCTTCAGGTACAAAACTCCCATCAGAGGGCGGGAAATGTTAGACTTCACCTTCCACTTGAAGATAGAACCAAAACCAGCTGCATGAACCCTAGCCACATGGCGACTCTCAAGCAAACGAGCACAAGCATCAATCTCTCTCAACGAACATCACACAGTTAAATTCAATCGCTGTGAGTCACCTTCATCCAAAGCAACTTTTCCATCATAGCCTCTCACCGGCTTGACCGGACCCATAACGCTAACAGGCTGTAAATGAAAATAAAGAAGGCACAGTTTAATTAAATGAATATAGAAAACAAAACAAACATATAAAGGCAAGAAGGAAAAAAGATTGCGCACGTTCAACTATTAAAACAACATCAGTACCACCCTAAATTGATGCAAACAATGAACAACTCTCACCTGGCAAGCATAGCAACCTAGACACAATTAAATCATTGCAAGTACAACTAGTAGGTCACATACAGTACAAACATGTACTAGTGCATATTCATCCTCAGAATCAACTTCAATATCATCTTGTTCTAATGCAGGATCTTCAGCTTTGACACGAGCATGCTTCTTCACACCTTTATTCACCTTCGCAGGAGCAACTTTACGCTTCTTATTTTCCTTCAACAAAGAGCGCTCTGGACCGGTGAACCGGGGAGCCACCAAGTGTGCTTGGACCAATCTTCACAGGAACACTATCTCCATCAGCTTTGCTACTACTAGGTTTGGAACCAGCTTTCACATGTGGGCTACGCCTCTATGTGCCATCAGGATTTGGATCTGACATCTTCCTCTTCAAAACAGCTTTCTTTTCCTTAACTGCATCACGAGGAAACACTTGTGTCAAGCGAGTCTGCAAAAGGTTTGTCTTGACAGGCATGTCAGTTCCATGAGATCCAGCATCAACAGTTGCAAAGGCCACGTCACCACCTTCATCACCTCCACCTTTAGCAGCTTGAGCAACATCCTCAGCGCTTCGTTGCATGCAAGCAGCCTTTTGACGCCGTTCCAACTCCTTTCTCCTCTGGAAATCACACTTCTTCTTTCTTTCCTTTCGTCCTCCAGTTGTAACTTCATAGGAACATCCTCAGCCTGAGTAACAGGCTCAGTGCCATCAACACTCTGTGACTGAGTAACAGACAACTGCACGCTCCCATCACCATCACCAAAATTAAGAGAATAAATTCCATCATTAATATTTTTCACAACATCAGCAATGTCCTCAGCACCAGCATGGCTATCATTAATTGCATAAACCATTAACATAAGCACACACACATAAAATTAAAACACAATTAACATTGCAGAGACAAGTAAAATAAGGCGCATAGCATCAGACACAAACAAAAGGAACAACTAATGTAACTAAACACATTTCTGTATGCAAGGCTATCAAAAAAGAGCAAATATTAGGGAAACACCAGCAACACTCGCAAGCTCTTCTATAGGATTTGGTATCTCAAAAATAACATTCACAAGATCTTGAAAGCATTCTAGTTTGTCAAAATCGGGAGGCACCGGCACTCCAACATCTGCAACAACATCATAATCAACAAAAAAGTAAAAAAGAAAAGTACATGAACAAGCAATCAGTTCAACTATATGAATACTACAAGTGCAACCAATAAAATAATATCACCCTACCACTCGCACACCGAACTTCAAAATCTCAGCTCTTTCAACATCATAGTAGTTCTTCTCAGACTGCTACAAACTATTCAAATGCCAATACAACGGTTCAAACTAAACATGGTGATTAGTACTCCAACCTGTGTGCAGGTTACATCGATCTAAAAACTAGACATACCACACATTTCAGGGCAAAAATTAACAACTATCAAAATCCATACAACTTGTAACGTCCATACGACAACACCTATACAACTAAAAACCTATTAAGCACCAGATCTTCATCATCACTAGAAAACACAAAAAAAGGTTTCAGCACAACTAATTACCTGCATTCAACTTGTCTGGACTGGATGATGTACCCATTGAGATCTACAGACCTAAAATCTGCCGAACAAGAACTGCAAGATACATGAACAAAAATTAGGGTTCTTACCTATTTCAGAAACGAAGGACGCCAAACAAAGCAAAACTCTTACCAACAAACACAAACTCCTCCACAGAATCCAGTATCAGTCATGCGAGCCACTCGTTCAAGAGCAAAGGAACCCTAGCGAATCCAGCCTGAGACAGCAAGAGAGCAATAACTTCCAAATACAAGAAAAATCTGATAGAGGCGAGGGTCCCGATCTTTCGATGAGATGATAACTATCGATTTGGTGGAGACGACTTTGATGATCCGACTACAAACGTGCATGACGTTGCGCCTTAGCAATCGCTAAACCAATCTCCTGAGGTTACTGACGATGCTGGAAGCACGGTCAGCCTGACCGCGAAGGTCTATTCCTGCAAGCAATCGAAGAACGAGCAAGAATATGATAAAGCAATCTGAATATTGCAAATATATATGAAGTATTGATAATGGTGGGGATCCGGAAGCGGTCTTGGTCTGGTCGTTGGACACAAACGAAGTACACGAAGTTGCAATGGCTAACTTTTAACTAAACAAATCCCAAGGAAAAAGCTACTAGATGGATCTACTTATATAGGAGCAAGGGGTGGCGGCCAAGGAGGTGGGAGGACGTCCCAAGGCAGCCTAAAACTAACCCTAGGTCGTACAAGGCTCATGGGCCCAAGTGGAGGTGATGCAACACCTTTGGGCTTGTAGTTTGACTCGGATTCTACTGCAACGTCAGATTGTTTCATTGTAATTCAACGTTCCGGACGAATTTGAAGGTGAATCCAATTGGGTTGGAAAGAGCACGAAATCTAGTTTCCAACAAAAAAAGAATCACGCAATTCGGAGTCCGTATGAAAAAGTTGTTGGCGTTTTGAGTCAGGTATGTCTGTGCGGTCCGAATCTGAATCCAGAACGTGAGAGACTTGGACTCTATCTTCTCTTGGCCCAAAAGTGACGTGAGAGGACTTTTTGAACACAACCTAAACTTCTCCTTTTCCCTTATCTTCATATGTGGATTGTACAAATGTCCCATACACCTGCAATTAGAAAAAACACAAAAGTGTGTGAAGTATTTTTGTTCTGGATAACATAAATAGATTATTGAATAGCTTGCATTAGAAATCACCTGACAAATATGCATGTATGCAATATTTTTGGTCGTATCCAAGGTAGTCATGTCCTCATCATCCTCCCCTTTTTGAAAACAAAGCCGTCCTCGGCGTTGCTTAATCTGAAATGTGGCTAACAAAAGAGACAAGGTGTACATGTTGTATATGTATAGGTCATCCAGTTTAACTTCCCTTGATTTTTGCACGTATGACACATGTATACATGAGTAACTTTCATAGTTCATAAAAACTAAAGCCAAAAAATTATCACAAGAAGTAGAAGGCATGAAAATATTAGAACTCAGTTTGCACATATAAGTGAAGCTCTTATTCATTTCAAAAGATTCGCAATGTTCATCCTTAAACCATCCCAACTTTGGTGAATAAACCTTACTTGCATCAAATTTACATGCTACAACATGCTTAAATAAGCAAACATGCAATAAGTCATTGGACACAGAATCACCACCAAGATTGGAGGCCATATCAAAATGATTAAATATTAGTTCTTTTGCATCGACAGTTAATTCAATGGGTGCACTCAAAATTGTTGATATTTCAGTTGTTTGATCACTCTCTAAAATAGGTGGTGTGCTCAAATCAACAGGTAACTCAATACATGACGCATTCAAGTTAACTAGGCATGCATCATTCTGATGTGAAGTTATATCATCAATATCTTTACTGTTACCTTGTGGCAAAGATGTAGCTGATGTAGGTACGAACATTGACAATGTACCATACCCTTGAGATGATGCCGCGCTCATAATCCGAGGTGCAATGATGGAGGAACCCACCGGCGGTGGTGAGCATGAACTGGAATAGTAGTTGTTGTAGTCACCTAATGCATCCTCCTGTATCTGTCTCTCAAAGGTACAAGCACGGACATACATACCAGTAATGCAACGAGGAATATACTGAAATCTTGCCTGAATATCATGGTTCAAACCACCAAAAAATATATTCATTGTATCATTCTCAGATTCTTCTATGTCACAATGATGCATATAAGATTTGAACGCTTGGTAGTAAGCATGAACAGTGTTGTTGCCTTGTTTAAATTGTTCAAATTTGCGAAGCAATTCACGACGATAATAAGGAGGGAAAAATTGTTGTCTCATTACAGCTTTCAAAACTTTCCAAGTTGTGGGTTGGTTATCAATGTTTTTCTTACAATGTACACTCCACCAAACAGAAGCAAAATCAGTAAATGCTCTAGTGGCTGCTCGCACTCGCTCAAGTTCAGAAAAGTCATGGTGACTAAAAATTTGTTCTACTTCAAGCTCCCAAGCTAGATAAGTAGTAGGATTAAATCTACCCTCAAATGACGGTAAAAAGATAACCTGACCATGTGCTTGTGTGTGTTGTCCCAACTCTCGTGATGGTGAAGATGTGTCCGTCGTCCAAGAACTTCTATCTTCGGAACCTGTCATGATTAGTAGAAACAAGAAACAAAATTCAAGAATAATGTTCCTATGAACTACTAGGGTGTGGTGGTAAAGCGCTCACAGTAAAGCAAATATCAATATCTTACAAGTTCTTACCAAGCAGCAGGTGGTGACAGGCAACCAGCGGTGTCAAATAACTCTGAAGATTGTGTAAAGCGATTGCCAGGGGAACGTACGTATACGCGGTGTAGAAATATGTGGAGCTGGGTTGGCTATATATGGTAGCAAAAGATTAGCAATAATCAATTCAGAGATGCAATGTTGAATAAACGCTCAACGACGGTACTGTGCTGGTCCTAGGCTAGACCGAACTAGAGACGCAAGCCTAGAACACTAATGAGGTCACGTCGTAGCACAACTAGCATCAATGAAGGATACTAAGTAGCTCTGGACAGCAAGATATAAGTGAAGATCACAACGGCAGTAAAGATAATGATGTGAAACAACAGCCAAGCAGGATATATCAACAACTTTGTCTCCAGCTTTCCTGTGAAAAAGTTTGTGCCGATTTTGTTGATTTTTTTTAAGAATGGTATTGACTCAAGCTTTCAAGCACAAATGGAATCACTCAATCCCGAGTTGATATGAGGAGTCAAAAAATTCGAAAACTGGCCTGAAAAACTAGAATAAGCTGTGTTCATGAACTTCGGAGGGCAAAAAGACCTATTTAGAAGCCGATTTTGAGGTGTCAAATATTGAACTAGCTTCTTCAACTATTTAGATGTGGCTCGTCGCTAGCTTTCGTTTGAGTACTCGCGGAGGCAAAACGGACTTCGTATGAGGAAGTTATGCCTGTTTTACTGAACAGTGCACAAAACAGATTCCAATCCGAATTCAACTACGAGATTGAGTCTAAAAAGATCCGAATTTTGTTTTTTTCTTCTCTTTTTTTTCCTCACACTTTTTTTTCTTTCTCTCCTTTTTTTTCTCTGACTTTTTTTCTCTTTTTCTCTTTTTTTATCGTTTTTTTCTCTTTTTTTTCTCCCTCTTTCCAAAACAAACTAGATAAGATGCAGATTGGATCAAGCGAAGATGTGAACGATCTCAACTATTATTATGACAATGAATGGTGGGTAGCACGTGGTGGAAATTGATGGATGGGTGGTGGACAGCGGAAGAGATAATGATGCAGCGGTGGCGTGACGAATGTGAACAGAACTCGAAACTCTAAACGAACTAGACACTAAGACCAGCAACTCGACACGACGATGCAACCGATAATTTAACTATGCAAGCAATGAAAAGAAAATTGCAAAGGCTCAGGCTGGCTTGGACCAAGGATGAATAGATCTAACTCTTTTTTGTGGCTTTTTCTTGGACAATAGGTAAAAAAAATAAATCTAATCTAGGAAAACTGGAAATTCTCACCGAGCAACCCGAAAACTGATACCACTTGATAGAGGCGAGGGTCCCGATCTTTCGATGAGATGATAACTATCGATTTGGTGGAGACGACTTTGACGATCCGACTACAAACGTGCACGACGTTGCGCCTTAGCAATCGCTAAACCAATCTCCTGAGGTTACTGACGATGCTGGAAGCACGGTCAGCCTGACCACGAAGGTCTATTCCTGCAAGCAATCGAAGAACGAGCAAGAATATGATAAAGCAATCCAAATATTGCAAATATATATGAAGTATTGATAATGGTGGGGATCCAGAAGCAGTCTTGATCTGGTCGTTGGACACAAACGAAGTACACGAAGTTGCAATGGCTAACTTTTAACTAAACAAATCCCAAGGAAAAAGCTACTAGATGGATCTACTTATATAGGAGCAAGGGGTGGCGGCCAAGGAGGTGGGAGGACGTCCCAAGGCAGCCTAAAACTAACCCTAGGTCGTACAAGGCTCATGGGCCCAAGTGGAGGTGATGCAACACCTTTGGGCTTGTAGTTTGACTCGGATTCTGCTGCAACGTCAGATTGTTTCATCCGTAACTCAACGTTCCGGACGAATTTGAAGGTGAATCCGATTGAGTTGGAAAGAACACGAAATCTAGTTTCCAACAAAAAAAGAATCACCCAATTTGGAGTCCGTATGAAAAAGTTGTTGGCGATTTGAGTCAGGTATGTCTGTGCAGTCCGAATCTGAATCCAGAACGTGAGAGACTTGGACTCTATCTTCTCTTGGCCCAAAAGTGACGTGAGAGGACTTTTTGAACACAACATAAACTTCTCCTTTTCCCTTATCTTCGTATGTGGATTGTACAAATGTCCCGTACACCTGCAATTAGACAAAACACAAAAGTGTGTGAAGTATTTTTATTCTGGATAACATAAATAGATTATTGAATAGCTTGCATTAGAAATCACCTGACAAATATGCATGTATGAAATATTTTTGGTCGTATCCAAGATAGTCATGTCCTCATCAAAATCTATATAGAAGGGGACGCAAGGGGAGTCGAGGGCAGATCAAAGGAACCAACAGAGCACACAGAACTTCCCCCTGGACTTCAACCCGCCGGCCGACGCTTCCGCGACAAAACAGGTGAAGCAGCTTCTATGCGAGAAGAGGAGAGGAGGGGAACGAAGAAGGAAGCGATTTTTGGAGGGGAGGGGAGCGGAACGGGGGAGAGCAGAGGTTAAAAGGTGAGTGGGAGAAAACCGACGACTAAAGCCCACGATCGTGGAAGAAAAAGAAAAAGGGCAAAGCCCACTATCTCAGGGCAGTTACTAAAAATAATAGCAAAAATTAAATACAATAAAAAATTAATATAGAGGGAGAAAACGAACGGCTAAAGTACAAATAAGACCTCATAACAATACAATAAAAATATCAAAAAAGTACAATTGAAATACCTTACATAGACTATACAAAATTAAGTACAATATTTCTCAAAAAAATAATGAAAAGTACAAAGAATGGTGGTACGCTTTGAATCACGAATTCATGGTAAGGATTCGCATCCTCACACTCGTGTACACGTATGACTCCGAAGCACATTATACAATGCAGATACCTAACAAAGATACCAAATTGTCGCAAGTTATGTTACAGATCCACCTCAGTGTATGAGAAATACCGCTTCTTACCGATGATGTGTGTTCATCAATCTATATAAGAAAAAAGATGTGTCAGTTCAACTATGCCCCTCGGTGCGGTGCCGGTTTCCCCCCTAAAAAGATAGATAATGGGGGCAAGTCCATACAAGGAAGATGTGTCAGTACAACTATGCCCCTCGGTGCGGTGTTGGTTTTTCTTCTAAAAAGATAGATAATGGGGCAAGTCATGTCACGGACTCGCCTCCGCATGCGACACCGCGGCACGCCGCGCAGTCGCCTGCTACGGTCGTTCCTGGCTTGGCCTCGCCGAGATGGGGGAGGGAGGGTTCCTACCCCCTCCCCCCCGGCACGGCCTCGCGCTAACGCGGCAGTGCGCTCATTTGATAGGCGCAGTGCGGTTATTCTGTCCCC
>NC_041382.1:375042523-375177355 GCF_002162155.2 Triticum dicoccoides
TCCTCCGCATGCGATGCCGCGGCACGCTGTATCGTCGCCTACTAAGGTCCGTTCCTAGCTCGGCCTCACCGTGATGGGGGAGGGGATCCCTCCCCCCTCCCCCTGTAGTTAGGTTGATGCAACCATCAATGTCGATGTGGTAGGCAACTTCCATCAACTGGTACCCGTTTTTGTCTGAAGTCTACACCTTCAGTATCCTCGAACTAGGAGCAACAATCCTGATTCTGGGTGACATTTTCTGCAAATGGGCATGGGATTAGAAAATGAAGTGAACACCTGACATAACTGAATATTTGCACAGATCTAGGAACTGTTGCATAACAAAGTGAAAAGAAATATCTGAACCAAAACAAAAACACCAAACTAACTAGTCATATGTCCTGACTAAACTGAAGAAATATACATATCAATACCCCAACAGTAAAACATCTTACAAAAACAAAACAAGGATTATCCAGAAATGGATAAATACTGTTAACTAATGAACTAATACACACACAATTCCCTACTATTAACTTCTGACAAAACCAAATAAAAATTATAGACAAACTCTTCAGAAAAATAAACTACAGATTCAGTCCATGGGATTCAATATGAGGCCTACAAAAATAAACTACAGCAGACACGAAAGTTGCCCACGGCTCTGACTCTCAGTGAGCTCCAAACCAGATTCATACACACAGCCGTCAGCTATGCGCGCCATCTTTGCAAGACATCCGAATGGACAATCCTCCATGGGGAACACATGAAAAGGGAAGAAAACAATAGAGAGAAGAGGGAGGAACCTACATATGATTCTAGAAGATGGAAAAAAAAGAAGGGGAGACTGAGCCACACACCACACTTAGATGGATAGAATTTATAGCCAGGAAGACTCGCAGATTATAAAAAAATAGGCAGGTGGGCAGCTAGCTGGTAGAAAATAGTTATTATACAAGTCATACAACATTGACCGCAAAACAGTTCAACTTCAGATAAAGTAGCAGTTCAAAATAATTGTTGGAGAGTGTCGGCGTTCTGGGAACGGGGGTCCCCAGACTTGCCTGCCTGCGGCCTGCGGCGTGGCTCGAGTGGGGGCCCAGCATGGCCCATCTTCATCAGCTCAAGCTCAAGACCCTCGCGAGGGACCAAGCCTCGCGGGGCAGACGACAGGAAGCTTCCTCAGAGGCAGCCTCATCAGGCAGGCTCGCGAGGAGGCGGAGAGATCAAGGCGGGGGTACCTCGCGAGGAACCCATGACGCAAGCCATGACGATCGAGGCCAGGCGGGCGCCAGGCGGGTGCTGGCCTGCGCAGTGTCCTTGTTTCTCCTTCGGTGCAAAGGGGGCAAGCACAGGCCAAGGTATCAGGCAAAGGTTACCATTCCAGTGCAACAAGACCAAGACCAGCCGGACGGCAGGACGGAGGTCACCGTGGAGCCCAAGACGGCGTCATCACCAGTGCTTTTGGCAGCCGAAGACCACCTTTGGTCAGGATAACTTGTACTAGATGTTCCCCTTCAAAATGGCCAATTGTTGGCGCCCTTCCCGCTCATTATTTGGGGAGAGGCCCAGGGCCTCTATAAATAGAGCTAGCCACCACGGAGTAGAGGCATCAAGAAATCTAGTAGAGGCATCGAGAAATCTGGTAGAGCCCAAGCAGAGAGAAAGAGAGAGAGATGGCTGAACTCACCCAAGCAGTCCGTCGCACCAGCTCACGAACACCCCTCGCGAGGTTGTTCTTCCTCTGTACTGTTCATCATCAGCCCCTGAGGCAATCCACCACACCACACACTGGAGTAGGGTATTACACCACAACGGTGGCCGAACCAGTATAAATCTTGTGTCCCTTGTGTTGTTCATCGTTTCCAACTTAGTTTGCACGAGGAGATCGGACGTAGATCGGTAGGGGAGAGATCTCCGAGCGCACCCCAGTGTTCGAACCTCAAGGGTCTGCCGGAACCCGAAATCTGACATTTGGCGCGCCAGGTAGGGGTGCACCGGAACCTTTCTTCTGCTGTTCGCGTGTGATATTCCGTCGTGTCCATGGCTGACGCTCGTCAGGCTCGCGCCGAGCGCCGGGCTGCTCGCGCCACTCGCGTCGCCCAGACGGCGCCCGTCGGCGGTCCCCCTCGTCGTTCCCCATCGCCTGCCACCAACGCCGCCACCGGCCCGGCGGGGAACGAGCAGCAGGCCTCGTCCCAGCATCCTTCGGTACGGCGAGATGGCCGCGCCACCACCCTGTCGCTGACTCTAGCTGGTTCTTCATCCCACGCCCGTCGCGCTCCCATGGATGCGCACGCCTCGCTGCTCCTGGCAAGAGAGCTCCTGCACTGCCGCCCCGTCGACGACCTCTACGAGGACTGGCTCGCCCGCATCACCGAGCTCGTCAGCGCCATAGGGGGCTCTCCCTTGCGGTCCCTCTTGCTGCCTCGCCCTCCGTTCCGCGCAGGGGGCGAGGATCAGGAGATGCCTCCGCCACCTCCTCCCCAAGAAGGCGCCTTGGCTGCAAGGCGTGCAGCCCCAGGGCGAAATCCCCCACGTCCAGCACCTGGCAGCAATAAGGGAGCTGCCAAGAGATCCCGTGTCCCCGAGAAGGTGCTCGTGCGCTCCCAGCGCCGGCGCGCCAAGATCACGTCCCCGTGCCTCCACGACAACACCCCGCGCTGCTCCCAGCGGCGGCGCATGGTGATCCGCAGGAGCAAGCCCGGCACCAGCAAAGGGCGCCGGTGGCCACGGCAGGCCGCCTCGCCTTCACCCCCGAGCTGCGTGGCGTCACATGGCCAGGCAAGTTCAAGCCTGACCTCCCTCCTCGCTACAACGGCACGGCGGACCCCGCGGAGTTCCTACATCTCTACGAGCTGGGCATCATAGCCGCCAACGGAGACAAAAGGGTCATGGCGAACTGGTTTCCCATGGCACTCAAAGACGGCGCCCGCACCTGGCTCCTGAACCTAGATCCCGGCACGATCTCCTCTGGGGACAAGATGTGCACCCGCTTCATCGCCAACTTCCAGGGCACTCGCGACCGGCCTCCGGCTGTGGGTGACCTGCGCCGCATCAAGCAACAGCCAGGGAAAACCCTGCAGAAGTACATCTAGCGCTTCAACCATGCTCACCTTAAGATCCCCAAGGTGACTGAGGAAGCCATCATCTCAGCCTTCTCCGACGGCGTGCGCGACATCAAGATGAAGGAGGAGCTGGCAATCCATGAGGACCTATGCAAATCCCTGGAGCTGTTTAACTTGGCGACCAAGTGCGCCAGGGCTAAGGAAGGGCGTCTCTCCCTCCTCGAGCTCCTGGCAGCCGACCCAGAAGAGAAGAAGCTCAAGGCCAAGGACGTGAAGCGCAAGGGGGCTGCCCTGCTTGCGGCAGAACCAGACACCAAGCGAGGCAGGGATCAGCCTGAGTCATCCAAGGGCAGCCGGTACTGCGTGTACCACGACCTCCACACCCACAACACCAACGAATGTCAAGAGCTCAGGGCCATGCGAGACGGGCGAATCGGCCGACGCCCCGAGCGCAACGACAGGGGCTATGGCCGAGGAGGAGGAAGAGGTGGAGGACGATGGGAAGACCGTGGCCCTCGCCAAGGGTGGCGTGACCGACCTCGCGAGGATCGCTGGCAGGACCAGCCTCGCGAGGGAGGCTGGAGGGATCAGCCTCGTGAGGATCGCCCCAACGGCAATGCAGGTCTTCCTCCTTTGCCGCCACCACCAAGGAGGAATGAAGACCAACATCAAGACGATGGGGCTGGGGGCTTCCAGGAGCCGCGCACAATCACGTGCATCTTGGGTGGCGCCCAGGCCCCAGTATCACAGCGCATCTTCAAGCAATTTGCTCGTGAGGTGAATGCAGTCCTCCACAAGCTTGAGGCCACACTCCCTCTCAGGTGGTCTACGTGTGCTTTCACGTTCAGCTCACCGGATCAGCTCAAGTGCGTGGCAACGGCCAGAGTCCTCCCGATGCTTTGCTCCCCAGTCATCAGCAATGTGCAGGTCACCAGGACCCTCATCGATGGCGGTACATGACTCAATATCCTGTCCGTCAAGATTCAACAATCTCCAAGTGCCGTATGATCAGCTTCAGCCAACCAAGCCTTTCTCAGGAGTCACCGATGGTTCCACTGTTCCAATAGGGTAGGTGCGCCTTCCAGTCACCTTCGGACAGCGCAACAACTACCGCACCGAGCTCATCGACTTCGACGTCGCCCACATCCGCCTGCCGTACAACGCCATCCTCGGGTACCCAGCTCTGGCCAAGTTCATGGCAGTGACTCACCATGGTTACAACATCCTCAAGATGCCAGGAAGCAGTGGAGTCATCACCGTACCCTGTGAAGAAAGGGATGCAGTGTGCTCGCTTGAGCGTGTGTACCAAGCCGCAGCAATCGAAGACCCAGATCATAGGAGCGGGAGACTTCCCGAGGCGACCCTCAAGAAGAAGAAGGCTTCGCCTAGCCCAAGCCACAAGGAAGCCGGCGCCTCCGGAGGGTTGCGTCAGGTTTCGCGCCCGATCAGGGAGCGCCGCCCTCTCACGCATAGGAAGGTGCGCCCGGCGCCCTCCTCAGGCAGGGCCCGGGGGCTCTTTCTTGGAGAGCCACCGACTTTGCCAAGGTCGCGAGGGAGGCGCTCGGGCACCACTTGGAGGGGTGCTTCCAGGCACGTTTCCCTCAGGAAGATACAAGGCAAGGAAGACCAAACGCTCAGGAGTTCATTGCAAGAAATAACCAGGAGCTACAAGAGTCAAGAGTCATGCGCGGCAGCCACCGCTTGCCCGCCGTAGCCCCACATCCATGCGAGGATGGTGGGCTGCGCGTCTGCATCGACATACCAGGGCTCAACCGAGCCGCGTCTCAGGAGCGCATCTGGCCTTCGCGCGTGGGGCGCTGTGAGGGGCCACCTCACAGCTATGTTCGCATGCCCTTCGGCCTGCCGAACGCAGTCGCCGCTCACCAGCGCCTGCTGAGGAGCATTCTGGAGGCTCAGGAGGTCAGGCACTATGTGGTCTTGGCAGGGATGGAGATGGCTCTCGAGGACCCACCTGTGCCCCCAGAGCCTCCCGAGGCCCCTGGGCCTGGGGGCTCGTGAGGGCCGACGTCTTCACCGCGCATCGCTCACTTCCCCAGCATCACTTCATCTTCAGTGGCATCAGGTGACATCTTTCAGAGTTCTACTTTCAGCTGGGAGCGCCCACAGGGCCGCATCATTCCCAGGCCGCATGGGTCCGTCCTCGCGGCATGTATCCGTTTTTGCTTATGTTCTTTACCTACCTTGCTGGGGGCGCCCCTCGGGCTGCATCATCCCCAAGCTGCTCGGGCGCGGCCCAGTGGCGTTTGCTTTTCCCGCATCTACCTGAATGAATTTACTCTTTCCCATGATTGTCACATGCTGCTTATCGTCATGCAAAGCGCTTGCACGTTAAAAGGGGGGTACCTGAGCATCGCGACTCATGGGCTCCTACTGGCTCTCCAGCCCTCATCCCCTGGCCTTGACCCACGGCATCGCGACCTGTCATACCAGCGGCGGCTGAGCTCGCTCGAGGGCCGGGACCTGAGGACGTAGAGCATTTGCATTCTAACCACCCCGCAGGGACACATAATTGATAAAGGCCCAGAGCCAGGCGCAAGCCGCCTCGAGGTAGGGCCTCGTGAGTCCCGCGCTGGCTCACGGGTGCCCAGATACACCTCTCCTAGCCCTACCGTGCCGGCCACGTGTTAGGGCGGGGCTGTATACGCCCCGGGGGCTCCTCCCGGAGGGGAGCCCTCTCCCACGTACCAGTGGAAGCACCATGCTCCGCGCTGGCTGACGACACTGCCGAGGAGCGGCTATGCCCGTACACATACGGAAGCGCTATGCTCCGCGCAGGTGATAAAGAACTGAGGGCGGCCCATGGCCGTACCAACCTCAGGGACCCCAGTGCTCAGTGTCCGGCACTGTCGCAACGCCTCCCCTCGGGAGCGCCGTGCGAGGGGGCTGGACACGGGGGCTACGCCAGGGCCTCGCCCGAGCGTACGCCACCTAGCCAGGTCCCTCGGACCTGGTCGTCACGCGCCCTCCCCGAGCGGAGCCAAGGTATGAAGACCCGTTTGAGCGTCAAGGGGGACTCCTGAGCATCGCGACTCAGGAGCCTAACTGGTCACATAGCCCCTCACTCCTTAGTCTCGTCCTTGGTTTCCGGTCGGGGCTAATGCTGGGTGAGGTACGCGCGGGGCCGGGCCCTGCCGACGTAGAACGATCAATCCACTCCTCGCTCCCCCCTTCCCTACTTGTTGCTCGCGCGTCAAGGGGGACTCCTGAGCATCGCGACTCAGGATCCTAACTTGCCACGTAGCCCCTCACTCCTTAGTTCCTTCCTTGGTTCCCGGTCGGGGCTAACGCTGGGTGAGGTACGTGCGGGGCCGGGCCCTGCCGACGTAGAGCGCAAGCAAGTAGGAGAGGAAAATGCAAATTCCAGGAAATTCAAAGCAAATATTACAAGCCATAGATTGTTCCATAACACCAAACACAAGTTTAAACGCCTCCGCGAGGCATGGTGCATGTTGCAAGAATAAAAACAGGACAGAAGCCGCGAAGGGATCACTCTCTAGTGACGCCGTCGCCGGTGGTGGAGTCACGCTGGGCGACTTCGCCTCCTGAGGTCGCGGAGCCGGCGGCACCGCGCCCGGGCAGGACGCTGGAGGAGCGGAACTTCCCCAGCAAAACCTCGGCCCGGCCTTTCACAGCCTCAGCGGCGTGCTGCCGCTCACGGGCTCCAGCAGGCTGCCGAAGTCGATGTTGGGGGCGCGTAGGTAGACGTGGCTGAGGACATGCGTCAACACCGCAGAGGACAGGGCATGCGCCTCGACCTCGATCATGGGGCCAAGGCCGTCTACGACGTCTTCAAGCGCATCGACCAGGAAGGGGAGCAGCTTGGCGGGGCCGTCCTCCGCGCCAGCCAACGGCTCCTCCAGGCCGCTCTCATAAAGCGTCTTCAGAATGGCGCGAGCCTTCTTCTCCAGCTTCGTGAAGGCCACCCGGTCCTCCATCAGGACCTTCGCCTTGGCGTCCAGCTCGGTCCTCTCCGCCTTCAGCGACCGCTCCAGCATCTCTAGTCGGCTGTGGCAGTCATCAAGCTTGGCGTCCCGGTCCTTGGCGGCGGCCTCCCGAGCCTTCATCTCCTTCTCCTTCTCCTAGCGCCGTGCACCTCCTTGGCGAGCTCATCGTGCAGGCCTTGCAGCTCGGCCTCCAGCGTCTTGCAGTGGCCCTGGGCAGTTGCAACGTCACCCAGGGCAGCGTCGCGAGCGGCCTTGGCTTGGTTGGCGGCCCGCTTCTCCTCATCGGAGGCCGACACGGCCTGGCTCAGCGCCGCTCGGACGGAGGCGACAGAACGAGCCCAGCCAGAAGCCAACTCCAGACCCCCGGCCACCAGGCGAGGGTCCGCGCTCAGAAGATCCTCCCGCAGCTAGCTTAGCTCATTGGCAACCTGATCCAGGATGGCGGCAGAGAGAGCAGAAGGGACAAGAACCTGTGGAGCGGGCGGAGAAGACGGGAGCGTGACCACGGCTTGGCAGGAAGGAACCTCCTGGGCCTTGGCCGCCCCGGCTGCAGCATCGGGCATAGTCGACTCCAGGTTCAGCGGGGCCACAGGGGCTGACTCCTTGCCGAGGTGCCCCAGTTCGCCTCGCGAGGGCGATCGGGCCAGAGAGGCGCAAGCCTCGCCGTCTTCTCCCCCAGCAGATGAAGGCGTCGCCCCGGCAGACAGATTCGCCCCAAGCAGGGCCGCAGAAGCTTCTTTCAACCTCTTGGCCGCAGGTGCCGGCCTGGTAAAAGAATGCAGACGTCAAGCCTCAACGGCAGAAACCAAGTAAAAGCACAAATCGAGCACTCACTGGACATCATCCGCGGACTCAAGCAACCTCCGGCCGAACTTGAAACCCGAGAGCCTGCAGCGGGGGTCAGCCTTGGGAGGCCCGGAAGCAGAAGGCATGCCAGGAGGGTTGGAGCTGGCCTTGGACCCCCAGGTACCAGAGCAGACCCTGGGAGAACCAGGCTTGACCTGCCCTTCCTCGTGATCGAGGAAGAGCCCTCCCCTCCTCGCCTGGTGCTGGCCTCGTTGTCGTCCGGCATGGAGCTAAGGGCCTGGGACCTGCGCCGAGGGAAGGACTCGCCCCAATCCTCGCCAGTCGCCTCCGACTCAGACTCTTCCTCCTCTGCCTCTTCTTCCCCTTTTCCCCCGCTGGAGCTGCCGGAGGACAAGTTCACCGTCGCCAGCACCGCCAGGTCCTCGGGAGCCTCCACGGGCACCAGCCCCTCACCATTGAAGGTGGGCATGGCGTTCACCACCTGCTCCCAGTCATCACGAAGGAACAGGGGCACGGGGGCGCCCAGCGGGCTCGCCACGTCCTCTCAACCAAGGAATGGAGGGCTGCGACCAAGTCCTCGTCGGTTAGGGCCTCAGAGCTCAGGCGTAGGGTGACGTCTGCTCCCCCAAGCCTCCACAGTGGGAGCGAGTGCTCCTGGAGTGGAGCCACCCGGTGCTCCAAGAACTCCCTCGGGAGCGTGGCCCCGGTTAACTTCGCTGCCCCCAAGTTGCTGGGCCTCAGACCCGTGTTCATCCTCTTCAGCACCGCCTTCGCACGGGGGTCGACGAGCTCCGCATGGGACCACGCGTCAGCAGCCTTGGGCTGCCCCGTGGGCAACACCAGCCGGGGGTGGATGCGCCCAACGTCCACCATGACCCACTTGCTTCGGAAGCCTTCGATCCTCTTTCCAGGCTTCGAGATAGCATTGGAGCTGGAGTATGCGATAAAGCTCGCGCATGCAGAGACATGGGCACCAGAAACCCGGAGGGAGAAAAAGTGGCGCAGCAAGGCCACTGAGGGCTTCACCCCAACGTGAGCCTCGCAATAGTAAGCAAAAATCGCCAGGAGAAGAACAGAGTTGGGATGGAGGTGCAGAGCTTGCAAGTTGTATAGACGGAGGACAGCTAAGAAGAATTCAGAGAAAGGAGGCACCAGTCCAGTGACGATGGCGCTCACGAATAGCGGGTAGAAGGTGCTCCCTTGCCCTCAGGCTGGTCGGAGCCGGCCTTGAGCACGGTTGCCCCCTGGCGGCCCTACGCCACTGTCATCAGGCGCGTAAGGGCAAGATTCTTCTCTGACATGTTTGGGGAATCCAAAGCCGGTGAGTACTGCTACGTCTCGAGCTAGCGTTGGTTTTCCCTGAAGAGGAGGGGGTGATGCAGCACAGTAGCGTAAGTATTTCCCTCAGTTTTTGAGAACCAGGGTATCAATCCAGTAGGAGGTCACGCACAAGTCCCTCGTACCTGCACAAAACGGTAGCAACTCGCAACCAACGCTTAGGGGTTGTCAATCCCTTCACAGTCACTTATGAGAGTGAGATCTGATAGAGATAATATTTTTGGTATTTTTGGTATAAAGATGCAAAGTGAAAAGTAAAAGCAAAACAAGTAAAATAAAGTAATGGAGATTGATATGATGAGAATAGACCCGGGGGCCATAGGTTTCACTAGTGGCTTCTCTCAAGAGCATAGATATTCTACGGTGGGTGAACAAATTACTGTTGAGCAATTGATAGAATTTAGCATAGTTATGAGGTTATCTAGGTATGATCATGTATATAGGCATCGCGTCCGTGACAAGTAGACCGACTCCTGCCTGCATCTACTACTATTACTCCACTCATCGACCGCTATCCAACATGCATCTAGAGTATTAAGTTAAAAACAGAGTAACGCCTTAAGCAAGATGACATGATGTAGAGGAATAAATTCATGCAATATGATAAATACCCCATCTTGTTATCCTCGATGGCAACAATACAATACGTGCCTTGCAACTCTTTCTGTCACTAAGTAAGGACACCGCAAGATTGAACCCAAAGCTAAGCACTTCTCCCATTGCAAGAACTACCAATCTAGTTGGCCAAACCAAACGGATAATTCGAAGAGACTTGCAAAGATAACTCAATCATACATAAAAGAATTCAGAGAAGATTCAAATATTATTCATAGATAAGTTGGATCATAAACCCATAATTCATCGGTCTCAAGAAACGCACCACAAAAAGAAGATTACATCGAATAGATCTCCACGAGAGAGGGGGAGAACATTGTATTGAGATCCAAAAAGAGAGAAGAAGCCATCTAGCTACTAGCTATGGACCCGAAGGTCTGAAGTAAACTACTCACACTTCATCGGAAGGGCTATGGTGTTGATGTAGAAGCCCTCCGTGATGGATGCCCTCTCCGGCGGAGCTCCGGAACAGGCCCCAAGATGGGATCTCATGGATACAGGAAGTTGCGGCGGTGGAATTAGGTTTATGGCTCCGTCCCTGGTCTAATGGGGGTACGTAGGTATATATAGGAGGAAGGAGCACGTCGGTGGAGCTCCGAGGGGCCCACGAGGCAGGGGGGCACGCCCAGGGGGGGCCCTCCACCCTCGTGACCTCCCCGGAAACTTCTTGGAGTAGGGTCCAAGTCTCCTGGATCACGTTCGGTGAGAAGATCACGTTCCCGAAGGTTTCATTCCGTTTGGACTCCATTTGATATTCTGTTTCCTCGAAATAATGAAATAGGCAAAAAAACAACAATTCTGGGCTGGGCCTTCAGTTAATAGGTTAGTCCCAAAAATAATATAAAAGTGGAAAATAAAGCCCAATATAGTCCAAAACAGTAGATAAAGTAGCATGGAGCAATCAAAAATTATAGATACGTTGGAGATGTATCAAGTACCAGGCCTCGGTCGGAGACTTGCGAGGCGCCATGGCGTGCCGGATGAGGAGGATTGAGGCAGATCCGAAGGACTTCGGGAGCAAGAAGGAGGAGAGCCAGAAAGGGGATCTTGGGCGAGACGGATGAGAACTAGGCAAGTAAGACTGGCCCGGGCACCCCTTTTGTCAGATGGGCAGTTGCCGAGGCGTCGTGGGAAGTGCAGTCGCCCATGTCCAATCAACTACCACGCGGCGCCGAAGGCCGCAGGGTTTTGGGGCCCGCGGTGCTTCGTGCTTGCCCCTTCGCTTCTCTGCTAAGCCAAGCCCGCGCGCGCCTTGGGCCCGGTGGCTACTGTCTGTGTTCTGGGAATGGGGGTCCCCAGACTTGCCTGCCTGCGGCCTGCGGCGTGGCTTGAGTGGGGTCCCAGCATGGCCCATCTTCATCAGCTCAAGCTCAAGACCCTCGCGAGGGACCAAGCCTCACGGGGAAGACGACAGGAAGCTTCCTCAGAGGTAGCCTCATCAGGCAGGCTCGCGAGGAGGCGGAGAGATCAAGGCAGGGGTACCTCACGAGAAACCCATGACGCAAGCCATGACGATCGAGGCCAGGCGAGCGCCAGGCGGGTGCCGGCCTGTGCCGTGTCCTTGTTTCCCCTTCGATGCAAAGGGGGCAAGCACATGCCAAGGTATCAGGCAAAGGTTACCATTCCAGTGCAACGAGACCAAGACAAGCCGGACGACAGTACGGAGGTCACCGTGGAGCCCAAGACAGCGTCATCACCAGTGCTTTTGGCAGCCGAAGACCACCTTTGGTCAGGATAACTTGTACTAGATGTTCCCCTTCAAAATGGCCAATTGTTGGCGCCCTTCCCGCTCATTATTTGGGGAGAGGCCGAGGGCCTCTGTAAATAGAGCTAGCCACCACAGAGTAGAGGCATCGAGAAATCTAGTAGAGGCATCAAGAAATCTGGTAGAGCCCAAGCAGAGAGAAAGAGAGAGAGACGGCTGAACTCACCCAAGCAGTCCGTCGCACCAGCTCAAGATCACCCCTCGCGAGGCTGTTCTTCCTCTGTACTGTTCATCATCAGCCCCTGAGGCAATCCACCACACCACACACTGGAGTAGGGTATTACACCACAACGGTGGCCCGAACCAGTATAAATCTCGTGTCCATTGTGTTGTTCATCGTTTCCAGCTTAGTTCGCATGAGGAGATCGGACGTAGATCGGTAGGGGAGAGATCTCCGCGCGCACCCCAGTGTTCGAACCTCAAGGGTCTGCCGGAACCCAAAATCCGACAGAGAGCACATACGGCAGCAGTTCAAAGTGCACATAACAAACATATGTAGATAAAACAACTTATTCAGAGGTACACAGTTGAATTCATTTAGTCATTCAACCATCTGCTCCCTCACAACACAATCTTAAAATCACAAAAATTCAGTACTTCAGTCATTACGATCAATGAAACGGCGCCATTTGGCCCTGGTTGATGGATGTGGAGCCGTGGCTGCTCTCACCCTCGCCCAACTGATGATCTTCATATGGTTCCTTCCCCTGCCCTCTGGTAAAAGTAGCTCTAGTTCATTGGAGTTGCAAGTATCCATCACCTCATGGGCAAGGCATCTGTTGAACTCTGCCTCCACTTCCTCCTCGGCAGCACGTCATGCCCTCTGCCTGCGCCTGCGCCTCCTCCTCTGCTCTGCTACTGCAGCCCTCACATCGACGGCATCCCCCTCCTCCTCTGTGACCTCTCCTAGCTCAGGATCCATCTGGCTTTTCTTTGGTGGCAGCTCGTGGAATGAAAATGACAGAGGGCAGGGGCTTCATATTCAAAGTGCAGGTGGTTGGGTAGGCAGCCAGTAGAAACTACTTACTCCGATGTCAACGCATAGTAATACAACTTTGACACGGAGCAGTCCAACTACACATATGACAGCCATTCAAACAACACTGAAAAACATGCAACTTAATTGCACAGTTTGACCAGATTACAAGAAATCGTAGGCTATAGTCAGCCACCATACACCACCTCCGCCAACGACCAAATCACATGGGAATCCGGGGTAGAAACAACTCAAGAAGCAAAATTGACAACACAAATCTATTCATACAATCCTCATATCTCTCCCTGCAACGCCAATTCGAAAATAAAACATCAGAAAAAGAAGAACACATTTGCATGGCGGACATGGCCAACGACCAAGAACTCCAAAACTTCTAATCAGAAATTATAGCGAAAGTATCTCGAAAAACTCTAACACACCGATCATTCTCACATCCCAATAACACATGAAACAACAAAGCAGACGTAAAATCGACGGCTACGAACACCACGGTGAACACAAATGCCCGCAACACCTCCGCCGCAAAATGCCCACGTCGTCACCTCTGGTGACTTGAGATCAGAAAACAAGACCAGGTGAGCGCGCGCACGTGCGGAACCCCGTACATGTCTCCTCTAGCAACAAATGGCCCACAACACCGCATAGGAGAACCCCTGGAAGCTCCCCATTGAATCCCTTGTTTTGGTCCGTCGAAGACGCAGGAAGATCAGTTCAGGTAGCAAACCATGTCAGTCCAACCTGTTAACTTCATCAGTTCGAGTAGGGTAACTGAATAATATTCTGTTACGCGAAACAGAATAGCCTAGATGTGTGTGTGTGTGTGTGTGTGTGTATTATGTGTGTGTGTGTGTTCTGTCCTCTGCATCATTCACTTATAGCTACGTCTTCAAGTTGCCATTTTTCTGCGCTAAGTGAATGTGATCGGACCCTAACCCTTCCTGTGCTTATCCCTCAAACTCTCTCTATCTCTTCATATGCATTTTGTTGACACGTGTCGAATGTCTTCACTATGTCCTTGTCAGCTGAAGATACAGAGATACACATTTAAACTCATTTTTATTATCTCTATCCTTTTTGCCTGAATACCAGAGAAGCCGAAATGACCAGCCGACAAACCAGGCACGTGTGGGGTCATGGCTCAACCTTCAATAAGTTGCATGTTTGCCATGTGTCCTTAAGATGTGAATCGTCAGGGGCACCTGAGTAATTAAACTACACCATCCCTCCTCCTTATAAATACTTCACCCCCTGCGGTCATTATCTCTTCTCCCCTCGCCGTCTCGCTCAAACCCTAGCGCCACCGCTAGCTTCCGTCATCGCCGGAGACGAAGCACTTCGCTGCCGCCACCTCTCCAACATCGTCTTCATGCCGACCGCAGACATCTTCCTCCCGCCGCCGCCGTAGGTGTCTTCCGCTGCCAAGTTAGGGCATGGGAGATTGGACTGCTCGGTCTCCAACTTTCCCGTCTAGCAGTTCTTCGTGCGGTAAATAAGAACTCACTTTTTATCGTTTATTAGATCTCATTGAACTATCCACATCCTCCAAAAGTTGTTTTACACTTCCAAATCTGGATCTCGTCTATTCTGAATCTCATATTCTGCAAAGTACTTTCACTTATGAATGCTTCACAACTAGTATGATTCCTCACTTGTACTTATTCATGGATTCGTACAAACTCACATCTATAAGTGAATGTCTTCGCGCTATGAGGTCAATGTCTTCAAACTGATTTATCTTCAAAATCTTCTGAGAATGCATATGACCTCTTCCCCTTCCCTCGCATCTCTAATGCTGTCACAGGTACATGTTCGTGGGAGAATCCCTTGGTTCTCATAGTCTGCATTCATTTGCAGAGTTCTTACAGCATCACATTGAATCACCTAAAGCCAGCTCCTGTCTGACGACCCGACTGAAGCCAAACACAGCTGTGAGGCCACTCAGTCTGAAATGAATGGCAGGAGGAAATCTACAAAGAAGGGTGGCAGGCAGCGCCGGGACAACACTGCTTTGGACCTGCCCCGGATCTCTATGAGCAATACAAGTATGAACCTGAAGAAACCTATGGTGAACGCAAAACTCGTGTCCAATGGATTCAAAGATATTGGGTAGTGGAATGGTTTCGGTATTACTTTGTTACTCCTGAATATGCAAAGAAGAATGTTATGAGGCCACCATGGGCTGATATTGTGTAAAGGAAGCTTCACCCCAAGATAAAGGTTGATGCCATTGCAAAAGGCTTCTATCCCTGCATGGTCAGAGGACCTCAACCTGAAAATGTCGACCCATCAAGTATCCGATGGTGTCGCGAAGATGAACCGTTTGAACAAAACTTCCAGTTTGCAAGGGCTTCTGCAGTCCAGAACAAGAAGGACCTGGGGATTGACTTCAACCCTGGTCTAGCTAGTCCAAGGCCAGATGGCAGTTGTGAAGCTAAATAAAATCTCATTGGTCCTTTCAATAGCTTTGATGGGCTTCTCTCCCACATCGCTGCACAGAGGGCCACTGTTGAAGAAGCTGCTCGTGAAGAGGAACATGAGGATGTTCCAGAGCCCCCGAAGCCAAAGAAAAAGTCAAAGGCTTCAAAATCTACTGCTGCTCCAAAGGCTTCAAGTGTGAAGCCATTGCAATCTGCACCTCCTGAATCTAGTGTGTAGTCTGAGGACTTGTCTCGCATACCCAAGAAGTCCAAGAAGCCCAAGAAGATTTCAGGGCATGGCCTCACTCCAGCTAGCATCCTGCACAATGAAGAGGATGTCATAGATCTGTCTAGTGATGAAGATCTGGCTGATGATGCTCTGGAGATGCTGATCAAGAGCAAGCAGGAGGCTGAGACCTTCAAAGATTTGCCCCTCTTCGATGCTGACATAATCAACAATTTCATTGATGAATGGTTTGAAGACACTACTCTCACCATTGATGATCTACAGCTGCCCATCGACATCAGCGTCACATTCCAGGGTTGTATAGCCAAAGAGCTTGCTATCGCTCAAACAATTGTTGAGCTGAAGAACAAAAGTGACCATGAGAAGGCTCTATTCAAGAAGCACATGGCCAAGCTCAATGTCACTGATGTTCAACACTTCAAGAAGATGATGGCCGATCTCAAAGAGGAATTCCATCAGCGTCGCAATGAAGCCAAAGGCTCCAGGGAGCGCATGAAGTACTATGCTGAGAAGTGTGTATAGGCTCACAACGAAGCCGTGAAGAGAAAAGCTCTTGGGCGTCCAGGCATTGACCCCAAGCTGGCTGCCAAGAAGAAGAAGCATGCTGCTGCTGAGGTTGAAGCTCCAAGGCAGGAAAGACCAAGCATTGTCTTCCCTGCCAGCATGACTGGCTCGAAGCCAAAAAAAGATGAAGCAGGCTGAAGCTGAAGCTAAGAAGCGAAAGCATCAAGAAGCTTCTCATGCTGCTCCTTCTCAAAAGAGGTTGAATGATAGAGGCTAAGGTGTCCCGATGTTTCGATGAGATGGTGGCTATCGTTTTCGGTGGGAGTCGACCTTGACGATCCGACTACGAACGTGCGAGACGTCGCGCCTTAGCAATCGCTAAACCAACTTCCGAGGGTTATTGACCACGCCGAAGCACGATCAACCTGACCACGAGGGTCTGTTTCCTGCGAGCAAACAAAGAACAAGCAAGAAACTAAGATTGCAATCGGGATATTGCGAATATAAGATGAAAGCTTTATTGATCAAGGTGGGGTTCTGTGACGTCTTGGTCTGGTCGTTGGACACAAACGAAGTACGCGAAGTTGCAGCTATGGCAAACTTTTAATCTAAACAAAACCCAAAGTCTAAACGACGCCCTAAGGGTTGTATATATGGAGGAAGAGGGGGGATTTTCGTGGCCCTTGAGGGTGGGGTCCGAAACCAACCCTAACTCTTGTTTCCCCACACATACGGACTCTAAAAATAGCCTATACTTAAGTATTTCGAAATTACATGGGCCTGGCCCATTAATAAGGTAACGCAGCACCTAGAATAGCCTATGGACGAATATTACGAAGTGGCATCTTGTATATTTCGTCCAAGGCTTCATGCACTCCTTATGGCGGCTTCAAAGTCCTGAAATCATCACTTGTAACTCCGTTCTTGGTCCCCTTGCGCATGCCATCAACTCCATGCGTGTTCTTGCTCCAATGTTCATCCTTCTCCAAGCTAGGCCCTTCATTTGTAAGCAAAACAAATGTATCCAATTTAGGCAGCATCATAATCTCATGAACATTAGAATCATTACCAAGAAATGAAAGTACCTGGTAATTTAATTGGCGTGCGCGAGCTCTAGTAGTTGGTCCAGTATATGTAACAGTAGGGGCTGTGGGTGTAACAATGGTATTGATGTGCTCATCATCCTCCCCTTCTTGAAATGAAGTCGTCCTCGACGGAAGCGCATCTTCCTCACCCAAATAAGGCTTCAAATCTGCAATGTTAAAAGTGGGACTAACCCCAAAATCTACAGGTAGCTCAAGTTTATATGCATTATCATTTATTTTCTCTAACACCTTAAAAGGACCATCAGCACGTGGCATTAGCTTTGATTTGCGCAGGTTAGGAAATCTATCTTTACGCAAATGTAACCAAACAAGATCTCCAGGCGTAAACACAACATGTTTTCTACCCTTATCTCCAGCAAGTTTATATTTAGCATTCATACGCTCAATGTTTTCCTTAGTTAACTCATGCATTTTTAAAATCAATTCAGAACGTTCTTTAGCATCAAAATTAACCTTCTCTGAAGATGGAAGAGGCAACAAATCAATAGGTGCACGAGGTAGGAAACCATACACAATTTCAAAAGGGCACATCTTAGTAGTAGAATGCAATGAACGATTATAAGCAAATTCAATATGAGGCAAGCATTCTTCCCACATTTTCTTGTTATTCTTCAAAACAGCCCTAAGCATAGTAGACAATGTACTATTGACTACTTCAGTTTGTCCATCAGTTTGGGGGTGACAAGTAGTACTAAAAAGCAGCTTAGTCCCCAACTTAGCCCATAAACATCTCCAAAAGTGGCTAAGAAATTTAGTATCATGATCTGAAACAATAGTATTTGGCACACCATGTAAGCGAATAATTTCACGAAAGAACAAATCAGCAACATTAACAGCATCATCGCTTTTATGACATGGTATAAAGTGTGCCATTTTCGAGAACCTATCCACGACAACAAATATGCTATCCCTCCCCTTCTTTGTTCGAGGTAAACCTAAAACAAAGTCTATAGATATATCCTCCCAAGGAACACTAGGTACAGGCAAAGGCATATATAAACCATGAGGATTGAGTCGTGACTTAGCTCTTTGACATGTAGTGCAGCGAGCAACAAAATGCTCAACATCCTGTCCCATCTTTGGCCAAAAGAAATGTGTAGCAAGTATATCCTCCGTCTTCTTGACGCCAAAGTGTCCCATTAATCCTCCTCCATGCGCCTCCTGCAACAACAAAAGACGAACGGAGCTAGCTGGAATGCATAGCTTGTTAGCACAAAACACAAATCCATCGTTAAGAACGAACTTGTTCCAAGTTCTCCCTTCCTTACAATTCTGCAATACATCTTTAAATTCAGCATCATGAACATATTGATCTTTGATGGTCTCCAAACCAAATATTTTAAAGTCAAGTTGTGAAAGCATAATATAACGACGAGACAAGGCATCAGCAATAACATTTTCTTTACCCTTCTTGTGTTTAATGACATAAGGGAAAGTCTCAATGAATTCAACCCATTTAGCATGTCTACGGTTCAGTTTTGCTTGACTTTTAATGTGTTTCAAAGATTCATGATCAGAATGTATAACAAATTCCTTGGGCCATAAATAATGTTGCCATGTTTCTAAGGTCCGAACAAGAGCATATAATTCTTTATCATAAGTAGAATAGTTCAGACTAGGCCCACTCAATTTTTCAGAAAAGTATGTAACAGGTTTTCCATCTTGTAATAACACACCTCCTAATCCGATTCCACTAGCATCACATTCAAGCTCAAAAGTCTTATTGAAATTAGGAAGTTGGAGTAAAGGAGCATGTGTCAACTTATCTTTCAATACCGTGAAGGCTTCTTCCTATGCGGTACCCCAAACAAAAGGCACATCCTTCTTTGTAAGCTCGTTGAGAGGTGCAGCAATGGTGCTGAAATCTCTCACAAAACGCCTATAGAAACCAGCGAGGCCAAGGAAACTCCTCACTTGTGTGACTGTTTTGGGCTGCGGCCAACTCTCAATAGCTTCAATCTTGGCTTTATCAACTTCAATTCCCTGTGGAGTAACAACATAACCAAGAAAAGATACTCGGTCGGTGCAAAAGGTGCACTTTCCAAGGTTTCCAAACAAACGTGCATCACGTAGAGCAATAAAAATAGCACGTAAATGTTCCAAATGTTCCTCCAAAGATTTGCTATAAATCAATGTGTCATCAAAGTAAACTACCACAAATCGTCCAATGAAAGCACGTAAAACTTCGTTCATTAACCTCATGAAAGTACTAGGTGCATTAGTTAACCCAAAAGGCATGACTAACCACTCATATAATCCAAACTTAGTTTTAAATGCTGTTTTCCATTCATCACCCAATTTCATACGAATTTGATGGTATCCACTACGCAAATCAACTTTGGAGGATATTGTAGAGCCACTCAATTCATCAAGCATATCATCTAGCCTAGGAATAGGATGACGATAACGAATAGTAATATTATTAATGCCTCTACAATCAACGCACATACGCGACGTACCATCCTTTTTCGGCACTAAAATGATAGGAACAGCACAAGGACTAAGGGATTCGCGTATATAACCTTTGTCGAGCAGTTCTTGTACTTGACGCATAATCTCCTTCGTCTCCTCTGGATTGGTGCGGTATGGTGCACGGTTGGGTAGCGAAGCACCGGGAATTAAGTCAATTTGATGCTCAATCCCTCGAATAGGTGGTAATCCCGGTGGCACGTCTTGTGGAAATACGTCAGCAAACTCCTGCAAAATGTTAGTGACAGCAGGGGGCAAAGAGGAAGGCACGTCCTCGAATGAAAATAATGCCTCTTTGCACACAAAAGCATAGCAAACAGATTTGCTAAAATCTAGCTCATCAATATCAGATTTGGTGGCAAGTAAACATGCACTTTTCAATTTAATTTCAGAAACAACAGTAGATGGTTTATTATTAGGCTTCATTTGGTGCTCAAATTCTTTTGCCACAATCTGATTTTCACTCTTATTTGTCTCCTGTTTTGCTTTATTAGCTCTATTAATATCATCTTTCAAAATGGAATCAGGAGTCATAGGAAGCAAAGTAATATTTTTATCGTTATGAACAAGAGTATACTGATTGTTTCTACCATGGTGTACAGAATTTTTATCAAATTGCCATGGTCTACCAAGTAATAAGGAACATGCTTGCATAGGTACCACATCACAATCAACATAATCAGCATATGTAGAGATACTAAAATGCACACGAACAGTACGTGTTACCTTAACCTTGCCGCTGTTGTTGAACCATTGGATGTAGTAAGGATGTGGATGTGGTCTTGTGGTGAGAGATAGCTTCTCCACCATCTCCATGCTAGCCAAGTTATTGCAGCTCCCTCCATCTATGATCACGCGAACAGAACGTTCGTTCACAACTCCCTTTGTATGGAACAAATTATGCCTCTGATTTTGCTCAGCTTGTGTAACCTGCACACTCAAAACACGTTGAGCAACTAAATATTCATACCCGTCAGCATCTTCAGGAGCCATGTATTGCGTCTCATGATCAAAATCGTCTCCATCGTGTTCTTCACGTGTAATAAGAGCCAAAGTCTCCTCATCATGGTCACTAGCGGACTCATACCCACCATCCTCAGTAACAATCATCACACGCTTAGATGGGCATTCTCTCGCATAATGACCTCCACCGTTGCAACGTCGACAAATAATATCATGTGTTTGCCCTGTTGATGCCATGGATGAAGAAGAGCTCTTGGCAGGCCCAGAAGGTGTGCTCTTGGCAGATAGTGGTGATTGTGCCTACTTTATTGTATCACGGTTGGAGGTGGCAGCCGACAGAGGCGCCGGTGTAGCAGAACGTGTGGAAGTAGATGATGCACGTGGTGTCCATGATGAAGGTCGACCTGCAGAAAAGTTAGTCCGCGCCAATGCCTGTCGATCCTGCACTTCACGTTCAGCTTTACAAGTAAGATGGAATAAACGAGTGATATTAGTATACTCCTTATACTCTAGAATCGTCTGAATCTCTCTATTTAATCCACCCATAAAACGTGCAAGCATAGCTTCATTCTCCTCAACAATACCACATCTAATCATGCCAGTTTGTAATTCCTGATAATATTCTTCTACAGAATTTTTTCCCTATCTTAAGCGCTACAATTTTTGAAGTAATTCACGTTGATAATATGGTGGAACCCAACGAGTACGCATAGCAGTTTTCAAAGAAGCCCAAGTAGCCGGAATAGGATATAATCTATAATGCTCAGACCACCAAACACATGCAAAACTAGTGAATGCACAAACAGCAGCAGGAACACGTCTCTCCTCGGGATATTGTAAACATGTAAATCGTTGTTCAGTTTCTAACTCCCAAGTAAGATATATATCAGGAACATATCTACCCTCAAATGGTGGAATATTCAATTTTAGTTTAGGGAGATGGTCATGATCTCGTACCTGAGGGTGAGCCCTACCATTGCCATTATTTGCATGTGGACGACCTGGTGGTTGTTGTGCTGGTGGTGGCACGTAGTTCTGATTTTGATCAACCTCATCCTCATAATCTCCCACATAATCATCCTCCTCCACATCAGTAGTAGGAGCCACAGAAGTATCAATAGCAGCACCAGCAGTTTGGCCCGACTGAAGAGGGACACGACTCACTCGGCGGAGGGCTGTTTCCCGACGTGGAGGTAGTCGATGTTGTTGCTGTTGTTGCAGAGGTGCGGCAGGAGCAGCCGGTGGTGGTGGTGGAAAACGCGAAAGCAATTCAGCAAACTTGTTATCGAGCTTTGTTTCAAATGTCTTCTCCATGCCATCTATCTTCTCCATGGCCTCTGCAAATCTGTTTATCACATCTTGCAGCTGTCCACTCATCATTTGCTGAAACGTATCATGAAGCTCCTTGTTCGTCAAGTTCTCCCAGTCAGTCTCGTCGGCTTGTGATCCTGGCATGGTTAGCAGCAATAGAAACACACAAGAATATGATCCTACAGACTACTAACAAGTGGTGGTGGTGGCGGGTGTCACAAATCCGTCAAGCAAATCTCAAATTCTTACGGGTTCTTACCCAGCAGCAGGCGGTGATCGGCAACCGTTGTAGTCAAAACTCTCAAAAGCTTGGATAGAGCGATTGCCCAGGGAGAGTCAAACACACGACGTAGATGTATGTGGAGCTGGGAAGGCTTATAGTATGGTAGCAAAAAGGGTCAGCAATAATCAATTCAGAGATGCAAAGTTGAATAAACGCTCAACGACGGTACTGTGCTGGTCCTAGGCTAGACCGTGCTAGAGACGCGAGCCTAGAACACTAACAAAATCACGGCTCTGCACGTAAATAAGGGAAAAGCACACTCTGGAACTCTTTTTTTTTGCGCTCCTTTTTTTTGCGCTCCTCTTTTTCTTTTGCGAAAAATCACTATAATGGCGAGTGTCTCAAAACTCTTCCCTCGTCAAACTGATAGGATGGGCACGAATTTTTTTTCACTTTTTTTTCGGAAATCAGGGTAGCGATGACGAAAAAGTGCGACAAAAAATCACCATGATGGCACGTGGCTCAAAAGACTCAGAAAAGCCTAAAAATAGGATAGGGACAAAAAATTTGCCCGTGAAAATTTTGGCCTAAAAACTGCCCGGGGGTCTCCAGACTATTTTTTTTCCAAGACCTACGCAGGCAAGGAAACACGAATCAGAATTTAGATTGATCTCAAGAACAAACCTAATATGAGAAGAACTCGGATTGGTGGTGGATATATGGTTGTGGTATATGGTAGCGGTGGTGGTATATGGATACAGATTGGTGGTGGTATATGGATACGGATTGGTGGTGGTATATGGATATGGATTCAGAGCGGTGGCGGATAAGCAAAAGTGGTAGATGGGTGATGATGATGGTGTGGCGGCGGCGTGATAACTTATGACCAGAACTCGAAACTCTAAAAGACTAGACTCTAAGACCAGCAACCGCAAATTCAACAAAGCAAAAACCCTAAAAAGATTATGCAAAGGCTTAGATTGGTTCGGATATGATGAACTAACCCTAATTTTTTTCTGGCTTTTTCGTGGACTGTAGGTATGAAGAACAGACTCGATCTAATCTACGAAAAACTGTAAAAATCTCACCGAGCAACCTGGAAATCTGATACCACTTGATACAGGCTAAGGTGTCCCGATGTTTCGATGAGATGGTGGCTATCATTTTCGGTGGGAGTCGACCTTGACGATCCGACTACGAACGTGCGAGACGTCGCGCCTTAGCAATCGCTAAACCAACTTCCGAGGGTTATTGACCACGCCGGAGCACGATCAACCTGACCACGAGGGTATGTTTCCTGCGAGCAAACGAAGAACAAGCAAGAAACTGAGATTGCAATCGGGATATTGCGAATATAAGATGAATGCTTTATTGATCAAGGTGGGGTTCTGTGACGTCTTGGTCTGGTCGTTGGACACAAACCAAGTACGCGAAGTTGCAGCTATGGCAAACTTTTAATCTAAGAAAAACCCAAAGTCTAAACGACGCCCTAAGGGCTGTATATATGGAGGAAGAGGGGGGAATTTCGTGGCCCTTGAGGGTGGGGTCCGAAACCAACCCTAACTCTTGTTTCCCCACACATACGGACTCTAAAAATAGCCTATACTTAAGTATTTCGAAATTACGTAGGCCTGGCCCATTAATAAGGTGACGCAGCACCTAGAATAGCCTATGGACGAATATTATGAAGTGGCACCTTGTATATTTCGTCCAAGGCTTCATGCACTCCTTATGGCGGCTTCAAAGTCCTGAAATCATCACTTGTAACTCCGTTCTTGGTCCCCTTGCGCATGCCATCAACTCCATGCGTGTTCTTGCTCCAATGTTCATCCTTCTCCAAGCTAGGCCCTTCATTTGTAAGCAAAACAAATGTATCCAATTTAGGCAGCATTATAATCTCATGAACATTAGAATCATTACCAAGAAACGAAAGTACCTGGTAATTTAATTGGCGTGCGCGAGCTCTAGTAATTGGTCCAGTATATGTAACAGTAGGGGCTGTGGGTGTAACAATGGTATTGATGTCCTCATCATTGAAGAAGTCCTCTAAGGCTTCAAGAAGGGACCAAGCACAAACTACCTCACCTGCTCCTGAGCCATTGCTTGTTGAACCCATTTCAGTTGCTCTGCCTGCATCCTCCAACTGCGAGCGTCGATTGGTTGTCCATGAGCCTGCTACCACAGAGGCTCATGTGTCTGAAGATATTCCAGCTGCCGACACCACCGCAGCTGAAGACATTGGTCACGAAGACAATGTTGAAGATGATGAAGTCCTTCCTTAGTTCGCCCAGCTCATGCCCAAGGTGGTATCATTGCCTGCTCCCACGAGGAGTGAACAGATTAGCAATGGCGGTCCCACAATGCCAATCGCACAAGATGATTTCTGGGAAGAGCACCACCCCAACTCCCCACTTCATGAAGTCATACCTCGCACACCGCCAGCTCAAGTCACCACTCCAGTGATTGAGACCCCACAAGACACACCAGATGACATGGAGAAGACTACAGCCTCATCGCAGATGTCGCCATCTTTTCGGACGCTTCGCAAAGGCCCTCAGCCCATGGTCTCCATGTCAATCATTCTTGAAGAGGATGTGCAAAACACAAGCTCAGTAGCATGTCAAGTGTTCCCTAGTGGCATCCCTTCAGTCACTGCTCAAGAATAAGAAGCCAAGGAGGTTGAAGACATTCCGGCTGCATCACCTGATGAAAGAGAAGAAGAAGAATGTGAAGTTATTCCCCCTACCGTTGAATCAAGAGAAGATGAAGATGTGATTGTGCCTAACCTACCAGTTGTTGAATCCACTGAAGCCCTGCACTTGATGATGCTGCTACCACTGCCACTGAAGCCAACGACGTTGTCATGGTTGAAATCAATACTTCTCATGACGCCACCCCTCAGTCTGAAGCCCCTAAAGCCACAGAAGATCTTCAGCCATCCTCCTCGGATGTTTATGTTGCCCCACCTATTCCACATACAATAGCAAGGGCCTTCAGTCATGAAGGTGAGATCATCAGCATCAAGTGGCCCATAATGATTCCTCCAGTTACTCCTGGTCCACAGTATGACTATCATCTGGATCAAAGGCCTCAAACGCAGAAGCCGAAGCAAAGGATGCCTAGGCTTCCAAGTGCCGCCGCCACACAAGGCTCATTCAGTGTGCTCAGCTTCAGAGAGCACAACACATTCTTCAACTTGAACAAGAATCCATACAAGAAGCCAAAGATCTCCTTTGACAGGTTCTGGAGCCACCAACAACGCAGCTACTACTCATGCACTCTATACAACCAGGACATGATCTTTCCCCAATAGCATATGGATTGTGATGCCATTGCTGGGCTGCCATGCCTTGAAGAGGCTCTTGACTGCTTTCGCGAAGTTGTCCTGCTCCCATTTGTCATCGACAAGGAGCACTGGAATGAAGAGCTACTACTGCAATTCTTTGCCACCCTTCATATATCAGGCTACAATAGGGATCCGAAGACATGGGTCCTTGAGTGGTTGGCAGGTGATGTTCATCATCAAGCCAAAGCTCAAGATATCATCGATCTCACTTCCCTACCCACTCCTGGTGATCTGTATGAGCCAGGTTGTCAGCGCTATGAGCAAGAATTGCAGAGTGTCTTCCAGAAGCCTAAGCCCAACATGAGTTAAATGCTCAACATGATGAAGCCATTGCCAGTTGATGCTGAATACCCCAAGGAGTTCTATGTCAATGACCTCGAGTATCTGCCTTGCACAATCTATCACATACTGAGGCATACTCTCTGGCCAATTAAGGGGCATTCTACTCATGACAAGACTGAGGGCACCTGAAGACATTAGTCTTCTACATCATCAATGGCATGAGATTCAACACTCAAGACTTCTTCATCCGCCAGTTGGCTGCCTCAGGAATTGATCTGTTTGGCCAGAAGTTCTATGCTCCATGGGTCATGCGGCTCATTAAGCTTCACTCCACCATCAACTATCAAGCTTCAGCATGCAACCATGTTGTATTTCTGCCTGAAGCGGATATGTCTGATGAAGCCATATACCCTAAGCCTACAAAGGAACCTGTTAGCAAAGACAAATGTTGCCTTCCAAAGCTTCACTCAACCACTTGAAGGGATTCATGTGCCAAACCCAATCACTGTCAGCTCAGGCTGCCGCATCATGCCAACACTGATGCAATAGCTAGCATAGTAGCCCAAAGGCCTAAGAAGCGTACTCACTTTCTGAATGACCCAGAGCTTCTTGTTTTGCTTCATTAGAAATAGGATAGGCATCATGACTGGATGAAGCGCCAAATGCAAAGTCTTCTTGTTGATGTCAGTCGCATTCATAATCTTGCAACCAAGAACTCATTTGTTGCCCATGAATCATGCCGGCGTGCCTGGAAGAGCCTCACAATGCTCTGTTCTGAAGATGATCTTCAATCAGATCGCTTCACTGAATGCTTCAAGTTCGACTCCAGGCCTCCACAGTCAGCAAGTTGGCATCCAACTCCTTCCATTGAAGATTCTGAGCATTCATCATTGGCTCCCACTATTGTTCCGCGAGTCATTGATGAAGAGGAGGACGCCACTTCACCGGCGATGGCTTCACTACACCAAGATTCTGCATCAGGCCCCTCCGCACCACCCAACTTCAATGTCGACCCGACTGGCCCAACATCTTCACCAACACCGCCTGCAAACGAATAGACACTCTATGTCTTCAAACCTTTTTGGTAATTCCTGACAAAAGGGGGAGAAGCATATGAGTTGATAGTCTTCAAGCGGGTTCATGTGGGTTGGGTGCTTATTTTTGCTAAGTTTTACAACTCTCGTTCTTGAACTGTTGGCTTTTGAATTGTAACACTTCAAACTTGATGGTCGTCTGCCACTTTTGCTGCTACAATTTATTGTGATGATGAATTCCGCATGAAGTCATTCTGCACATGTCCATTTCTCATTATGAATTTCATTATCTTCTTTACATTTGTGTATGCATGATAAATTGTCTCCATGTGTTGAAGAAGATCTCCACAAAGCAAAACCTGCCATGTGCATTTGCATTCAAAGGCAAAACTTTTATATGCACATCTTCAGGGGGAGCCTCTTTCAACCTATGAAGCCAATGCCCACGTACTTTAACTTTCACATACTTTTATCCCCGTTGAAAACTTCAACCAGTTTGTCATCAATCACCAAAAAGGGGGAGATTGTAAGTGCATATAGTGCCACCCCTAGTTGGTTTTGGAGTAGTGAAGACAAACGTGGTTGAGGGACTAATGTGTTTGTGAGATTTGCAGGATAACACAGGTAGAAGTCCCTCATTGATTTGGTTTATATACCAGAGATGATGCCTAAAAATGTATGAAGACATTGAAGACAATGGTGGTTCGTGAAGACATTCACATTGAAGATAATGACATGTGAAGACATTCACTTGAAGACTATGGAGTGCGAAGACATGGTTTCTTTCGTAGTTTCCTTTTCTTCTTTGTTGATTCATAGGAACCACCAAACTGTTAAGCAGGGTCCAAGTGAACAAAGTCAGAAGACTGATGTGATGCTCAACCCAAACCCTATGTCTTCGAGTGAAGACAATGAGAGCAAATCTTATCCAGAGTTGGATGAGTCAGCTTTGCTTGTAGCCCAAACCAAGCTGCCGCGTATGTTTGAAATCTGATCGTTGGACACGTGTCGGTTCCTTAGTGGCTTAGGGTCATTTCGGACATATCATTTCGGGTTGCCTCCTGGCTATCAATAGCCCACCCCCTACACCATAATTTTGTGGCTGCTTAGAGTTAGTGCACAGCTTTTGTCGTTTGAGAGCAACCCACCTACGAAGCCTTAGAGAGAGAGATCCTTGCAAGGAAAAAGCCCAAAACACCCAGAGCCAAAGAGTGTTAGGCATCACTGAAGTCTTTCTGTCCGCATGACCTGAAGACTTGTTACACTTGAGGACTGTGCATCCTCCAGCCGGTTAGGTGTCACGTTCTGAGGATCCAAGAGTGATTGTCGATTGCCGGTGAACGGAGTCTGTGAAGGTTTGGAAGTCTACCTTGAATACTTACCAGAGTGATTAGGTGAGGACTAGGTGTCCTTAGCTCAAGGGGAATAAGGTGAAGACGTGGTCTTCTGAGTTCTATCTCAGCCTCCCTAACTAGACATACAGTTGTCACAACAACTGGGACTAGTCTACCAAATACTTGTCTTCACCAGGCTACTAGTTCTATCTTCCAACTCATTTACATTTCAGTTTGTCTTCATGAAGTCATTGCTTGCTTGCCTGATCTGTATGACTTCACTGTGTGAATACTATTACCTGTTTGGCTTCTTTCTGTCTTCCATTCCAATCTGTACTACCTAGCTGCTATTAGAACTTGTGCTTTCATTACTATGCTCACTTGACTATGGCCTGTCTAGAGTAGTTTAACTTCTGCTCCATATCATATAGGTTCAATTTGATTGTTTGTCTTCAAAGACCTCGTGATTTGAAGACTTCCCTAAAAATCGCCTATTCACCCCCACTCTAGTTGATAACTAGCACTTTCAGTGTGAGAAGATAACGAGGCCTGGGGGTAGAGGGTGTGTCACCGCGTGAGGTCCGGTGGGCCGAGGTGAGGCCCTTGGTTAGGTTCCGTCTTGTGCCACAATGATCGGCCTGTGATGCATTTAGGGAGACCCATGGAGGACTAGTCATACAAGACAAAGATACCAGAGTCGTGAAGGACTCTGTGTCCACTGACAAAGCCAGCTAGGATTTGTAACCCCTCGGACTAAGGTAACCCCTGATCTCTGATATTACCATTCATCTAACCTAACTTTAAGGGGCATCCTACAGAATGCTCTGCTAAAATCACACTCGTCAATTAGGAAGAGAGGTGGAGACAATGCGTGCGAGACATGCCTAATGGTAATGTGCATGTGGGAGACACGTCGGCAGGTCTATGTATATAAAAAAAGGGTCGATGGGGATTGTGCATGTGTATGCTTGTGAGAGGAAGAGTGCTTGTGATAAAGGTTAGTGAAAACAGTTGTAAATGGTTGTGAGAGGGAGGGAGGGTTATATCGAGAGCATGTCCATGAGAAAGACACCTCGGGGGAGAGTGTGTGAGCATGTGTGAGAGACCACCGATGGATATACACCGTGTGCACATATGTGTGACAGAGAAAGTCAGCGCGTGTGTGAGGAGGGGCCTATGGACAGTGAAACTACACGTAAAAGACGGATATACACATTGATTAAAAACATAAATTGTATCCAAATATTAGGATGGGATCATGATATTTGTAATTCACGTAAGGAACGGTCATTGGTCCATCAGACATCTATATTCTATTGAATTTGAGCATGTCTATGTTATTATTCGACATAACTGATCCAAAGAGTTAGTATTTCAAACTCCAGACAATGCATCGCTTTAGCAATCGAATATAAACATGAGTATAGTTCATGTTGTGTGTGTAAAGCACATTATACATACAAAAGTTACACAATGAACATTATAAATACCTAGCTATGAACTAGCATACATTTGAATTCAACTTAAGGTGGTTTAAAAAATTTGAATTCAACATGAAGTCCATTCACTTATTTGAATTTGAGATCACGGCATTTGTAAATCATACCTAAATTATGGGGGCACCAATCTTTGCTCTGCTTTTGTACATAATAGCATATATAGTTGTGTACAAAATAGATTCAAATCTACCTCCTCCATTCCAAAATAATCATAGTTATAGGATTTTCAAATGTCAAAATTTCAAAAAGAAACTCATAATATAATCAGGTTTTCAAACTTACAAGGTCAAATTTAACGTTGTCTATTTAGGTCAATCCTCAAAGTTCAAGAGTACTCTAAACATGAATGCTTCTGTTTCAAAATTTCGAACGAAGCGCCAAAAGAGCCTCTACTTGCCCGAAACCGCGTGAGACCAATGTATGGTAGAAGGAAATTACTTTTCTAACTCCGACCCGTGAAGCCTACCGGCTCGACGTCTATAGGTCTAAATCGGGGTAGGTTTGTAACTTCATCTAGACGCCACGCAACCGCCTCCGAAAACATTCATACACCATGGCCGCCTAAACAGACATTCACTCGGCCGAAATCGCTCTCGCCCACTATTTGGAACACCTGGGATTACCGTCCTACCCCCAACCCGCAGTAGGTCCGAAATTTAAGAGGGGGGCAAAGTTTGTACTTTCCCCAAATTTCCAACAAGCGCGTCCCATCTGTTCAAAAAACAAAAACAAGCGCGTCCCAGACCAAAACATGGTTTCCACTTAGCTCCCCCCGCCACCCTCGCCCCCCATTTGATTCCCCACTCGTACTCCGTGGGCACCAAAACTACCTCTCCACCAGCCGCGAAACCCCGCGTCCTCCGTCCGCCACCCCATCCCACCCATCAACCGCCGCCCTCCTCCATCACACCAGAGCCGATACCCCGACGTCGTCGTCCACCGCAACGCCCTCCATGGCTAGTAGTTGAAGCTGAGGCCGCACTGCCTCCAGGATGCCAATGTGCACCATACCCGAGCCGCTGCCACTCCAATGTTGCCACTATCCGCCGCACCGGAGTTGTTCCCGCTACACCGTCCTTCGTCGCCTCGGATTTGCTTCTCCTCCACCGACAGATGGCCACTCCAACACAGTCAACAATCTGGCCATGGGTTCGTCCAAGGCTCCACCCTCCTCCAAAACATCGGTTCCCTCGATAAAAAGAAGAACATCACTGCGATATCAGGAGGACACAACACTGGCAACTGGAAATGGTACTCCTCTTCCCTTATTCGTGCAAATCTTACTTGTCTGCTTGCATGGTATTCATCCCACGGAAGACACTAGTTGACTGCTTCTTCCTACACCTTCTTCCTGATACTAGATGTGTGTAGTAACTCGCGATGCACAAGGTTTCTCCTCATATACTATTTCACCTTAGCTAGAGGTCCATCGCCCCCCTGTATTTCAATTCCTGGTCAATTGATTCCTCATTAAAGGAAGCATTCCCCGCGTAACAGGCTCTTGTCCGCCTATTACGCTGGGAAAGCAGCGCCTTGGTGTTTATCTTAGGGGTGTGTGGGGCCTAGGAGCTGCTAGCACCTGATCTGGAGGTCAAGGGATGGCCGGGGGGCGCTGCCAAGCATGGCGGTGGTGTGAGGTTGAGGGGAGGGTGGGGCGGCAGAGGCAGGGGTCTGGCCCGGTGGTCGATGGCGGTTTGAGAGAAATCATTAACAGTGACTGGCGGGAGGTAGACAAAAGTCATCTGCCCGTTCCTTTTAGATTGGACGGTTCATTAAAAAAATCGACTGGCCTATTTATTTTCAGTCGACTGTTATTTTGATAGGAGCACATGTGGTGGTGTGATGGAGGAGTACCTACATTTCCCAGCCACCCCTGTGCTCATATATTACAAAATCATACGGAGTAGAATCTAATTTTGTTTGCCATGCAATGTTGTCGAGCTATCATATGTCTCCTGTCATTTATTTTTCAGCCACCTGCTATCTACGAATTTTACAGTGCAATGGTTCTGCAAACACTTCACCCATATTCTCACTATTGTTTTTTATGCATGGTTATTTCAGGCTCTGCCAACCGGTTAATAGAAGCACGAAATAAAAGAGAGAAGCAGCTCCAGCTCTCTTCAGGCTTAGGCAAGACACGTTTCGATGCTATAAAGGGTGCAGCGTCAACAGATGGAGACGATAAACGTAGATCTGGAGTTGATGATCTCTCTCCCCATGAACCACCATCCCAGGTGCTTGCTTTAATTTCGCGGGGTCATATGTGGTTGCATGTTGCATATGGTGTCTAGATTGTATTCGAAAGGTTAAAGTCGGTCTTTATTAAGATAAGGAAAGACATTTTTTGCATGAACCACCATCCCGAGAGCACCAGAACACAAATAGCTAGTCAGGGCACTGGTCAAGCCAGTGACAAGTCCAGCACAGACAGGCATCACCTAGAAGCCAACTAAAAAGCCACGATGGTGGCGAAGCAGCCCGCCTCCCACCAGGCTCTCAGGTCCTCGATGATCATGCTCACCACTCCAGCCGAATGTCTAGCTTGTATTGCTTCCAATTTGGTTAAATTGCATCTTCTTAGCTTACACGTTATACCTTTTGAATATGACATGCCTTCCTGTTTTTGGTACATACTAGTACATCTGTCTATTAACCATGTTCTTACATCTCCCTCATCAATCACTTATGATGAGATAGTCACCCTAGTGGGTTACTGTGAGAAAAGATGCTCTTTTAACGAATGCAGTCTCAGCCTCCTCACATGATTCTCAAGAAATAGCAAGGCTAGATGAAGATAGTGAACGTAGCTCTATAGTTGATGACCGCATTTCCCCTACACCACCATCGCATGTGCTTGCTCTAACTTGGCAGCATGATATGTGGTTGCATGTTGCATATGGTGTCTAGATTGTAATTCTTCCAATCTGGTTAAATTGCATGTGTTATTCTGCTTAGTTTATACATTATACATGTTAATGTGACATGCCTTCCTATTTTTTGTACATAGTACATTTGTATATTAAGCATGTCCTTACATAAAACTACCATTTTTTGTATCCCACATCAATCAATATGACGAGACACCTTTAGTATATGCAGTGTGATATTGGTTGCACCTTTCATATGATTTATAGCATGCGCTGCTTCTAATTTGTTGAAACGCCATTTATGATGGGATGCTTTTAACTTGGCAGAGTCATATTGGTTGCATCTTTCATGTGGTGTCTAGCTTGCATTGCTTCTTATTTGTTGAAGTGGCTTCTACTTAGTTTACACAAATAGTTGTGAATATGCCATGTCGTCCTGTTTTTCGTACATATTCCATCCTGGTATCATGTGTTTGCCTTACATCAAAGTAGTGACTGTCAGTATCATGCATGAATGAGTTCTGAACAGTGAATTTTATTGTTTTTTCTTGTCGGTTTTACTTGACAATTCAAAATCAATAAAGCGGAAGGAAATTTGCAAGGCAGTGGATAAAGGTGCTCCTTCCAAACGGAGGGCCTCTACAGATTCTACTCCCCCCAAGAAGATTTGCAAGACAACACATGCATAGATACTCAATGTAGTTGTGTTGATGATGAGCACGTCTCCCCTAGTCGACAATGTCGCAGGTGCTCCCTCTAACTTGGCACTGTTATATGTGTTTGCATGTTATGTACGATGTCTAGCTTGTATTGCTTCTAATTTCGTTGAATTCCATCTGCTTACTTTACACATTATACTTTACAGAACATACAATATCTGTCTATCACACCATGTTCTTACATCAAAGTACCATTGTTGTGTAACCTGCAACAATCACTTATCATAAGACACGTTTAACTTGGGAGTGTGATATAGGTTACATCTCGGATTCTTTTCTAGCTTGTACTACTTCTAATTTGTTGAAATGGCACTTATGACGAGACAGTTTTAACTTGGTAGAGTGATATTCGTTGCATCTTTCATATGGTGTCTAGCTTTCATTGCTTCTAATTTGTTGAAATGCCTTCTTCTTAGTTTACACATCATAGCTGTGAATATGCAATGCTATCCTTTTCTCTTACACATTCAATCGTCCTATCATGCGGTCGCCTTACATTACAGTAGTGCTCGTCAGCATCCTGCATCAATGAGTTCTGAAAAGTAAATTTTTATTCATTTTTCTTGTGGGTTTAACTTGACAAGCCAATACAATTAAGAAAGAGGAAGGAAAAAGGTAATGCAGGGACTGATGGCGGTCTTCCGGCGAAACCGGCATCCCAGGTGCTTTCTCTAGCTTGGCAGTGTGATATTGTCTTGCATGTTGCATAAAGTGTCTAGCTTGTATTGCTTGTAATTTGATTAAATTACTTCTGCTTAGTTTACACAAATAGTTATGAATATGCCATGTCGTCCTATTTTTCATACATATTCCATCCTCGTATCATGTGTTTGCCTTGCATCAAGGTAGTGATTGTTAGTATCATGCATGAATGAGTTCTGAAGAGTGAATTTTATTGCTTTTTCTTGTCGGTTTTACTTGACAATGCAAAATCAATAACACATAAGGAAATTAGCAAGGCAGTGGATAAATGTGATCCTTCCAAACGGAGGGCCTCTACACATTCTAGTCTGTCATCCCCCCAACAAGATTTGGAAGACAACACATGCATAGACACTCAACGTAGCTGTGTTGATGATGAGCACGTCCCCCCTTGTCCACCATCATAGGTGCTCCCTCTAACATGGCACTGTTATATGTGGTTGCATGTTATGTATGATGTCTAGCTTGCATTGCTTCTAATTTTGTCGAATTCCATCTGCTTACTTTACACATTATACTTGTGAATAAGACACGTGTTCCTGTTTCTAGAACATACAACATCTGTCTATCACACCTACATCAAAGTACTACTATTGTGTAACCTGCAACAATCACTTTTCACATTTGTTTAAATGCCAGTTATAACGAGACATTGTTAACTTGGCAGAGCGATATTTGTAGCATCTTTCATATGGTGTCTACCTTCCATTGCATTGCTTCTAATTTATTGAAATGCCTTCTGCTTAGTTTACACATCATAGTTCTGATTATCTCATGGCGTCCTGTTTTTCGTACATATTACATCCTCCTATCATGCGATTGTCTAACATCAAAGTTTAGTTCATCTGTATCACACATCAATTTGTTCTGAAGAACTAAATTTTTATTCCTTTTTCTTGTCGGCTTGACTTGACATGGCACAGAGAAATAGGAAGGAACACAGAATGGCGGGGGATGGTGTTAGTACTCAGGACACAGGGAAATGGAAGCAGAAGAATTATGCAAATTCTGCTCATAATGATGATGCAATAGAAGGTCAAAGTCCACCGAAAAATTGTACAAATGCAGTATCCCGTGCTACATGAGCTGCAAAACAAGCCAAAAAGAAACTAATAGCTACCACCAAACAAGCAGCAACAACCCTAGTTGTTGCAACACCTTCCACAGTACCACCAGCTGCAGGAGTTACTCGTTTGTCAACTCAGCTAGCAGCACATTCCCAAGCTCGCTTGCCACCTGACACTATTTCCGAAGCACTATTAACCCAAGACGAGTTGGCAAGATCAGATGAACCTTGTGAGCTTCAATAGCAAGAAGGTAGTTGCTGGAGTCAAGTTACAATTGCATGCTTCTTTATATGTAGTCTCGCAGTTTGATGTACACTAACACTTCCTATGTTCGTTGTTAGACTAGCACCTAGGCGCAAGAGGAAACAGACATTAGGGATAATGCTCAATAGGTTAACTAAATCTAGAGGAAGAATGGAGATCCGTTTTGAGGCAGGTTTAAAAAGGCCATGTGATGCTAAAGAGTCAGCCAAGTTAGTATCAGAGGCAGCGGTTGCCGTTAGGTGTCATGCACGTATCCTCCCAACATGGATTCAGTACAAAAATGATAAAGACAAAACCTAGTTCAACACCTTCCTCGACCATTTATCTGTAAGTATGGTTATGTATGGAAACTAGTAATATCGTCTTGCTCAGTCCCATACTTTCTAGGTTGGTGATAATGAGACTCCCATAATTTTCAATAGATGAGGTTAAAGTTGGATAGCCAAGATGATGCAACCAAACAAGCTTGCACCCATGTTTTCAAGTCTGCTCTGCGACAGTATCAGTATAACTTCAGGAAAACTCACTTTGAAGGCAAGGCTAACAGTGAACTTGCCCAAACATCTCTAGTGGAAAATATATCGGATGAACACTGGAGAGGCCTCGTTAAACACTGGCCTGATCCAAAGTATCAAGTATGTTATATATATGTGATCAGATCACATGTTGAACACCTATTTACGCATGTGCCTCACAAATCTGTCTTCTCGTAGGTGAACTGTTCAAAGAACAAGGCCAATGATGCGGCTTGAACTACGTCGGTATTTCCCCAAAGAGGAAGGGATGACACAGCATAGCTACGGTAGATATTTCCCTCAGTGATGAGAACAAGGTTATTGAACTAGTAGGAGAACCACGCAACACCACGTGAACGGCTCCTGCACACAAAGAACAAATACTTGCAACCCGACGTAAGAGAGGGGTTGTCAATCCCTCACGGGTAAAAAGATAGGTAAAATTATAGTAGATTGGATAAATAGATCTTGCGGGAACACGAGATAAAATAAATAACAATAAATTGCATCAAGGTATTTTTTTGTGTTTTTGGATTAATAGATCTGAAAATAAAAGCAAATAAAAATAGATCTTGAATGCAAATATAATAAAGAAGAGACCCAGGGACCGTAGATTTCACTAGTGGCTTCTCTCGAGAAAAATAGCATACGGCAGGTAAACAAATTACTGTTGGGCAATTGATAGAACTTCAAATAATCATGACGATATCCAAGCAATGATCATTATATAGGCATCACGTCCAAGATTAGTAGACCGACTCCTGCCTGCATGTACTACTATTACTCCACACATCGACCGCTATCCCACATGCATCTAGTGTATTAAGTTCATGGAGAAATGGAGTAATGCAGTAAGAATGATGACATGATGTAGACAAGATCTATTTATGTAGAAATATACCCCATCTTGTTATCCTTAATAACAATGATACATACGTGTCAGTTCCCCTTCTGCCACTGGGATCAAGCACCGTAAGATCGAACCCATCACAAAGCACCTCTTCCCATGGAAAGAAAAATCGATCTAGTTGGCCTAACTAAACCAAAGATTTGAAGAAGAAATACGAGGCTATAAGTAATCATGAATATAAGAGATCTAAAGACTCAAACAACTTTCATGGATAAAAACATAGATCTGATCATAAACTCAAAGTTCATCGGATCCCAACAAACACACCACAAAAAGAGTTACATCAAATAGATCTCCAAGAGACCATTGTATTGAGAATCAAAAGAGAGAGAGGAAGCCATCTAGCTACTAACTACGGACCCGTAGGTCTACAATGAACTACTCACGCATCATCGGATAGGCACCAATGGGGATGATGAACCCCTCCGCGATGGTGTCTAGATTGGATCTGTGGTTTTTGGAACTTTTAGCGGCTGGAGTTGATTTTCGTCAACTCCCCTAGGGTTTCTGGAATATTGGGGTATTTATAGAGCAAAGATGTAGTGTGGGAGGCCACCGAGGTGGGCACAACCCATCAGGGCGCGCCTGGGCCCCCGGGTGCGCCCTGGTGGGTTGTGCCCCCCTCAGGGCACCCCTCTGGTACTTCTTTGGCCCATCTTGTGTCTTATGGTCCAAAAAAATTCTCCAAAACGTTTAGCTGCGTTTAGACTCTGTTTGGTATTGATTTCTGGCGAAGTAAAAAACAAGCAAAAAACAACAACTAGAACCGGGCACTATGCCAATAGGTTAGTCCCAAACAATCATATAAAGTTGCTATAAAATGATTGTAAAACATCCAAGAATGATAATATAACAGCATGGAACATTAAGAAATTATAGATACGTTGGAGACATATCGGCATCTCCAAGCTTAATTCCCGCTCATCCTTGAGTAGGTAAATGATAAAAATAGAATTTTTGATGTGTAATGTTGCCTAACATGTTCACATAATCTTTCCTTTGTAGCATGGACATTTGGACTTTTATATGATTCAAAGCAATACTCTAGTTTTGACATGAAGATTTCAATACTCCAGCATATCAACAAGCAACAAAGTCTTTCAAAATATCAATACTAAAGCAAGTTATCCCTAGCCCATTATGCTCAATCATTGATCCATAGTATATTAGCTACACCGAATGCTCAAGTACGATCATAGCGCCCCTTAGTTGGTCCTTTGTAAGAGAAGATGGAGACTCGAAAAAATCTGCATAAAGTAAATAGAAAGGCCCTTCGCGGAGGGAAGTAGGGATTTGTAGAGGTGCCAGAGCTCAAAGCAAAAAAGATAGAGATAGAAAACATTTTTGGTGGCATGCTTTTCCTGTCAACGAAAACGATCAAGTAGTTCCCAATACTTTCCATGGTAGATATATCATAGGCGGTTCCCAAATAGAAAATAAAGTTTATTCCTTTTTTCAACCATACTTTCACTTTCCATGGCTAGCCATATTTAAGGGTGCCTTCCATACCAACACTTTCCAAGGAATTTATTATTTGACAACATGAAGTAAATTCATTTTTCATTTCGGGACTGGGCATCCCTAATACCTTTGTCGTACTCTCATGCAATGACAAGTGAATAAACACTAATCTTGAGAATAACACATCTAGCATGGAAAAATATCTGCCACCCCCTACTATTTCATGAGCTGTATGATCACACAAAAGAGAAATTTACTTTGAAAATTAGAGATGGAACATACAAATTTGCTTAGAACGGCAAAAAAAAATACCGCATATAGGTAGGTATAGTGGACTCAGATGGCAAAACTGGTTTTTAAGGATTTTGGATGCACAAGTAGTGATCATACTTAGTGCAAATGAGGCTTGCAAAAGATTGAGAAGCATCCAACCAAGAAACGAAAAATCTCATAAGCGAGCATTAAGCATATCTAACACCAAATAATGCACCACAAGTATGATGTAATTTCATTGCATAACTGTTGACTTTCGTGCTTGCATAGGGAATCACAAACCGTAAAACCAATATTCTTACTAAAGCATAATTACTCATCAACATGAGTCACATATTATATCATCATATCGCAAAACTATTACAAGGAATCAAGTCTATTTTTTCCAATGATCTTCATGAAAGTTTTTATTATATCGCTCTTGAATATCTATCACTTTGGGACTAATTTCATATGTTGCTTTTGATAGCTCAAACAAATCTAAGTGAAGAACATGAGCATAAAAATTTTGTTCTCTCAAAATAATATAAGTGAAGCATGAGAGAAATTCTTAAAAAAATTACCAACTCTCAAACTAATCTAAGTGGAGCAAGAGAGCATTTATTCAAAAAATACTAAAGCACACCATGCTAAAAAAAGATATAAGTGAAGCACTAGAGCAATTCCATAGCTCAAAAATATTTAAGTGAAGCATAGAGAGCAATTCTAACAAGTCATAGCATAATTTTGACTCTCTCAAATAGGTGTGTCTAGCAAGGATTCATGACACAAAATAAAAATAAAAAAAGAAAAGATTCATATCATACAAGACGCTCCAAGCAAAACTCATGATATGTGACGAATAAAAATATAGCTCCAAGTAAAATATCGATGGTGGTTAGAAAAAAGAGGGGATGCCACTCGGGCATCCCCAAGCTTAGTTTCTTTCTTCTCTTTAGATAATAGATTGGGATGCCATGGGGATCCCCAAGCTTAGGATCTTCTTACTCCTTATACCTTCATCCATCGTGATCTCACCCAAAACTTGAAAACTTCAATCACACAAAACTCAACAAAACCTTCGGGAGATCCGTTAGTATAACAGAGCAAATCACTACTATAAGTACTGTTGCAAACCCATTCATATTTTATTTTTGCATTATATCTACTGTATTACAACTTTTCTATGGCTCAAACCCACCGAAAGAGTCCATAGATCAATCAAAATAAGCACACAATGCAAAGAAAACAGAATCTGTCAAAAACAAAACAGTTTGTAGCAATCTGAAAACTTTCAATACTTCTGTAAGTCCAAAAATTCAAAAAAATAGTTCAGCGTGGGCAATTTGTATATCAATCTTGTGTAAAAAATTCAGAATTTTTCTTTGTCGGTGCAACAAACCCTGGGTCTGTTGCCCAGGCTGTGCACAGGCACGAGAACAAGATCGAAGAACCAACGCAAGTCAGAGTACAAGGACCCAAGAAACTTGAAGGATCAACATGCAGATCAGAGGGACCAAGGATGAGCCAAGGAAGCAGGATATCGCCAAGAAGAAGAGCCTCACTTGCCAGGCAGGCGAGCCCGGCAAGGGGCGAGGCCACCTCCAGACGTAGACAACCAAGACACTGACAGGGCCTACGGGGCTCACGGAGGCAGAACCACCTCACCAACCACTCCACCACGACCCACATCATCGATCAGTGTGGTGTCGAGCTGCAAGGTGATTAAGTGACAGCCATTTACCACATGGCAGTCATTTCCCATAGGAGAAATCCACGGATGACACCCGTCCTGCGACGTGTTAAGAGAACAGGAGCAGAGCTGACGAGATAGCCCGGCAAGCCTTGCCGGGCAAATAGCAATGCGATGTTAAGCGGTGCATTTAATGCGCCCTGTCAGCCCGCAGAGTTAGGTATGATAGCACTGTTTCCTATCTTATCAGTGGGTAATGACTACTTTGCCACTTTGGTTACCCCTTGTTCTATAAAAGGAGGTCAATGGCAACCCTAGATAGGGTTAGAAGGTTGGATAACTCACACCCCATACGCGCGTAGTCGCTGCTGCCCCAGGGCAACCCCTGTCGGGCAAGTGTACTACGCTCGCCACCACCTTTTCCACCATCATTCCACCAAAGCAGGAGTAGGATTTTACGCCTCACGGCGGCCCGAACATGGGTAAACTTCCCGCGTGATGTCTATCGCGTTGCCCCACGCTCGTCTGCTCTTTGTGCAACGCGTCGTCCCCCGACCGAACTAGCAAGGGACCGCCTGGTCCCATAGGTGGTCGTGGTTTCCCATGAAATCTTTGGCGCGCCAGGTAGGGGGCATGCATGCGCGAACCTAAAGGCATGCGCAGCGCGTCGACATCATCACCATCATCATCTTCGACGACGCCATCGACCATGGCACCCAAGAAGAAGCCCGGTCTTTCGGCTCACCCATCCACCTCGAAGGCTCCTCCGCCCGTGGCCTCCAACGCTACAGAGGGTGCGGAGGCGCATGAGGACGCGGACGCTGCTGGGGAAGTGGTCGGAGAAGGTGGCCCCGTCACCACTTCTCCCACAGCCGATGCAGGAGCAGGAGGCACAGGAGGAGAGCAGCATCGACAACACCCCGACGGCCACACTCCTCAAGGTACGGGTGAGGGGGCCACTCCATCTACGCCCCTCTCCCCCACTGATTGGCACAGCCACAGCAATGGCGTTCGGACCGGGGCGAACCGCCGCCCTCCGGCCGCCCCCACCACGGGTGCGGTCGCAGCACATGCACCTCCCCTGGGACGGGCCGACCAAGCCGTTGCGCCCAACGGAACCGCTAGCCCTCAAGCGCCTTCGCCGCACCATGTCCAGGTGGTTGCCCCACAGCACCAGCGGGGGCGCAGTACTACCTCCGCTGGGACCGTAAGGAGCCGAGCGACGATACAATGGACTTCATCATCATCCCTGCCAAGTACGGATTCGGAGGCCATGGCGCGGGCTCAACTGCTGTTGAGGTTTCCGCCAGCGGCCGAGCAGATGGACAAATGGCGTGCCACCATCCAAAGCCTGATAGGTTTCGCCAAAGTTGGGGGCTCATAGTGAGCTGACCCATCGTGACCTCCCCACGCGACAGCAATGGCTCGTGCTGCTGACTGTACGGAAGGGGCCATCCCCACGGTGCAGTCCCTGCCCCGGCAGCCAGCGCGAGCACAACCGAATCAAGACCCTGATGATGTCTTGATTACTTCTTCTGACCCTCGAGCACGTCCAGGCCAACGTTGAGCCCCAGAGGATAGGCGGAGAGGAGACGCGCGTGTCGTCGAGCCACGCCATGATGACCTCCACCAGACCGATGGGTACGACGGCCTCAACGTCGATGAGCCTGCGCTCAGTGTTGGCGAGTGCCTACCTTTCAAGGATGGCCGCCTTGCCTTTACACGAGTGCTGCGGCAAGTCCGCTGGCCGTCCGTTCGCACGTTGAAGCTAGAGATACCCGAGAAATACGACGGGAGGCTGAACCCGGCAGAGTTCTTTAGCATCTACACCATCGTTGTTCAGGCTGCCGGGGGAAGAGATGAGAAGTTGTTGGCCAACTACTTCCCTTTGGCCCTAAAGTCCAATGTGAGGTCTTGGTTGATGCACCTACCGGAGAACCCCATTTCGTCATGGACTGACCTGTGCCATGAGTTTATTGGAGCATTCACTGGCGGTCATCAGGAACCCGGCAGGCCCAGCGATTTACAGCTTCTCCAGCAGAAGGAAGGAGAAACCCTCCATAAGTATTTATAGATATTCAGCAAAGTCCATAGAAATATCCCAAATTTCCATCCGACAGCTGTGATAGCCGCCTTCCAGTCCAATGTGTGCAACCATCATATCCGTACCAAGATGAACGTGCGGTTGCCCAAGATTGTGAAGGAGCTTTACACACTAGTGGATAAGTCTGCTCGGATGGAGGAGGGAAGGAAGCTGCCCGGAGAGGAAGATTGCACCAATGTTGATTCAGAGGATGAGGATGAATCAACTAGTCAGAAGAAGAGCAAGAAGCGCAGTAAGAAGCAGAGAGATAAGGTAGTGATGACCGTTGAAGGATCGGGTATGCCTAGTACCGGCAAGAAGGCCAAAGCTAAGGCCCCCGGCAAGGAAGCTGACGTGTGCTCTGACTGCTGGGAAGCTGCTGCTGCCGAGAAGGCTAGGAAAGGTGATGGGCCATACTGCAAGATTCATTGGACCAAGGGCCACGACCTTCAAGAGTGTTATCAGGTTGAGCAGCTTGCCAAGAAACAGAAAGCAGAGTATGAGAAGCGTGATAAGAAAAAAGGTCAGAATGTTGCTGGCAGTAAGGGCCGAGGTGGTGAAGTAAACTGGCCCGGCAAACCCTTTCGGAACCATGGAAAGCTCGCCAGAGGTCAAGAGAAGGAAACCTGTGATGATGAGAGTGATGGAGGCGATGAAGAGGAAACCAGTGAGCAGGAGTTTCATAAGGCCACAGACGCCCTGTGCGTCGACGGAGGTGCATCTCTGCACACTTATCACCGCTAGCTCAAGCGGTGGGCGCGAGAAATCAATGCCATGGAACCAGCACTAGAGGCCCGGAAGCCGCTCAAATGGTCCCATACGCCTATCATCTTCGATGAAGAGGACCATCCTAGCCGTACCACTGCGGTAGGATGTTTGCCGTTGTTGGTCTCCCCAACAATCCGCAACCTCAAAGTCACAAAGATATTGGTGGACGGTGGGGCCGGCTTGAATCTGATTTCACCGGCAATTATCAGCAAACTTCAGATAGGAGAGGAGGAGCTAGAGGTTACCGACATGTTTCAAGGAGTTAATCCCGGTAGGAGCCATCCTAAGGGGAAGATCACATTGCCGGTAATGTTCGGGGGATAACTGAACTACCAGATTGAGAGGATTGTGTTTGATGTGGTTGATTTCCCCCTGCTGTACAATGGGATTCTTGCACACCCGGCCCTGGCCAAGTTCATGGAGGCATCCCACTATGCCTAAAACACATTGAAGATGCCTGGGCCAGTGGGAGTGATCACAATCCCATCGGATGAGAAGGATGCAATCATTTGCGTGGACAAGATGTACCGGGATGCAGTCACAGCAGAGGCAGTAGTAGTGGCAGCTTCGCCAATGGAAATAAAGGAAAGAAGAGAGACTGTAGGGACTCCGGCAAAGAGTCCGAGAAGCATGCCCCCATCGAGTGCACAACACCCGTTGATGACATGTCGGAGTGTTCTAACAGCAAGAGATCCAAGGTCGCTGCACCCCAAGTGAAGAAGGTCCCGGCAGAGCTGGCTATCTTTGATGGTACTTTTACTATCAGCGCCACCCTCGATGACAAATAGGAAAGCACGCTCATTGCCTTCCTGCGGGCGAATATCGATGTGTTTGCCTGGCAACCATCTGATATCCCCGGTGTTCCCATGGAGGTAATCGAGCACCACCTTGCTGTCTGCCCACATGCCCGACCTGTCAAGCAGAAAGTACGGAAGTAGGCCTTTGAGAGGCAGTAGTTCATTGCAGAAGAGATCAAGAAACTTGAGGCAACTCATTTGGTTAGAGGAGTATTGCACCCCACATGCTTAGCAAATCCAGTGGTAATCCAGAAGGCTAATGGGAAATGCAGGTTTTGCATAGATTTCACAGACCTCAACAAAGCTTGCCCAAAGGACCCATTTCCCTTGCCGCGTATCAACCAAATTGTGGATTCCAATTCAGGTTGTGATTTGCTCTCCTTTCTGGACGCATACTCCGGGTATCACCAGATCTTCATGTCCAAGGAAGATGAAGAGAAGATGTCGTTCATCACCCCATGTGGTACGTACTGCTTTGTCTGTATGCCATTCAGATTATAGAGTGCCGAGTCTACTTTTGCAAGGGAAATCCAGATTGGTTTTGAGCCGTAGTTGCACAGAAACATAGAAGCCTATATGGATGATATTGTGGTCAAGACCAAGGATAAAGCCACCCTTATTCAAGATTTGGAGGAGACATTTGCTAATCTGCACAAGATCAATCTGAAGCAAACCCGGAGAAGTGTGTGTTTGGTGTTCCCTCGGCAAGTTGCTTGGGTTCTTTGTTTCCCATTGCGGGATTGAAGCCAACCCCGACAAGGTCAAAGCCATCAAGCAGATCCAAGCGCCAAGAACAGTTAAGGATGTGAGGTGCCTGATGGGATGTGTTGCCGCGCTAAGCAGATTCATCTCCAAGTATGCCGAGTGCGCCCTGCCGTTCTTCAAAGTTTTGAAGAAGGCCGACCCTATGAAGTGGACCCCAGAAGCAGATGCAGCTCTGCAAGAGTTGAAGGCCTACTTGTCCTCTATGCCTACCTTGGTTGCTCCAAAACCCCAGGATCCGTTGTTGCTATACTTGGCGGCAACCAACCAAGTGGTCAGTGCGGCCTTGGTAGCACAGAGAGAAGTGGATGAATCAGAAAGTGAGCAAAAAATGGCAGAGTTAGAGAAGGGTCAGGACAGCAATGAGCACGGCTGAAAGCACAAGTGCTCCCTGGGTGGTTTTGGTAATTAATGTCAACATATCTCTTGTTGGACTAACACTTTCACCTAGAATGTTTCAGATAAGTTCAAAAATGGAGTGGCATGGACTAAAGGATGTAGAACCCCTTCAAGATGCTAAGTACAAAGGATTGGCTCAAGCTTCAAGATCAAGACTCTACATTTTCTATTTTAGTGATCCAAGATCACATTGAGTCTATAGGAAAAGCCAATACTATTAAGGAGGGATGAGGTGTTGCTTACTGAGCCTCTTGCTTCATGAGCTTAGTGATATGCTCAAAAATCCTCAACTACATTTCCATATCCACATTTGACCTAAACCAAAAGTCAAACTCGGCCCCACTGATTCTTTCTATCCGGAGCCACCGAGTTTCACATGTCATAGCCACTGCCACAAACCCTAGCAAATCGGTTTCACCGATAGGGATCTCGGTCTTACCGAGATGGGATTGCAATTTCTCTGTTTCCCTTCGAAACGTTTCAGTCCAACCGAAGTGAGCGATCGGTCCCACCGAGATTGCAATGTAAACTCACTGTTTCCCTTTCGTAACATTTCGGTCTCACCGAAAAGAGTGAATCGGTCCCACCGAGTTTACCTGACCAAATCTCTGGTTAGCTTATTACCAAATCGGTCTCACCGAGTTTGTGTAATCGGTCACACCGAGATTACGTTATGCCCTAACCCTAACCATATCGGTCCTACCGAGTTGCATCTCAGTCCCACCGATAATCCTAACGGTCACTAGGTTTGCTGAATCGGTCTGACCGAGTTTAACGATTCGGTCCCACCGAGTTTGGCAGATTGTGTGTAACGGTTAGATTTTGTGTGGAGGCTATATATACCCCTCCACCCACTCTTCATTCGTGAAGAGAGCCATCAGAACAGATCTTCACTTCCAATACACATTTTCTGAGAGAGAACCACCTACACTTGTGTTGAGCTCAAGATATTCTATTCCTACCATATGAATCTTGATCTCTAGCCTTCCCCAAGTTTCTTTCCACTCAAATCTTCCTTCCACCAAATCCAAATCCCGTGAGAGAGAGAGTTGAGTGTTGGGGAGACTATCATTTGAAGCACAAGAGCAAGGAGTTCATCATCAACACACCATTTGTTACTTCTTGGAGAGTGGTGTCTCCTAGATTGGCTAGGTGTCACTTGGGAGCCTCCGACAAGATTGTGGAGTTGAACCAAGGAGTTTGTAAGGGCAAGGAGATCGCCTACTTCGTGAAGATCTACCGCTAGTGAGGCAAGTCCTTCGTGGGCGACGGCCGTGATGGAATAGACAAGGTTGCTTCTTCGTGGACACTTCGTGGGTGGAGCCCTTCGTGGACTCGCGCAACCGTTACCCTCCGTGGGTTGAAGTCTCCATCAACGTGGATGTACGATAGCACCACCTATCGGAACCACGCCAAAAACATCCGTGTCTCCAATTGCGTTTGAATCCTCCAAACCCTTCCCTTTACATTCTTGCAAGTTGCATGCTTTACTTTCCGCTGCTCATATACTCTTTGCATGCTTTCTTGAATTGTGTGGAGATTGCTTGACTTGTGCTAAGATAGCTAAAATCTGCCAAGAACTAAAATTGGAAAAGGATAGATTTTTATTTGGTCAAGTAGTCTAATCACCCCCCCTCTAGACATACTTCCGATCCTACAAGTGGTATCAGAGCTTTGGTCTCCATAGCCTTGGTTTAAACACCTTTGGAGGAAGATGGATGTGTCTACTTTAGGGAGTCTTAGACATAGAGTGCCCATTCTTGATGGAGAGTATTTTCATGAGTGGAAAAATGAAATGCTTGAGATTTTCAATGAATATCATTTGAACAAGTACATTGCTAGTCCTTGCGCACCTCATATTGATCCTTTGCACCCTACCCTAGATGAAGATATTGACATGATTCGCAATCTTAGAACTGTTGAGCTCATCATTAGAGGATTGCCCAAAAATTTGATTGCTAGTTTGCCTACTCTTAATTGTGCCTATACTATATGGAAATTTCTTGAGGAACGATTTCCAGATTATTCCTTGAAAAATTTAGACGAAATTCTCCATAAGTCTATTGCTTTGAGTAAGATGAACTCTAGTGATCCTAGCTTTAGTGATTGTCTATTTGAGCTTACCAATCTCATGCATGCTAAAGGAAATGTTGGAATCATTAGTGATATCATATGCGAAGCTATAAGAATTCATAAAGGTAACCACTTTGATGATCATTTACCTAATGAATTACCCTCTCTAGGAATTGATCAATCACAAGTTGATGTTGAACATGGATATTATGATGAAGATGATGATAGTGACTATGATCTTGATGATGCAATGAGACATTTTGGTCTTATGGCAAATCTTCGCGGCTACATGGCTGGAGGAAAGGAATGGGTCCTTGATAGTGGATGTACTGATCATATGACCGGAGATGAAGAGATGTTCCGTGAGCTTGCTGAAAATGACGGCCCTCGAAAATATGTCACCTTTGGTGATAATTCAAAGGGTAAGGTGGTTGGCCTTGGTAAGGTGGCCATCTCACATGATAGCTCCATACAAAATGGCATGCTCGTTGAATCCCTTGGATACAATTTACTTTCAGTTTCTAGACTTGCTGATTTCGGTTTCAATGTCTTATTCACTGAAGTAGATTGCCAAGTGTTTCGTAGAGACAATCATAAAATGGTATTTACCGGTATACGTAGAGGAGATCTTTACATTGTTGATTTCACTAAAAAGGCTCAACCTAAAACTTGCCTAATTGCTAAATCTTCTAAAGGCTGGTTGTGGCATAGAAGACTAGGTCATGTTGGAATGTGAAATCTTGACAAGCTTATTAAAGGTGATCATATCCTTGGAATAAAAGATGTCGTATTTGACAAGGATAGACTTTGTAGTGCTTGTCAAGCAGGGAAACAAGTTGGAGGAAGTCACCGCACGAAGAACATCATGACCACAAGAAGACCACTCGAGCTACTTCACATGGATCTCTTTGGTCCAAATGCATACAAGAGTCTCGGTGGTAACTCATTTGGTCTAGTCATACTTGATGATTTTTCAAGATTTACGTGGGTGTTCTTTCTTGATGACAAGTCGCAGGTCCAAAAGATCTTCAAAAACTTCACTAGGAAGGCCCAAAATCAGTTTGACGTGAAGATCTAGAAGGTTCGAAGCGACAACGGAACGGAGTTCAAGAACGCAAATGTGGACACCTTTCTTGACGAAGAAGGGATTTCACACGAGTTCTCGGCTACGTACACACCTCAACAAAATGGAGTTGTTGAGAGGAAGAACCGGACTCTTATCGAGATGGCAAGAACGATGCTTGATGAGTACAAGACGCCAAAGCACTTTTGGGCGGAAGCGGTTGAGACAGCTTGTCATGCAACAAATCGCTTGTATCTTCACAAGCTACTCGGCAAGATAACATACGAGCTCCTCACCGGTAACAAACCCCAAGTTGGATACTTTCGAGTATTTGGCTCAAAGTGCTACATTCTTGATAAGCAGCGTCGTTCTAAATTTGCTCCTAAGTCTCATGAAGGTTTTCTACTTGGTTATGGCTCAAACTCTCACACCTATCGTGTCTACAACAATTACACCTGAAAGGTTGAAGAGACGGTGGATGTGAAGTTTGATGAATCTAACGGCTCGCAAGTAGAGCAATTGCCAATTGATGTAGGAAACAAAGACCCTTCGAAAGCAATTCAAGACTTGTCCATTGGCAAGATTCGTCCAACGGAAATGAAGGAGAGTACCTCGTCCGTCCAAGTGGAAGCTTCTACCTCGCGTCAAGGTGAACCAAGAGTTGATACGGAAGCATCCACAAGTGGGACACGTCAAGATGAAGAAAACGAGGAAATACACCAAGATGAACATCAGCAACCTCCTTCTCCACCAAGACAAGAGAACAACAACGTCAACAATGAAGAAGGCCAAGAAGAAGAAGAAGAAGAAGAAGAAGAAGAACAAGATGAAGAGGATGTTCCACCCCGACCCAAGCAAAAGCTTTCACGAGTTCGAGCAAGAGTTGCCAAAGATCATCCCGTCGAGCAAATCGACAATGATATCCAAACCGGGAGAATCACTCGCTCTAAAACTCGTTTAGCTAACTTTTGTGAACATTACTCATTCATTTCTAAAATTGAACCTATGAAGGTTGAAGAAGCATTGAAGGATCCGGATTGGATAAATGCTATGCATGAAGAGCTACACAACTTTGAGAGAAATCATGTGTGGACTTTGGTCGAGAAGCCCGACAACAACCACAACATCATTGGTACCAAATGGGTGTTTCGCAACAAGCAAGATGAAGATGGACAATGGTTCGCAACAAAGCACGTCTCGTCGCCCAAGTCTACACACAAGTTGAAGGTATGGACTATGGTGAGACATATGCTCCCGTTGCTAGACTTGAATCCATTCGCATCTTACTTGCCTATGCTAGTCACCATGATATCACCTTATACCAAATGGACATTAAAAGTGCTTTTCTAAATGGCAAAATTGAAGAGGAAGTTTATGTTAAGCAACCCCCCGGCTTTGTCAATCCTAACAAACCTAATCATGTTTACAAACTTCACAAAGCCCTTTATGGTCTTAAACAAGCTCCTAGAGCATGGCATAAATGCTTGACCAAGTTCCTTACTGAAAAAGGCTTTGAAATTGGTAAAATTGATTCTACTCTTTTTACTAAAAGGGTTAATGGAGAACTATTTGTGTGCCAAATTTATGTTGATGATATCATATTTGGTTCAACTAACCCTCATTTTAGTGAAAAGTTTGGAAAGCTAATGTCGGAGAAGTTTGAGATGTCTATGATGAGTGAACTCAAATTCTTTCTCGGTTTGCACATCAAGCAAACTAAGGAAGGTACATTTGTCTCTCAAACGAAGTACACCAAAGACTTATTCAAGAAGTTCAGTATGCAAGAATGCAAAGGTATGCCTACACCCATGCCTACTAGTGGACATCTTGATTTGACCAAAGATGGTGAACCGGTTGATCAAAAAGTTTATCGCTCTATGATTGGTTCATTGTTGTATTTATGTGCCTCCCGTCCCGATATTATGCTAAGTGTGTGCATGTGTGCACGATATCAAGCTGCTCCTAAAGAATGTCATCTTAAGGCTGTGAAAAGGATAGTGAGATACTTAATCCATACACCAAATTTTGGCATTTGGTATCCTAAGAGGTCCTCTTTTGATCCTTTTGGCTACTTCGATTCGGACTATGCCGGAGACAAGGTTGATAGAAAGTCCACTTCGGGTACTTGTCAATTCCTTGGTAGATCTCTTGTGTCTTAGTCTTCCAAGAAACAAAACTCGGTATCCTTATCCACCGCCGAAGTGGAATATATTGCCGCTGGTTCATGTTGTGCTCAATTACTTTGGATGACCCAAACTCTTAAAGATTATGGGATATATGTGAAACATGTTCCATTGCTATGTGACAATGAAAGTGCTATTCAAATTGCTCACAATCCCGTGCAACACTCTCAAACTAAGCATATTGAAGTTCGTCATCATTTCATTCGAGATCATGTTGCCAAAGGCGACATTAACCTTAAGCATGTTCGCACCGATAAGCAATTGGCGGATATATTCACTAAACCACTTGATGAGAAAGTGTTTTGCAGGTTGAGAAGTGAATTGAACATCATTGATGCTTCAAACCTGGAGTAGGAACTGCATTTGATACATGCGAGGCATGAGCCTATGACTAATCCTTGATATTTCTCTTATGAAGCTATTCATATGTCTTGGATATATTTGCACCTTGCATGTTATCTAACCCGTGTAGGTACTTGGATGAATCTAAATCTATGAGATTGCTACTCACTCACATCTTGAGAAATCTCTACATCACCAAGTCTCTATACAATGGTGGTTGAAGACAAGGAAGCACGAAACCATTCAAACATATCCTTTGACAAATTCCATGTTGAGTTTCATGATAGTCATTTTGGATACACAAGTTCTCTTCCTTGCAAGACTAACCCATGTAGGTAGATTAACTCAAACTCCAAGTGGTGCTCCCAACTCTTGATGAACTACATCAACCTTGAGCAACACACACAAGTTCAACTACATGAGCAAGACCCACACCACCACCCAAGGTATGTTATTCCATCTTAGAGAAGCTTTACTCCAAGACATGAGGCAAAGCAACTCAACAAGATGTGAATACATCAAGATGCTTAAATGAAAAATGGTAACCCCATTTTGAGCTTAAACGATGAGTATGACCTATGATCAAGTGCTCTCACTTGAATCCTAAGTCAATATACTCTAACATAGGTGACTTTGTCACCGACCATTTCTAGATGAAGTTCTCTTATTTTCTTTTCTGTGTTATTGCATTGGTTCCTTGCATATTTGTTTCCCCTTTTCATAATCAAAAAAACACTTCATCTAGAACTTTTAGTTTTTTCTCTTTTTCTCTTTGTTCTGCATTTTCTGCATCCAATTCATTGCAAATCTTTCAGTTAATTCCTTGAAAATCCTTGTGAGATCTTACTTGTCTAGTGAGCTGAGGTGACAAGTGCTTCCACTCTGATGAACTCGGTCACACCGGTTTGTTTTCTTTGGTCTAACAGAAATCTTTCGGTGCAACCGAACCACACAACTCGGAGTCACCGATTTCATCACAGGAAAACCAACTTGCCACTTATTCCTGATTTCTGTGTGCTCCAGCTCCACTCAATGAATCTTGTCCTCTACCGGCATCATGTTACACATGCTGCTTTGCTTTGTGACTCAAGGACCAACCCATTTGTATCACATATCCAGAAGACCTTTCTTGGAAATTGATGTCAAAGGGGGAGAGAGAGATCACATCAAAGCTTAATCCTTCCTATAGGGGAAGAAAGAGAGAATACTCAGGGGGAGAGAAAGTAATATCATCAATGACCCCAGATGCTTGGTGTTCAAGAGGAGAGATGTCACATGTCTTTAAAAGGGGAAAGACATGTCTGTTTGCTTGCTTTAGCTCAAGCTCTGTTGTTTATTTTCTATTGCTCTGATTTTCTGTTCCCTATCTTCTCCCAATATCTCTTGTTAGATTCAGGGGGAGCAAGACATCTAAGGGAAGGAAATCTCTGATCTTATTGCACATCTTTACCTTTGGGGACATGTCTATATCCAATGTAGTACTTAGTACTCACTCTACATGTGATCCCAGTCTTGGTTCTATTGTGGTCCCTTTTGTTTGCTCTGGTTAAGTAGGTGTATCTGTGTTATCTAACCTTGTTTGCACAGGTTCATCCTACCCTAAGCCAACTCAAGACCACAAGGTAAGTATATGCATCACAGTCATGTGAATGAGAAATTCTTGCTGATGTACATACTGTTTGCAAGAAGGACCCATGAGCATGAAGGTACTTTTCTCATAGTGACATCATTTGCTCTGATGCATATAGCCAAGATACATGTAACACATTGCTTGCTCTGTCATGATCATGTTTTCACATGCTCCTATATTCTATAAACACATGATTGCATACATGTAGGGGGAGCCTATGCATGTTACATGTCTTTCCAAAGCTTTACTTGCTATTCTATATATTTTTATCTAAAGCTTTGATGTATGTTGTCATCAATTACCAAAAAGGGGGAGATTGAAAGCACAAGTGCTCCCTGGGTGGTTTTGGTAATTAATGTCAACATATCTCTTGTTGGACTAACACTTTCACCTAGAATGTTTCAGATAAGTTCAAAAATGGAGTGGCATAGACTAAAGGATGTGGAACCCCTTCAAGATGCTAAGGACAAAAGATTGGCTCAAGCTTCAAGATCAAGACTCTACATTTTATATTTTAGTGATCCAAGATCACATTGAGTCTATAGGAAAAGCCAATACTATTAAGGAGGGATGAGGTGTTGCTTAATGAGCCTCTTGCTTCATGTGCTTAGTGATATGCTCCAAAATCCTCAACTACCTTTCCATATCCACATTTGACCTAAACCAAAAGTCAAACTCGGCCCCACCGATTCTTTCTATCCGGAGCCACCGAGTTCACATGTCATAGCCACTGCCACAAACCCTAGCAAATCGGTTTCACCGATAGGGATCTCGGTCTCACCGAGATGGGATTGCAATTTCCCTATTTCCCTTCGAAACATTTCGGTCCAACCAAAGTGAGCGATCGGTCCCACCGAGATTGCAATGTAAACTCACTGTTTCCCTTTCGTAACATTTCGGTCTCACCGAAAAGAGCGAATCGGTCCCACCGAGTTTACCTGACCAACTCTCTGGTTAGCTTATTACCAAATCGGTCTCACCGAGTTTGTGTAATCGGTCACACCGAGATTACGTTATGCCCTAACCCTAACCAGATCGGTCCTACCGAGTTGCATCTCAGTCCCACCGAAAATCCTAAAGGTCACTAGGTTTGCTGAATCGGTCCGACCGAATTTAACGATTCGGTCCCACCGAGTTTGGCAGATAACGGTTAGATTTTGTGTGGAGGCTATATATACCCCTCCACCCACTCTTCATTCGTGAAGAGAGCCATCAGAATAGATCTTCACTTCCAATACACATTTTCTGAGAGAGAACCACCTACACTTGTGTTGAGCTCAAGATATTCCATTCCTACCATATGAATCTTGATCTCTAGCCTTCCCCAAGTTGCTTTCCACTCAAATCTTCCTTCCACCAAAGCCAAATCCTGTGAGAGAGAGTTGAGTGTTGGGGATACTATCATTTGAAGCACAAGAGCAAGGAGTTCATCATCAACACACCATTTGTTACTTCTTGGAGAGTGGTGTCTCCTAGATTGGCTAGGTGTCACTTGGGAGCCTCCGACAAGATTGTGGAGTTGAACCAAGGAGTTTGTAAGGGCAAGGAGATCGCCTACTTCGTGAAGATCTACCGCTAGTGAGGCAAGTCCTTCATGGGCGACGACCGTGATGGAATAGACAAGGTTGCTTCTTCGTGGACCCTTCGTGGGTGGAGCCCTCCGTGGACTCACACAACCGTTACCCTCCGTGGGTTGAAGTCTCCATCAACGTGGATGTACGATAGCACCACCTATCGGAACCACGCCAAAAACATCCGTGTCTCCAATTGCGTTGAATCCTCCAAACCCTTCCCTTTACATTCTTGCAAGTTGCATGCTTTACTTTCTGCTGCTCATATACTCTTTGCATGCTTGCTTGAATTGTGTGGAGATTGCTTGACTTGTGCTAAGATAGCTAAAATCTGCCAAGAACTAAAATTGGGAAAAGGATAGATTTTTATTTGGTCAAGTAGTCTAATCACCCCCCCCCCTCTAGACATACTTCCGATCCTACAACGGCAACGAGAGCAACCACAAGGATGTGGCAAGGAAGAAAGTGGTGCAATGCCTAGTGTACTTCGTCAGCTCCTTGTTACAGGGGTCTAGATCGAGGTACTCTGGCGTGTAGAAGTTGATCTTTGGCCTCATTATGGCCTCAAGGAAACTTCACCACTACTTCCAAGCCCAGAGATCATGGTTGTTACTCGTTTTCTGTTGCGAAGGATACTCCAAAACCCAGAGGCTACCGGCAGGATAGTGGAGTGGGCTTTGTAGTTATCCACCATTGGTTTGAAGTTTGAGAGTACATCAACTATTCAGAGCAGGGCGTTGGCAGAGTTTATTGCAGAATGGATGCCAACCCCTGATGAGGAAGTGACAGAGATAGTTATCCCCGACAAGGAATTGCCCCAAGAATGGATTATGTATTTTGATGGTGCTTTTTCCCTACAAGGTGCAGGAGTTGGCGCGCTTCTTGTCGCCCCCTCCGGGGAGCACTTTAAGTACGTCGTCCAAATGCATTTTTCTCGGGAAGAAGCAACCAACGATACAGCTAAGTATTGAAAGTGCTAGTTATCGACTAGAGGGGGGGTGAATAGGTGATTTTTATGGAAGTCTTCAAAACATGAAAGTTTAGAAGACAAACTATAGAAATGAACCTATTGAAATGCGGCGGAAGATAAACTACACTAAGCAAGCCATAGTCAAGTGTGCAATAACGTGAGAGTACGAAGGCTAATAGCAGCTAGGTAGTAAGGATCAGGATGGAAGATGGTATGAAGCCAAACAACAATAGTAGTCAAGCAATGAAGTAAAACAGGTAATGACTTCACGAAGACAAACTCTAAGTAAAGGGAGGGAGAGGATAGAACCAGTCACTTGTTGAAGACACACGATTTGTTGGACCAGTTTCAGTTGCTGTGACAAATGTACGTCTGGTTAGGGAGGCTGAGATTCAACTCAGAATACCGCGTCTTCACCTTATTCCCCTTGAGCTAAGGACACACAGTCCTCGCCCAATCACTCTGGTAAGTCTTCAAGGTAGACTTCCGAACCTTCACAGACTTTGTTCACCGGCGATCCACAATGACTCTTGGATGCTCAGAACGCAATGCCTAACCGGCTGGAGGATTCACAGTCCTCAAGTGTAATAAGTCTTCAGGTCACGCAGACAGAAAGACTACAGTGATGCCTAACACTCTTTGGCTCTGGGTGTTTGGGCTTTGTCCTCGCAAGGATTTCTCTATCTCAAAGGCTTCGAGGTGGGTTGCTCTCAAACGACAAAAGCCATGCACTAACTCTGAGCAGCCACCAATTTATGGTGTACGGGGTGGGCTATTTATAGGCACTAGGCAACCCGACCTGATATGTCTGAAATGACCCTGGGTCACTAAGGGACTGACACGTGTTCCAACGGTCAGATTTCAAACACACACGACAACTTTACTTGGGCTACAAGCAAAGCTGACTTATCCAACTCTGGATAAGATTTGCTCTCATTGTCTTCGCTCGAAGACATAGGATTTGGGTTGAGTATCACTTCAGTCATCCTGACTTTGTTCACTTGGACCCCACTTAACAGTACGGTGGTTCCTATGACTCAACAAAGAAGAAAAGGAAACAACGAAACGACTAAGTCTTCGCGCTCCATAGTCTTCAATCAATGTCTTCTCATGTCATAGTCTTCAATATGAATATCTTCATATACACCGTTGTCGTCAATGTCTTCATACATTTTTAGGGGTCATCTCCGGTAGGTAAACCGACTCAATGAGGGACTACTACCTGTGTTATCCTGCAATTCTCACAAACACATTAGTCCCTCAACCAAATTTGTCGTCAATACTCCAAAACCAACTAGGGGTGGCACTAGATGCACTTACAATCTCCCCCTTTTTGGTGATTGATGACAAACTGGTTGAAGTTTTCAACGGGGATAAAATATGTGAAATTGTAAAGGATAGGGTATTGTCTTCATAAGTGACAAAGGCTCCCCCTGAAGATGTGCATATAAGAAATTTGCTTTTGGAATGCAAATACACATGGCAGGTTGTACTTGTGGAGATCCTCTTCAACTTACAATGACAATTCATCATGCATAATAAGATGTAACGAAGATAATGACATGCATAATGAAAAATGGACGTCTGTAGAATGATCTAAGTGCGGAAGTTATCATAGCACATGCGGAATTTATCACCGCATCACAAAATAGAAAATAAGTAGCAGACGACCATCGAGTTTAAGTGTTACAACTCAAAAAACCAAATGTATCAAAAATGAGAGTTGTAAGCACCAGGCAAAATATAAAGCAACCGCCCATATGGACACGCTTGAAGACTATCAAACTCATATGCTTCTCCCCCTTTTGTCAGTAATGACCAAAAAGGTTTGTAGACATAGAGCATCTACTCGTTCCCATGAGGAGTAGGTGAAGCAGCAGGGTCGTCGGTGTTGTTTGGCGGTGTAGACGAACCTGGTGCAGTGTCGATGCGTGCAGAAGTAGGGGCGGTGAAGTAGCATCATCTTCATCATCGATCACTGTGGCATTCACAGTTGCCGTGGAGGAAGAATAGTTAGAGTCTTCAAGGGATGGAGTTCGACGTAGGACAGCATTCCGTGGAGGAGTGGAGTCAAACTTGAATCTTTCAGTGAAGCCATCGTCTTGAAGATCTGCTTCAGCACTGAGCAGTGTCAAACTCTTCCATGATCGCCGACAGGTCTCGTGAGTGACAAAAGCATTCTTGGTGGCAAGATTGCTAATGCGATTGACGTCCACCAAGAGGCTTTGCATCTGTCGCTTGAGCCAGAAGTGATGCTTGCCTTGTTTCTGATGCAGTGCCACAAGAAGTTCTCGGTCATTCAGGACGCGAGAGCGCTTCTTAGGCCTTTGGGCAATTGTGCTCTCAGTAGCTTCAGTTTGTGCATGGTGAGGCAGACGAGTGTTCCCAGCCATTAGATAGACACGAGTTACTGCTTGGACTCCTTCCATGGGTTGAGTGAAGCTTTGGTGATCAGCATTTTTAAGACAAAGAGGCTTCTTGGCAGGCTCAGGGTATATGGCTTCAACTGACATATCAACCTCTGGTAGAAAGATCAGATGATTGCGAGCAGAGGGCTAATAGTTAATAGCAAAGTGTAGCTTGATGAGGCGCATGACCCATGGAGCATAGAATTTCAGGCCAAAAAGATCAGATCCAGACGCAGCCAGTTGCCGGATAAAGAATTCTTGTGTATTGAAGCTGATGCCATTGAGGATGTAAAAGACCAATGTCTTCATGGCTCCTTCAAGTTTTGCAGCTGATGAATGTCCTTTGATAGGCCATAGAGTTCGTCTGATGATGTGATATATTGTGCGAGGCAGATACTCAAGGTCATCAACAAAGAACTCCTTTGGGTATTCAGCGTTAGGTGGCAGAGGCTTCATCATGCTCAACATCTGGCTCATGTTGGGCTCTGGCTTATGGAAGAGCTTTGAAAAGCTCTCCGGGAGTGGGTAGGTCTGTAAGCTCAATGACGTCAAGATCTTTGGCTTCATGATGAACATTTCCTGTCATCCAGTCGAGAACCCATGTCTTTGTATCCCTGTAGTAGCAGCGAATGTGGAGGGTAGCATAGAATTGAAGCAAAAGTTCCTCATTCCAATGTTCTTTGTCTGTCACAAAGCTGAGCAGACCTGCATCACGAAAGCAGTCAAGTGCTTCTTCTAAGCATAGCAGTCCAGCAATGGCTTCAGTGTCGAGGCGCATATGAGGGAAAATGCGCCCTTGATCATACAGAACGCAGGAGTAATAGCTTCGCTGCTGATAGCTCCAGAAACGATCAGATGATATTCTTGCCCTTGAGTAGGGGTTCTTGGCTCTGTCAAAGAAGGTGTTGTGGGATTTGAAGCCATTTGCATTGAAGGATCCTGTAGAAGTGGCAGTACCTAGGAACCTTGACAGTCTTGGCTTTGGTTTCTGGACCAGAGGCCTATGCTCAACATGATAATCAAACTGTGGACTAGAGGCATTAGGCGGAGGAACCAGAACGGGCCATTTGACAGTAATAAGCTGGCCGTAGTTGTATGCTTGCTCGATAGTATGTGGCCTTGGAGGCGGAACAGGAGCAGTGGCATCAACAAAGGTGTCAGGAGCAGTTGCATCATTGACTTCATTGGCTGCTGGCACATTGGTTGGTGCAGGCTCCACATTTGCTTCAGCCATGACTACGTCATTGGCTTCATTGGTGTTGGTGGTGGCAGCCTCAAGATTCTCAACCTCCACTTGATGAGCTGGAGGGTCGGGCACTGGCACGTTCACTTCAGGAACAACTTCTTCAGTAATGGGGGGAGTAGGGACACGTTCTTCTTCTTGTTTGTCATCGGCTGATGCAGCCGGATTGTGTTCAGCACCTTTGGCTTCAGACTCGGAGACATTCACAGTCGGAGTGGCTTCTGGGAACACTTGACGTGCAACAGATTGATGGTGCACTTCTCCTTCTGGAACACTCGAAAGAGGGACTTGAGGCCTTGGTCCTTTGCGAAGCCTGCGTAATGCTGGCGACGCCTTTGGAGATGGAGTTGGCTGGGCCTCAAAGTCGTCCTCTTCTTCTTGCACAGGTGGTGTGACTTGTTGTTGTTGGGGAGTACGCGGGGAGTCTTGATGTTGTGGGTGATCAGCCCATGATGCATCCTGAGCAATTGGCGTCAGAGGATGACCAATGATGATGAGTTCATTGTTCGTGAGAACAGGCGATGATACCAAGTTGTGTTCGATCTGAGGAAGAACTTCATCATCTTCAACATTGTCATTGTGACCAATGTCTTCAGCAGCGGTGGGATCAACTGCTGGAATGTCTTCAGCTTCATGAGCCTCTGTGGAAGCAGGCTCATGAACTATCATCCGTCGTTCTTGGTGTTCAAATGCAGGGCGAACCATTGAGATAGGTTCAACAACTAAGGGCTCTGTGGGAGCAGCCCGATCCTTCTTGGTTTTGCACTTCTTCTTAGAGGGAGCAGCATCAGAGGCTTCAGGATTTTTCCTTTTTCTAGCTTCAGCCTCGGCAGCCCTTGTCTTCTTCAGTTCTGAAGCGGTTGACTTAACCTTTGGCTTCGAGCCGGTCATGCTGCTTGGGAAGACTATGCGTGGCTCTTCCCTCCTTAAAGGTGCAGATTGATCAATTGACAGCTTCTTCTTCTTTGCAGCCATTCTGGGGTCGATGCCAGGATGGCCAAGAGCCTTGCGCTTCTCAGCCTCATTGTAGGCTTGCACACACTTGCCAGCCAGGCTCTTCATGTGCTCACGAGAACCTTTAGCTTCTTCACGCTTCTTGAGAAAGGCTTCTTTGAGCTCGTGCAGCATGATCTTGAAGTTTTTGACATCTTGCAGACTGAGCTTTGCCACATGCTTCTTGAACTGAGCTTTCTCATAGTCGATCTTGTGCTTCAGTTCAACGATGCGCTGAGCAAGAGCTAGCTCAGAAGCAATGGCGCCATTGAAGGAGACGCTGAGGCCAATGGGAAGTTGCAGATCTTCAAAGCTGAGATTTGGGGTGTCAAACCACTCATCAATGAAGTTATAGATGATTGCCACATCAAAGAGAGGCAAAACATTGAAGATCTTTGCTTCTTCCTTGCTCTTGATCAGTTGCTCAAGAGCGTCATCTGCAAGATCTTCATCGCTGGATAGATCAATGTGCTCTTCTCGCAGAATGGCAGCAGGAGTCAATGTTTGATCAGTATTCTTGACGATTTTCTTTTTCTTCTCCGTATTCTTGGAGATACATGATAAATCTTCAGACTTCACACTGTCTTCAGGAGGTGCAGTGGCCAGTGGCTTCGCACGTGAAGCTTTTGGAGGAGCAGCTGATCTTGAGGCCTTAGCCTTCTGTGGCTTTGGTGTAGGAGCAGGAGCTTCATCAGAATCAGCATCATCTGCAGGTCGATCCACATCTGCCCCTTGAACCTTGATATGAGTAATGAGACCTTCCAAGTCATAGAAGCGCCCAACTAGATTTGGTTCAGCTTTGTAACGCCCCGAGACCGATGTGCCACGTGTCTTCCTGTTATTCGCGGTTGTTTCCTTGTCATTGCTTGCGTGTCATGCATTGCATAACATGTCATCATGTGCATTTCATTTGCATACGTGTTCGTCTCATGCATCCGAGCTTTTTCCCCGTTGTCCGTTTTGCATTCCGGCGCTTCGTTCTCCTCCGGTGGTCATTTCTACCTTTCTTTCGTGTGTGGGTGTTAAACATTTCCGGATTGGACCGAGACTTGCCAAGCGGCCTTGGTTTACTACAGGTAGACCGCCTGTCAAGTTTCGTACCTTTTGGAGTTCGTTTGATGCTCCAACGGTTAACCGAGGGACCGAAAAGGCCTCGTGTGTGTTGCAGCCCAACACCCTTCCAAGTTGGCCCAAAACCCACCAAAAACCTCTCCATCATCTAGAGCGTTCGATCACGATCGCGTGGCCGCAAACCGCACCTCATTTGGACTCTCCTAGCTCCCTCTATGCCTATTTATACACCACCCTCCCATAAATTCGCGGATCCCCTTCGTCCAAACGCTAGTCTTCTTCCACCTCCTGACGCCGGATAGTGTCCGCATCGCCGTGCCGGACCTATCGGTGCACGCCACGTGTCCGCCGCCGCCCTCTCTCTCCTCCCACAGCCGCCGCGGCCCGCGGAGCCCATCCGGGGCCCGCGCGGGCCCAGATCCGCCACCGCCTGCGCGAGGCCCAAGCCCGAGCGCCGCCGCCTTCTCCGCCGCCGTCAGCCTCCATTGCCTCGCCGGCAAGCGCCGCCCGGCGCCGCCACCGCCATCGCCGGCGGCCCGCACTTCGCTGCAGCTCCGGCCACCTTGGCCCGCCTCCGCCGCCGCCATGTGCCTCGCCCCGCCGCCGCTCGTCGTGGATCCGGTCGGGCCGGACCGGATCTGGCGACCTCGAGCCCCGTCGCCGTCTCACCTCGCGCTCCGGCGCTAACTCCGGCCAAGATCCCGCCGCCTCGGTTCGCGCGCTGCCAAAACCCTAGATCTGGAGGTGGTTATTTCGGCTAAGTCCTGAGGTTCCAGTTTCAAATGCACATGTTCATCGCATCGTAACTTTGCATCCATAGCTCCGATTCATGCATATAGCATATCAAAATGTTCGTCTCAGAGAGTACATCATTTCATCTCATTGCATCATTTTCATTTGAGTTCATCTTGATGCCCGAAATGTTGTTGGAAGAGTGCTACTTGAGATAATTGTCAGATCTGCTGCTCCATTTAGATAATTGTCATTTTTGTCATGATTATTGTGTGCATGATATGCCCATGAGCTCTACATGTGTTTTGTTATATGTTTTGCCATCTTTCTAGAGGTGCAACCCATGTATTTTTGTGATGTGTGTGGTGTCTAGCACGAGCTTGCAAAGTGGAGCACTTGGTAATGCTGATTTCAGGGACTTGGCATTTCCACTAAGTCCTTGGTCTGTTTATCTCATTATGCCATATGTTCATGTTATTTCCTAGCGATCCGTGCCTCTTTTGAGGATGATCAGTAAGGATGTTTTGTTAATCTTGCGGTGCTCTATCCATCCATGTCTTTTTTTGCAATTATGGAGCACCCTAGCTTGAGTCAATCGAGCTCTACTTTTGCTATTTCGTGAATCTGGGTAGATTGTCTACTTGTTAGCAATTTTGCCGAGGATGTTGTAGTTGATCCGTGCATGCTATGCTATTGTTCTTGCCATGTCTAGCTTGCATTTTGTGTATTCTTGATGGGTGTATACTTAGCTTGTCATGACATGCTCTTTAGTGAGTGCATCGAGCTCGTAAACATGCCTACTTGATATCTGTTTTCAGCATGCTCCAGTTTTCACTAAGTCTGTGATCTGTTTATGATTTTGCCATGTTCACATGCTTGCAATTGTATTTTCTGATCCCTTTTGGCTCAAGGTCACTAAGGGACTTTTGTTAAGCTATTTGAGTAGTTCCATGCCATACTTTACTTTGCCATGTTCAGGCCCTGTAGCTTATAGTTTTCATGCTCCGAAGTGTGCTACCTGATCTGAAATTGCAGACAAGTGTTAAATTTCACTAAGTCTGAAAATCTGTTTACCATATGCATTTTTGCCATGCTTGTTTGAACCTGTTATTGGATGAATTGGCCATAGCTCAGTGTTCATCTTTTGTTAAGCATCATGAATGGATCCCTGCCATGTATTTTGTTGCCATGTTTGAGTGCTGTCGCATGTTCATCTTGTTGCATTTAGTTGGCTACTTGCTGTAAATCGCAGACCTGTGTCATATTTGAATCGCTTGCCATTTCCCAACCGTAACTCCGATTCCGGTGATCTTTATATCGTTTTCAAGCGATTTCATCTCACCTTTCCAGTGGCACACTTGGATTTCCATGTTGAGGCCAGGTTCAATCATTCCTTTGCATATCATGCATATGCATCGCATACCGCATCTCGCATATCATACCATGTTCATGTGCTGGTTGTTTACTATGTTGTGTGCTTCTTTTCTGGTGTTTGCTTCTTCGGGTTGGTTCCGATAACGCCACGTTTGTGAGGACCCGTTGTCCGTTTTTCTTCTTCATGGACTCGTTCTTCTTCGTTGCGGGATTTCAGGCAAGATGATCATGCCCTCGAAATCACTTCTATCTTTGCTTGCTAGTAGCTCGCTCTTTTGCTATGCCTATGCTGCGATGCCTACCACTTGCTTATCATGCCTCCCATATTGTTGAACCAAGCCTCTAACCCACTTTGTCCTAGCAAACCGTTGTTTGGCTATGTTATCGCTTTGCTCAGCCCCTCTTATAGCGTTGTTAGTTGCAGGTGAAGATTGAAGTTTGTTCCTTGTTGGAACATGGAGATGTTGTTCCTTGTTGGAACATGTTTACTTGTTGGGATATCACACTATATCTTATTTAATTAATGTATCTATATACTTGGTAAAGGGTGGAAGGCTCGGCCTTATGCCTGGTGTTTTGTTCCACTCTTGCCGCCCTAGTTTCCGTCATATCGGTGTTATGTTCCCGGATTTTGCGTTCCTCACGCGGTTGGGTTATAATGGGAACCCCTTGACAGTTTGCTTTGAATAAAACTCCTCCAGCAAGGCCCAACCTTGGTTTTACCCTTCTCCACCTAGCCTTTTTCCCTTGGGAGTCGCGCATCCCGAGGGTTATCTTATTTTAACCCCCCCTGGCCAGTGCTTGTCTAAGTGTTGGTCCGAACTGAGTAGACTGCGGGGCCACCTCGGGGAAACTTGAGGGCTGGTTTTACTCGTAGGATGTCTCATCCGGTGTTGCCCAGAGAACGAGATATGTGCAGCTCCCATCAGGATGTCGGCGCATCGGGCGGCTTTGCTGGACTTGTTTTACCATTGTCGAGGATGTCTTGTAGAACCGGGATACCGAGCCTGATCGGAATGTCTCGGGAGGAGGTCTATTCCTTCGTTGACCGTGAGAGCTTGTGATGGGCTATGTTGGGACACCCCTGCAGGGATTTGAACTTTCGAAAGCCGTGCCCGCGGTTATGGGCAGATGAGAATTTGTTAATGTCCGGTTGTAGAAAACCTGAAGTTGACCTTAATTAAAATACATCAACCGCGTGTGTAACCGTGATGGTCTCTTTCCGGCGGAGTCCGGGAAGTGAACACGGTGTTGGAGTTATGCTTGATGTAGGTTGCTATAGGATCACTTCTTGATCATACTTTTATCGACCGTGCTTTGCCTTCTCTTCTCGCTCTCATTTGTGTATGTTAGCCACCATATATGCTAGTCGCTTGCTGCAGCTCCATCTCGTACCTTTTACCTTACCCATAATCTTAAATAGTCTTGATCGCGAGGGTGCGAGATTGCTGAGTCCCCATGACTCACAAATACTTCCAAAACCAGCTTGCAGGTGCCGTTGAAGCGTGCAGATGACGCAACCACGCTCAAGGAGGAGCTCGATGAGGATCATGTTCGTTATGTTGTTTCCGTTTCCAGTTGATTAGTAGTAGAGCCCAGTTGGGGTTGATCGGGGACCTTTGTCGCATTTGGGGTTCTTCTTTTATTTTGGTTCCGTAGTTGGACCTTGTTCGTATCTGGATGATGTAATGCTTTATTCATGTAATTGTGTGAAGTGGCGATTGTAAGCCAACTATGTATCGTTTCCCTTATGTATTACATGGGTTGTGTGAAGATTACCTCACTTGCGACATTGCTTTCAATGCGGTTATGTCTCTAAGTCGTGCTTCGACACGTGGGAGATATAGCCGCATCGAGGGCGTTACAAGTTGGTAATCAAAGCCATTCCCGACCTTAGGAGCCCCATTGCTTGATCGTTTTAGCAACCGAGTTCTGTCTAGAAAAATGTTTTGAGTCATTTAGGAATTATATATCAGAGAGTTTAGGAATTCTTTTTACTCCCCAGTCCCTTCATCACTCTGGTAAGGCATCCTGACGTAGAGTTTTGACTCTTCTCTTCTCAAATTTCACTAAATTTTTTTAGGATCACGCGGGTATCTTGGAATCGTTGCGATGGTTTTGTGACGAGAACATTGTCTTGGTGCCTCCTGTTAGGGGTTTTGTGGAAGTGTCCCGGGGAGTTGAGCTCTGAGGTGTTGTCGTCATAATTTTATCGTTGCAGTTCTGGAATACCTGAGTTTAGTACGCCGACATCGAAAATGTCTTTTATGCAGTTCGTTGGTGATATAACCTCGACGCCACCCAGTACTAGGGCGGGAGTTCGGGAGTATCGCCATAACTTGTATAACGGATGCTTTTCGAAGGTTGAGGTAGATGATTTCCGAAGGTTTCTTGGTTATGTGTTGAAGGATGGATACAGCTAGATGTAGGATTTGCTAGTTTTGGGTGAGATATTATGCTTCCCCTGTATCCCCAACACCTGGTTGTATAACCGGAAAGTTTTGGGAGTTTCATAAGTGGGAATTTAAGTAGCTCTTAGGAAATCTTTCCAACAGGTGTATGATATGAAATTGGGGTTCGACGTCTAGTGGTCTGCCTATTCACGGTCGGTTTTATAGTGGTCTCGTTGTGTCTTAAAGAGTCCTTGGCTATGCCGACTCGGGGACGCTTCGTATGTCATGTGCACTGCATTGTACATGATGGTGCTGTACGATCGAGCCCGTGTAGGCCCCACCACGAAAACTTCGGACGAAATCTCTATCATATGTTTGTTCTGGCTAATTCTGCAAGCCAATCCTTTGTTTTGTTTTGAATTGTGGTATTCGAGTTGCTTCAATGTCAAGTGTTGATTCCATACCTTCCCCAAATGGTGTTCTCATATTCCTATGGGAATACTAATCCTTCTTGATAATCGAGAGTGTCATGTCAATCCTTTTCACCGGTGTACTTCTCTTCAAGTGGATCTGATCATTGCAACATCCACAAGATCAAGTATCAGTTTCTTCTCAACGTTGTTTGTTTCATCCGTCTCCAAGTTGCCTTTGTTTTTCCCACCCTCCCTCCCTTTGTTTCTTTAAGGACTCAGATGTCTTAATCAAGTATCTTTCATTCTTGTGAAGTCTCTCCATCATTTCCTGTCAATATTCTTATCCGGTGATTCTCATGAAGATTCTAACGGAGCTTCTAGTTCATCATTCTTCGTTTCTTTTATCTTCTCCGGTGGTTTCAAGTCAAGCTTTGTTGACCTTACCCTTTTCCTCATTTCAATGCCTTCTCATACCAGTGTACTTCATAATAATTCACTTCTCGCTATTCATTTATTCCGGCATGCTCAAATTTTCTCAAAAGGCTCGTCTTGTCATTCAAGATTCTTTCAAGATCTTTCGAGGAGGTTATCTCATTTAAGTCATTTAAATTCAACTGGTGCATTCTCTCTTTTAAATCGTTCAATGGTGTTTCTTTTGAGTGGGCCCTAACCCACAGGTCTTTTCCCAGGATCTTACCTGACTCTTCTTATTCTCCCGGAGTTAGTCTCAAATTCATTTCATAGTTTGACGTAAGAATGAATTGACATCAGTCAAAAGTATTTCTCCAAGATCTGTCAAATTATTTCATCGTTGGTTCAACCTTTATAATTTTCATTCGGAGTGCCTCAACAATTCATGGTGGTGTTCCTCATCGTCATTCTCTGCAGTTGGAGACCGAAGAAGAGTTTCTTTTAAATATTGCCCCATTCTCTGCCATCCTCTCATAATTGTTTTTGTTTGTGAGATTTTCACCCGTCCAGAGTAATTCAGGAGTCTTTTCAGTTTGATTCTCCGAAGTCCATCATTTCGGGATTATTCATTCTCAGCTTTTAGCTATCATTATCCAAATTTTACCGGTGCTTCGTTCAAGTGATCTTTAATCGGCTCGTGATCTCGTCGTTCTCATGTATCTAAATCCCCTCAAGTATCTTCATTCGTTCTCAAATTCTTTCTGGTGAATTGTGCCTTTGTTACTTTCATTTTCAACTCTTACGGTGGTTCGCTCAAGATCTCTTCCTTGGTTGTCATACTAATTCTTTCATTGTTTTTCTATCCTACCGGTGACTTGTTGAAGACTTTCTCAAGTTGGCGCTATATCTATCATAATCCTTTCTAAGAGAATAAGTAGTATGCCAAATCCGTTGCTTGTCAGCAATTAAATAGTTGAAGGATACGCATAACATAATTCTTATTCTTGTTCCATCCAAGTGATTAATTCCTTTTTCCGGAGTGGTTCATCATATCATATTCTCAGTTCGAGATGCTTTATCTTTTCTTTCCCGGAGTTCCAAGCTCTAATTATCACGGAGATCCATCTAAATCAACACAAGGCTTCACCTTGTGTTTTCAACTTCTTTTTCCTTCCGTTTGATCATTCTTTTGTTTAACGGAGTTCTTCATGGACGTTCTACATGATGGTTCATCAAGGATTTATTTCCTTCTCGAAGTTTTCATCGAGATTCTTTTAAGGAGCTCAAGCATTCTTCTTCTTGTAATCCAGAGTGCAATTTTTCTCCCGTACCATTGGAGGTGGTATTATGTCATTCTTGATAATTTGAGTTCATGTTTTCATGATTCACATGTTGTCATGAATGAGATATTTTAAATCCATCAATCTCGTCATTGGAGTTATCTTGGGGTATATTTCACCTAAAGCCTTCCCTAAGGATTGTTGCTATAATGGTGCTCATATAGGATCCAAGTTCTTCACATATCCTTCCGGTGATAAGTTTCTCGTCTCCTTGTTCATTCCGATCCAATTCTTTCCCGTGAGTGGCAGGTTGTCACCTCATAATTTGAGATGTATTCCATAAAACCATATCAAGCTTATTCTTTTAGTTGTTGGTTTTCCAACAACTCCGTTCTAGTATTTGTTGTAAGTGTGCTCTCTCAAGATCGTGTTACCCTTCGTTCATTCCATTCCATTCCATTCTTACTTTTGTTCCGGAGGCTTTGTGATGTTGCTCTCTTCAACCCATCTCCTTGTTTTGTCAGGACCGTGTTCTTTTCTTGTTTTATCCTTTTAACCGGAGTATTGTGTCCTTTTGCTCAAGCTCTTTCAATTTTATCAAGTTTTTCATCTCTTTTAAACCGGAGTGCTGTCTGAGATCTTTATTACCCCTTGTTCCATTTATTCAATACTTCCGGAGGATGTATGTTGTGATTTCATCAAGTATCCTCTCATCTTATCAAGTTCTTATTCAATTTCTGTTATTTTCAATCGGAGTGCTGCCGAAGTTGTTCTTCCTTGTTCTTTTCCCTAACGGAGTGCTTTCAACTTTATTCATCTTCGTTGTATTCTTTCTTTCAAATTTGCGCAACCTCTCGAGGTTCTTTGGTGTCACTCGTTTGTCAAAGGAGCAACTTAGTTTTACCTTTTCTGTTTTTCTCTTCCGTTGTCCCTCCGGTGCCATTCTAGATCTCGGGACGAGATCCTCTCGTAGTGGTGGAGTGTTGTTACGCCCCGAGACCGATGTGCCACGTGTCTTCCTGTTATTCGCTGATGAGGACATGACTACCTTGGATACGACCAAAAATATTGCATAAATGCATATTTGTCAGGTGATTTCTAATGCAAACTATTCAATAGTTTATTTATGTTATCCAGAACAAAAATACTTCACACACTTTTGTGTTTTTGTCTAATTGCAGGTGTATGGGACATTTGTACAATACACATATGAAGATAAGGGAAAAGGAGATGTTTAGGTTGTGTTCAAAAAGTCCTCTCACGTCACTTTTGGGCCAAGAGAAGATAGAGTCCAAGTCTCTCACGTTCTGGATTCAGATTCGGACTGCACAGACATACCTGACTCAAAACGCCAACAACTTTTTCATACAGACTCCGAATTGGGTGATTCTTTTTTTGTTGGAAACTAGATTTCGTGCTATTTCCATCCCAATTGGATTCACCTTCAAATTCGTCCGGAGCGTAGAGTTACGGACGAAACAATCTGACGTTGCAGCAGAATCCGAGTCAAACTACAAGCCCAAAGGTGTTGCATCACCTCCACTTGGGCCCATGAGCCTTGTACGACCTAGAGTTAGTTTTAGGTTGCCTTGGGACGTCCTCCCACCTCCTTGGCCGCCACCCCTTGCTCCTATATAATTAGATCCATCTAGTAGCTTTTTCCTGGGGATTTGTTTAGTTAAAAGTTAGCCATTGCAACTTCGTGTACTTCGTTTGTGTCCAACGACCAGACCAAGACCGCTTTCGGATCCCCACCATTATCAATACCTCATATATATTTGCAATATTCAGATTGCTTTATCATATTCTTTCTCGTTCTTCGATTGCTTGCAGGAATAGACCTTCGTGGTCAGGCTGACCGTGCTTCCGGCATCGTCAGTAACCTCAGGAGATTGGTTTAGCGATTGCTAAAGCACAACGTCGTGCACGTTTGTAGTCGGATCGTCAAAGTCGTCTCCACCAAATTGATAGTTATCATCTCATCGAAAGATCGGGACCCTCGCCTCTATCAAGTGGTATCAGTTTTCAGGTTGCTCGGTGAGAATTTCCAGTTTTCCTAGATTAGATTTATTTTCTTACATATTGTCCAAGAAAAATCCACAAAAAAGAGTTAGATCTATTCATCCTTTGTCCAAGCCAGTCTGAGCCTTTGCAATTTTCTTTTCATTGCTTGCATAGTTGAATTATCGGTTGCATTGTCGTGTCGAGTTGCTGGTCTTAGTGTCTAGTTCGTTTAGAGTTTCGAGTTCTGTTCACATTAGTCACGTCGCCGCTGCATCGTTAGCCCTTCCGCTGTCCACCACCCATCCATCAATTTCCTCCACGTGCTACCCACCGTTCATTGTCATAATCATAGTTAAGATCGTTCCCATCTTCGCTTGATCCAATCTACATGTTATCTAGTTTGTTTTGGAAAGAGGGAGAGAGAAAAAAAGATAGAGAAAAAAACGAGAGAAAAAAAAGTAAAAAAAAAAGTCAGAGAAAAAAAAGAAAGGAAAAGAAAAAAAAGTGTGAGAAAAAAAAGAGAGGAGAAAAAAAACAAAATTCGGATCTATCTGGACTCAATCTCGTAGTTGAATTCGGATTGGAATCTGTTTTGTGCACTGTTCAGTAAAACAGACATAACTTCCTCATATGAAGTCTGTTTGGGCTCCGCGAGTACTCAAATGAAAGCTAGCGACGAGCCGCATCTAAATAGTTGCAGAAGCTAGTTCAGTATTTGGCACCTCAACATCAGCTTCTAAATAGGTCTACTGCTATTGTGATCTTCACTTATATCTTGCTGTCCAGAGCTACTTCATATCCTTTATTGATGCTAGTTGTGCTACGACGTGACCTCATTAGTGTTCTAGGCTCGCGTCTCTAGTTTGGTCTAGCCTAGGACCAGCACAGTACCGTCGTTGAGCGTTTATTCAACATTGCATCTCTGAATTGATTATTGCTAATCTTTTGCTACCATATATAGCCAACCCAGCTCCACATATTTCTACACCGTGTATACGTACGTTCCCCTGGCAATCGTTTTACACAATCTTCGGAGTTATTTGACACCGCTGGTTGCCTGTCACCACCTGCCGCATGGTAAGAACTTGTAAGATATTGATATTTGCTTTACTGTGAGCACTTTACAACCACATCGTAGTAGTTCATAGGAACATTATTCTCGAATTTTGGTTCTTGTTTCTACTAATCATGAAAGGTTCCAGAGATAGAAGTTCTTGGATGACGGACACATCTTCACCATCACGAGAGTTGGGACAACACACACAAGCATATGGTCAGGTTATCTCTTTACCATCATTTGAGGATAGATTTAATCCTGCTATTTATCTAGCTTGGGAGCTTGAAGTAGAACAAGTTTTTAGTCACCATGATTTTTCTGAACTTGAGAGAGTACGAGCTACCATTAGAGCATTTACTGGTTTTGCTTCTGTTTGGTGGAGTGTACATTGTAAGAAAAACATTGATAACCAACCCACAACTTGGAAAGTTTTGAAAGTTGTAATGAGACAACAATTTTTTCCTTCTTACTATCATCATGAATTGCGTCGCAAATTGGAGCAATTAAAACAAGGCAGTAACACTGTTCATGCTTACTACCAAGAGTTCAAATCTTATATGCATCATTGTGACATAGAAGAATCTGGGGATGATACAATGAATAGATTTTTTGGTGGTTTGAACCATGATATTCAGGCAAGATTTCAGTATATTCCTCGTTGCATTACTGGTATGTATGTCCGTGCTTGTACCTTTGAGAGACAAATACAGGAGGATGCATTGGGTGACTACAACAACCACTATTCCAGTTCATGCTCACCACTGCCGGTTGGTTACTCCACTATTGCACCTACTAGAGCAGCCCCACCTCGGATTGTGAGCGCGATATGATCTCAAGAGTATGGTACATTGTCAACGTCCGTACCTACATCAGCTACATCTCTGCGAGGTAACAGTAAAGGTCTTGATGATATAACTTCACATGAGAATGAAGCATGCCTAGTTAACTTGAATGCATCATGTGTTGAGTTACCTGTTGATTTGAGCACACCACCTATTTTAGAGACTCTTGTTACTGTCATGAATGCGTCATGTGATCAAACAACTGAAATATCAACAATTTTGAGTTTACCCATTGAATTAACTGTTGATGCAAAAGAACCAATGTTTAATCATTTTGATATGACCTCTAATCTTGATGATGATTCTGTGTCCAATGACTTATTGCATGTTTGCTTATTCAAGCATGTTGTAGCATGTAAATTTGATGCAAGTAAGGTTTATTCATCGAATTTAGGATGGTTTAATGATGAACATTGCCAATCTTTTGAAGTGAATAAGAGCTTCACTTATATGTGCAAACTGAGTTGCAATATTTTCATGCCTTCTACTTCTTGTGATAATTTTTTGGCTTTAGATTTTATGAACAATGAAATTTACTCATGTATACATGTGACATATGTGCAAAAATCAAGGGAAGTTAAAATGGATGACATATACATATACAACATGTACACCTTGTCTCTTTTGTTAGCCACATTTTAGATTAAGCAATGCCGAGGACGGCTTTATTTTCAAAAAGGGGAGGATGATGAGGACATGACTACCTTGGATACGACCAAAAATATTGCATACATGCATATTTGTCAGGTGATTTCTAATGCAAACTATTCAATAGTTTATTTATGTTATCCAGAACAAAAATACTTCACACACTTTTGTGTTTTGTCTAATTGCAGGTGTATGGGACATTTGTACAATCCACATATGAAGATAAGGGAAAAGGAGATGTTTAGGTTGTGTTCAAAAAGTCCTCTCACGTCACTTTTGGGCCAAGAGAAGATAGAGTCCAAGTCTCTCACGTTCTGGATTCAGATTCGGACTGCAGAGACATACCTGACTTAAAACGCCAACAACTTTTTCATACGGACTCCGAATTGGATAATTCTTTTTTTGTTGGAAACTAGATTTCGTGCTCTTTCCATCCCAATTGGATTCACCTTCAAATTCGTCCGGAGCGTTGAGTTACGGACGAAACGATCTGACGTTGCAGCAGAATCCGAGTCAAACTACAAGCCCAAAGGTGTTGCATCACCTCCACTTGGGCCCATGAGCCTTGTACGACCTAGGGTTAGTTTTAGGCTGCCTTGGGACGTCCTCCCACCTCCTTGGCCGCCACCCCTTGCTCCTATATAAGTAGATCCATCTAGTAGCTTTTTCCTGGGGATTTGTTTAGTTAAAAGTTAGCCATTGCAACTTCGTGTACTTCGTTTGTGTCCAACGACCAGACCAAGACCGCTTCCGGATGCCCACCATTATCAATACCTCATACATATTTGCAATATTCAGATTGCTTTATCATATTCTTGGTCGTTCTTCGATTGCTTGCAGGAATAGACCTTCGTGGTCAGGCTGACCGTGCTTCTGGCATCGTCAGTAACCTCAGGAGATTGTTTAGCGATTGCTAAGGCACAACGTCGTACACGTTTGTAGTCAGATCGTCAAAGTCGTCTCCACCAAATCGATAGTTATCATCTCATCGAAAGATCGGGACCCTCGCCTCTGTCATTCGCGGTTGTTGCCTTGTCATTGCTTGCGTGTCATGCATTGCATATCATGTCATCATGTGCATTTCATTTGCATACGTGTTCGTCTCATGCATCCGAGCTTTTTCCGCGTTGTCCGTTTTGTATTCCGGCGCTTCGTTCTCCTCCGGTGGTCATTTTTACCTTTCTTTCGTGTGTAGGTGTTAAACATTTCCGGATTGGACCGAGACTTGCCAAGCGGCCTTGGTTTACTACCGGTAGACCGCCTGTCAAGTTTCGTACCTTTTGGACTTCGTTTGATGCTCCAACGGTTAACCGAGGGACCGAAAAGGCCTCGTGCGTGTTGCAGCCCAACACCCCTCCAAGTTGTCCCAAAACCCACCGAAAACTGTCCATCATCTAGAGCGTTCGATCACGATCACGTGGCCGCAAACCGCACCTCATTTGGGCTCTCCTAGCTCCCTCTATTGCCTATTTATACACCACCCTCCCATAAATTCGCGGATCCCCTTCGTCCAAACCCTAGTCTTCTTCCACCTCCTGACGCCGGACAGTGTCCATCCCAATCGAACATGTCCGCATCGCCGCGCTGGACCTATCGGTGCGCGCCACGTGTCCGCCACCGCCCTCTCTCTCCTCCCACCGCCTCCACGGCCCACGGAGCCCATCCGGGCCCCGCGCGGGGCCAGATCCGCCGCCGCCTGGCGCGCCAACCGCCGCCGCCTGCGCGAGGCCCAAGCCCGAGCGCCGCCACCTTCTCCGCCACCGTCAGCCTCCGTTGCCTCGCCGGTGAGCGCCGCCCGGCGCCGCCACCGCCATCGCCGGCGGCCCGCACCTTGCTGCTGCTCCGGCCACCTTGTCTTGCCTCCGCCGCCGCCATGTGCCTCGCCCCGCAGCCGCTCGTCGCGGATCCGGTCGGGCCGGACCGGATCCGGCGATGATAGAGGCTAAGGTGTCCCGATGTTTCGATGAGATGGTGGCTATCGTTTTCTGTGGGAGTCGACCTTGACGATCCGACTACGAACGTGCGAGACGTCGCACCTTAGCAATCGCTAAACCAACTTCCGAGGGTTATTGACCACGCCGGAGCACGATCAACCTGACCACGAGGGTCTGTTTCCTGTGAGCTAACGAAGAACAAGCAAGAAACTGAGATTGCAATCGGGATATTGCGAATATAAGATGAAAGCTTTATTGATCAAGGTGGGGTTGTGTGACGTCTTGGTCTAGTCGTTGGACACAAACGAAGTACGCGAAGTTGCAGCTATGGCGAACTTTTAATCTAAACAAAACCCAAAGTCTAAACAACGCCCTAAGGGCTGTATATATGGAGGAAGAGGGAGGAATTTCGTGTCCCTTGAGGGTGGGGTCCGAAACCAACCCTAACTCTTGTTTCCCCACACATACGGACTCTAAAAATAGCCTATACTTAAGTATTTCGAAATTACATGGGCCTGGCCCATTAATAAGGTGACGCAGCACCTAGAATAGCCTATGGACGAATATTATGAAGTGGCATCTTGTATATTTCATCCAAGGCTTCATGCACTCCTTATGGCGGCTTCAAAGTCCTTTAATCATCACTTGTAACTCCGTTCTTGATCCCCTTGCGCATGCCATCAACTCCATGCGTGATCTTGCTCCAATGTTCATCCTTCTCCAAGCTAGGCCCTTCATTTGTAAGCAAAACAAATGTATCCAATTTAGGCAGCATCATAATCTCATGAACATTAGAATCATTACCAAGAAACGAAAGTACCTGGTAATTTAATTGGCGTGCGCGAGCTCTAGTAATTGGTCCAGTATATGTAACAGTAGGGGATGTGGGTGTAACAATGGTATTGATGTCCTCATCAGGAGACCTCGAGCCCCGCCGCCGTCTCTCCTCGCGCTCCGGCGCTAACTTCGGCGAACATCCTGCCGCCTCGGTTCGCGCGCTGCCAAAACCCTAGATCTGGAGGTGGTTATTTCGGCTAAGTCCTGAGATTCCAGTTTCAAATGCACATGTTCATCGCATCGTAACTTTGCATCCATAGCTCTGATTCATGCATATAGCATATCAAAATGTTCGTCTCAGAGAGTACATCATTTCATATCATTGTATCATTTTCATTTGAGTTCATATTGATGCCCGAAATGCTGTTAGAAGAGTGCTACTTGAGATAATTATCAGATCTGCTGCTCCATTTAGATAATTGTCATTTTTGCCATGATTATTGTGTGCATGATATGCCCATGAGCTCTACATGTGTTTTGTTATATGTTTTGCCATATTTCCATAGGTGTAACCCATGTATTTTTTTGATGTGTGTGGTGTCTAGCACGAGCTTGCAAAGTGGAGCACTTGGTAATGCTGATTTCAGGGACTTGGCATTTCCACTAAGTCCTTAGTCTGTTTATCTGATTATGCCATATGTTCATGTTATTTCCTAGCGATCCGTGCCTCTTTTGAGGATGATCAGTAAGGATGTTTTGTTAATCTTGCGGTGCTCTATCCATCCATGTCTTTTTTTGCAATTATGGAGCACCCTAGCTTGAGTCAATCGAGCTCTACTTTTGCTATTTCGTGAATCTGGGCAGATTGTCTACTTGTTAGCAATTTTGCCGAGGATGTTGTAGTTGATCCGTGCATGCTATGCTATTGTTCTTGCCATGTCTAGCTTGCATTTTGTGTATTCTTGATGGGTGTATGCTTAGCTTGTCATGACATGCTCTGTAGTGAGTGCATCGAGCTCGTAAACATGCCTACTTGATATCTGTTTTTAGCATGCTCCAGTTTTCACTAAGTCTATGATCTGTTTATGTTTTTGCCATGTTCACATGCTTGCAATTGTATTTTCTGATCCCTTTTGGCTCAAGGTCAGTAAGGGACTTTTGTTAAGCTCTTTGAGTAGTTCCATGCCATGCTTTACTTTGCCATGTTCAGGCCTTGTAGCTTATAGTTTTCATGCTCCGAAGTGTGCTACCTGATCTGAAATTCCAGACAAGTGTTAAATTTCACTAAGTCTGAAAATCTGTTTACCATATGCATTTTTGCCATGCTTGTTTGAACCTGTTATTGGATGAATTGGCCGTAGCTCAGTGTTCATCTTTTGTTAAGCATCATGAATGGATCCCTGCCATGTATTTTGTTGCCATGTTTGAGTGTTGTAGCATGTTCATCTTGTTGCATTTAGTTGGCTACTTGCTGTAAATCGCAGACCGGTGTCATATTTGAATCGCTTGCCATTTCCCAACCGTAACTCCGATTCCAGTGATCTTTATATCGTTTTCAAGCGATTTTATCTCACCTTTCCAGTGGCACACTTGGATTTCCAAGTTGAGGCCAGGTTCAATCATTCCTTTGCATATCATGCATATGCATCGCATACCGCATCTCGCATATCATACCATGTTCATGTGCTGGTTGTTTACTATGTTGTGTGCTTCTTTTCCGGTGTTTGCTTCTTCGGGTTGGTTCCGATAACATCGCGTTTGTGAGGACCCGCTCGTCTATGTCCGTTTGTCTTCTTCATGGACTCGTTCTTCTTCGTTGCGGGATTTCAGGCAAGATGATCATACCCTCGAAATCACTTCTATCTTTGCTTGCTAGTTGCTCGCTCTTTTGCTATGCCTATGCTGCGATGCCTACCACTTGCTTATCATGCCTCCCATATTGTTGAACCAAGCCTCTAACCAACCTTGTCCTAGCAAACCGTTGTTTGGCTATGTTACCGCTTTGCTCAGCCCCTCTTATAGCGTTGTTAGTTGCAGGTGAAGATTGAAGTTTGTTCCTTGTTGAAACATGGAGATGTTGTTCCTTGTTGGAACATGTTTACTTGTTGGGATATCACACTTGATAGAGGCTAAGGTGTCCCGATGTTTCGATGAGATGGTGGCTATCATTTTCTGTGGGAGTCGACCTTGACGATCCGACTACGAACGTGCGAGACGTCGCGCCTTAGCAATCGCTAAACCAACTTCCGAGGGTTATTGACCACGCCGGAGCATGATCAACCTGACCACGAGGGTGTGTTTCCTGCGAGCAAACGAAGAACAAGCAAGAAACTGAGATTGCAATCGGGATATTGCGAATATAAGATGAAAGCTTTATTGATCAAGGTGGGGTTCTGTGACGTCTTGGTCTGGTCGTTGGACACAAACGAAGTACGCGAAGTTGCAGCTATGGCGAACTTTTAATCTAAACAAAACCCAAAGTCTAAACGACGCCCTAAGGGCTGTATATATGGAGGAAGGGGGGGGGGATTTCGTGGCCCTTGAGGGTGGGGTCCGAAACCAACCCTAACTCTTGTTTCCCCACACATACGGACTCTAAAAATAGCCTATACTTAAGTATTTCGAAATTACATGGGCCTGGCCCATTAATAAGGTGACACATCACCTAGAATAGCCTATGGACGAATATTATGAAGTGGCATCTTGTATATTTCGTCCAAGGCTTCATGCACTCCTTATGGCGGCTTCAAAGTCCTGAAATCGTCACTTGTAACTCCGTTCTTGATCCCCTTGCGCATGCCATCAACTCCATCCGTGTTCTTGCTCCAATGTTCATCCTTCTCCAAGCTAGGCCCTTCATTTGTAAGCAAAACAAATGTATCCAATTTAGGCAGCATCATAATCTTATGAACATTAGAATCATTACCAAGAAATGAAAGTACCTGGTAATTTAATTAGCGTGCGCGAGCTCTAGTAATTGGTACAGTATATGTAACAGTAGGGGCTATGGGTGTAACAATGGTATTGATGTCCTCATCACACACTATATCTTATTTAATTGATGTATCTATATACTTGGTAAAGGGTGGAAGGCTCGGCCTTATGCCTGATGTTTTGATCCACTCTTGCCGCCCTAGTTTCTGTCATATCGGTGTTATGTTCCCGGATTTTGCGTTCCTCACGCGGTTGGGTTATAATGGGAACCCCTTGATAGTTTGCTTTGAATAAAACTCCTCCAGGAAGGCCCAACCTTGGTTTTACCATTCGCCACCTAGCCTTTTTCCCTTGGGAGTCGCGCATCCCGAGGGTCATCTTATTTTAACCCCCCCCCGGGCCAGTGCTTGTCTAAGTGTTGGTCCGAACTGAGTAGACTGCGGGGCCACCTCGGGGAAACTTGAGGGCTGGTTTTACTCGTAGGATGTCTCATCCGATGTTACCCTGAGAACGAGATATGTGCAGCTCCCATTAGGATGTCGGCGCATCGGGCGGCTTTGCTGGACTTGTTTTACCATTGTCGAGGATGTCTTGTAGAACCGGGATACCGAGCCTGATCGGAATGTCTCGGGAGGAGGTCTATTCCTTCGTTGACCGTGAGAGCTTGTGATGGGCTAAGTTGGGACACCCCTGTAGAGATTTAAATTTCGAAAGCCTTGCCCGCGGTTATGGGCAGATGGGAATTTGTTAATGTCTGGTTGTAGAAAACCTGAAGTTGAACTTAATTAAAATACATCAACCGCATGTGTAACCGTGATGGTCTCTTTCCGGCAGAGTCCGGGAAGTGAACACGGTGTTGGAGTTATGCTTGACGTAGGTTGCTATAGGATCACTTCTTGATCATACTTTTATCGACCGTTCTTTGCCTTCTCTTCTCGCTCTCATTTGCGTATGTTAGTCACCATATATGCTAGTCGCTTGCTATAGCTCCATCTCATACCTTTTACCTTACCCATAAGCTTAAATAGTCTTGATCACGAGGATGCGAGATTGCTGAGTCCCCGTGACTCACAGATACTTTCAAAACCAGCTTGCAGGTGCCGTTGAACCGTGCAGATGATGCAACCAAGCTCAAGGAGGAGCTCGATGAGGATCGTGTTCATTATGTTGTTTCCGTTTCCAGTTGATCAGTACTGGAGCCCAGTTGGGGTTGATCGAGGACCTTTGTCGCATTTGGGGTTCTTCTTTTATTTTGGTTCCGTAGTCGGATCTTGTTTGTATCTGGATGATGTAATGCTTTATTCATGTAATTGTGTGAAGTGGCGATTGTAAGCCAACTATGTATCGTTTCCCTTATGTATTACATGGGTTGTGTGAAGATTACCTCACTTGCGACATTGCTTTCAATGCGGTTATGCCTCTAAGTCGTGCTTCGACACGTGGGAGATATAGCCGCATCAAGGGTGTTACAAGCTTCGTGTGTGCCATCAGCACGAGGCGCAGAGGGACCAGGGTTGAAGTCTAACCCCCAAGATTTCTTGTTCTCCTTGGCTGAGTTCTTTGCAAACTGAAAGTTGCTTTTGAACAGATTGTCTTCGCGACACCAGAGTAAAGATGATGGGTCTGCATCAGCTGGTTGTGGCCCACGGACCATGCAAGGATAGAAGCCTTGCTCAATGGCTTCAGCTCTGGACCTGGGTGGAAGATTTCTATACAAAATATCTCCCCATGGTCGCTTGATGGCATTTTTCTCTGCATATTCCTGGGTCACGAATCTATACTTGTACCACTGTTCTGCCCAATATCTTCGAATCCACTGGATTCGAGTCTTGCGCTGATTATAATCCTCTTCTGGATCTGTCTTGTAAAGCTCTGAGAGGTCATCAGGCAAATCTCTTGATGTTCCCCCACGATGCTGTCTGCCACCCTTCCTTACTGATTTCTCTGTAGCCATGAACTTCAGACTGAATGGCTTCAACACGTTCAAAGGCTTCAAAGGCTTTCGCTTGCTGGACAAACAGGAACTAGCTTCGGGAGAGTTAATGTGATGCTGTAAGAATTCTGCAAACGAATGCAGACTATGAGAACCAAGGGATTCTCCCACGGACATGTACCTGTGACAGCATTAGAGATGCGAGGGAAGGGGAAGAGGTCATATGCATTCTTAGAAGATTTTGAAGATAAATCAGTTTGAAGACATTGACCTCATGATGCGAAGACATTCACTTATATGTTGAGAGTTGGTTCCAGATTTGTACGAATCCGCCAATAAGTACAAGTGAGGAATCTAACTAGATATGAAGCTTAAGTGAATATACTAGGCAGTATGAGATGCAGACAGAATAGATCTAACATTGTATAGGCAGAAACCAATTTTGGTAAACAGGATGAATCTTTGAGGATCAAAAAGATGGTAAAAAGAGAGTTTTATTTACCACGCGAAGAACTGCTAGATGAGAGGAGTAGGAGACCGAGCAGTTCAGTCCATCGTGCCCTAACTTGGCGACGGAGAGGACGATGTCCGCGGCCGGCGTGAGGACGGCGTCGGAGAAGTCGTGGCAGCTAAGCGCTTCATCACCGGCGTCGTTGAGAGCTAGCGGTGGTGCTAGGGTTTTGACGAGGTGGAGAGGTGGAAGAAGGTTTTCTTTACCGCAGGGGACATGTATTTATAAGGAAGTGTGCGGCACAGCGCAATTACGCAGGTGCCCATGGCGGTTCACATCTGAGGGGCACGTGGCAAGCATGCAACATACTCAGAGTTGTCCCACGTTCCCACTCCCGCCAGGTTTGTCGGATGGTCGTTCCGGCTTCTCCGGATTTCAGGCAATAAGGATAGAGCATTTAAAATTGACTTAATGTTTGTCTCTATGTCTTCTGCTGACAAGGACGCAGAGAAGACATTCGACAGTTTCAATAGAATGCATATGATTTGGACAGATAGAGTTTGAAATAGAAAGCATAGAGAGATTAGGGTCCGATCACATTCACTTAGTTCAAAAGATTCAACTAGGAAGACATAGCTATAAGTGAATGCTGTAGAGGACAGAACACTAGTATATATATCAGAGAGCAATCAAATCAACATAGTGAAGATAATCATGAAGATAAATTGAAATTGAAGACAAACCAAATGCAAAGACATATCAAATGTAACGCCATGAGTGAAACACTTCAAACAGACAAATTTGGTGGTGGAGTTACCCACCGTATAGGAAGTATTAGACCCAGACACGGCGCACAATTATCGTGGCGCTCCGAAGTCAAATTCCACGTTAATGTATTCACACTCAGAATGTAAGTCTTCATTGACTGAAGATATACTTTACTTTGTGTGTTGCACATCTAAGTCATCAACATGCATAAGTGTTAGGATGTGTGCCTGATCACAGGACATTTGAGGATTCCAAGATATTTAGCTCACACCGTAACTTGCAAAACATTTTCTCATCCAAGGGCTTTGTGAAGATATCTGTCAATTGCTCTTCAGTGTTGACGTGAATGATATCAATATCTTTCTTCATGAAATGATCTTTGAGGAAGTGATGACGAATTTCAATGTGCTTTGTCTTCGAGTGCTGGACTGGGTTGTTGGCAATCTTGATGGTGCTTTCATTGTCGCAGAAGAGAGGTACTTGTTTCAGATTGATGCCATAGTCCTTGAGAGTTTGCTTCATCCATAGAAGCTGAGCGCAGCAAGATCCAGCAGCAATGTATTCAGATTCAGCAGTTGAGAGTGATACACAGTTCTGCTTCTTTGAAGACCAACAGACAAGTGATCGTCCCAGAAAGTGACATGTGCCTGATGTAGACTTGCGATCCAACTTGTCACCAGCATAATCAGCATCCGAGAATCCAACCAGATCAAATTCTGAGCCCTTTGGATACCATAACCCGAGTGTTGGGGTGTGAGCCAAATATTGAAGAATTCGCTTCACAGCTAAGTGATGTGATTCCTTTGGTGCCGCTTGGAATCGAGCACACATGTAAACACTAAGCATAATATCTGGCCTAGATGCACATAGGTAAAGTAAGGAACCAATCATGGAGCGGTATACCTTTTGATCAAACTCTTTACCACTGTCGTCGGGACCCAGATGGTGTTTGGCTGGCATTGGCGTCGTGTAACCTTTGCAATCTTGCATTCCAAACTTCTTCAGAAAATCTTTGAGGTAGTTTTCTTGAGATATGAAGATGCCATTCCTTTGCTAAAGAATTTGAAGACCAAGGAAGAACTTCAGCTCACCCATCATGGACATCTGATATTGCTCTTGCATCATGTATCCAAACTCATCACTGTATTTCTGATTGGTGCAGCCGAAGATAATATCATCCACATAGATTTGACACACAAACAGTTCACCATCATATGTCTTCGTGAAGAGTGTGGGATCGAGGGATCCAGGTTTGAAGCCTTTGCTCTTTAGGAAGTCTTTGATCGTATCATACCAAGCGCGAGGAGCTTGTTTGAGGCCATACAGTGTGTTGTTTAGCTTGTACACCATATCAGGATGTTTTGGATCTTCAAAGCCAGGTGGTTGAGCGGCGTATACTTCTTCTTCAATCTTGCCGTTGAGAAAAGCACTCTTCACATCCATTTGATATAGGCTAGCAGTATCCGAATAGCTTCAAGCCTAGCCATAGGGGCAAATGTTTCATCGAAGTCAATTCCTTCAACTTGAGTATATCCTTGAGCCACAAGACGTGCTTTGTTTCTGACGACTTGACCATGCTCATCTTGCTTGTTTGATATATCCATTTTGTGCCAATAATGTTATGCTTGCGAGGGTCAGGACGCTTGACAAGTTCCCAAACATTGTTCAGCTTGAACTGTTGAAGTTCTTCTTGCATAGCTTGTATCCATTCAGGTTCCATGAAGGCTTCAGCAACTTTCTTGGGTTCTGATATTGACACAAAAGAAAAGTGCCCACAGAAATTTGCTAACTGCGTTGCTGTTGAGCGAGTAAGTGGACCAGGTGCATTGATACTATCAATTATCTTCTCAATCTGTACTTCATTTGCAACACGAGGATGAACTGGACGAAGACTTTGCTCTTGCTGATCATTGTCATCATTGGGAGGATTGTCTTCAGGTTGGTTAGGTGCAGAAATGATAAGTTCCTCTTCAGGCTGTGCTTCAAAAGGCATGATTTCACCAGTTCCCATTAGCTTGATAGATTCGCTGGGTGGAGCTTCGTCTAGTGTACTTGGCAGGAGCTCTCTTTGTGAACCATTGGTTTCATCAAACCGCACGTCCACAGTTTCGACGATTTTGTAGAGATAGAGGTTGAAGACTCTATAAGAGTGCGAGTCCTTTCCGTAACCGAGCATGAAGCCTTCGTGAGCTTTAGGTGCAAATTTTGACTTGTGATGGGGATCCTTGATCCAGCACCTAGCTCCAAATACTCTGAAGTAGCTGACATTTGGCTTCTTGCCAGTGAGGAGCTCATAGGATGTTTTGTTCAGAAGCTTATGTATGTAAACACGGTTGATGACATGACATGCTGTATCAATAGCTTCAGGCCAGAACTTTCTTGGTGTCTTGTATTCGTCGAGCATCGTTCGAGCCATCTCAATGAGGGTTCTGTTCTTGGGCTCTACGATGCCATTTTGCTGAGGTGTGTAGGGAGCAGAGAACTCATGAATGATTCCCATTGTGTCCAGATAAATATCAAGTCCGGTGTTCTTGAACTCAGTGCCATATCACTTCTGATATGCTTGATCTTGACGCCATAATTGTTAATGGCTCGATTGGTGAAGCATCTGAAGACATCTTGCACTTCAGTCTTGTAGAGAATTATGTGCACCCATGTATATCTTGAGTAGTCATCAACAATGAAGAAGCCATAGAGACAAGCAGTTGTTGTGAGGGTAGAGTAGTGAGTAGGGCCAAATAAGTCCATGTGTAGCAGCTCAAAGGGTTGAGATGTAGTCATGATTGTCTTCGAGGGATGCTTGGCCCTTGTCATCTTTCCAACTTCGCAAGCACCACACAGATGATCCTTCTTGAACTTGACGCCCTCAATGCCTATGACATGCTTCTTCTTGGCGAGAGTGTGTAAGTTCCTCATGCCAGCATGCCCCAGCCTCCGATGCCAGAGCCAGCATTCTGAAGCTTTTGCAAGAAGACATACGGCAAGCTGTGGACCTGCTGAGAAATCTACCATGTATAGATCATCTTTTCGGTACCCTTCAAAGACTAGAGACTTGTCAGATTCCATTAGTACAAGGCAATGATATTTTCCGAATAGCACAATCATGTTCAAGTCACAAAGCATCGAGACAGACATTAAGTTGAAACCAAGGGATTCAACAAGCATCACTTTATCCATGTGTTGATCCTTTGAGATTGCAACTCTACCTAGACCCAATACCTTGCTTTTACTAGTGTCAGCAAATGTGATGTGACTCTTGTCTGATGGACGTAAGGTTGAGTCCATGAGAAGACTTCGATCACCAGTCATATGATTAGTGCATCCGCTGTCCATAATCCATTCTGAAGCATGAGGTGGCATACCCTACAGTACAGTTAGGGGGATAGGCTTCACCAAGAGTATTGTGAAGCATAAACATTTGACGGGCAAGAGGATTATTGAAGCTCAGATCAAGATTAGGACTGATAGGATGAATGGCAAACAATTCAGGAACAAAATACATAGTGAGAACATTTGGGCATTTGATCTTGCACCCTACAAGATGTTTTAGGTCCCCAGCAATAGCATCAGACGCCTTTGATTTTCGGCTGGAGACCTTTCCCTGCAAAAGAAAGTTAATTCTTCTTAACCACCCACATCTTCAGGGGTGGCTTAGAAGCAATGAGTCTAAGTGCAGCATCTAAGAACTTCGGCTTTGGAGCCCTAGCAAATAGCCTTGCAGGACATGAATGATACTCATATGATAAGCAGAAAAGTTCTTAGTTCTATGAACATAGCGGTTTGAAGACACACGCTCATATTCATAAGTTTGAGTATGGTTTCCCTGCAAAACATTGGCGTTAGGGTGACTCAGGTGAGTCCTCTGTCTGTATGAAGCCTTTGGACCATTGACGCCTTAGGTCTGGGGTTTGTCTTCTTCCCAGGTGGTGTCATGATGACAGTCACTGGAAGATTCTCAAGACAGCTTTTGGCAACCCAGATCTTCTTCATAGGTGGTCCATTCCTGCAGTTAGTACCAATATACCTGGCAAACACTTCACCATTCTGATTCTTGAACATCTTATAGTTTGCATCAAAGGATTCATCAATGATAATAGGGTTAGCACAGGTAAAGCCAGATAAGGTGGATGGATCCACTGAAGGTCCCTTTGCAGCAACCCATGTGGTTTTGGGATACTGCTCAGGCTTCCAGTAGGAACCATCAGCATTCATTTTCCTCTCGAACCCAACACCCTCTTTCCTAGGGTTTCGGTTCAGAATCTGCTTTTTGAGGACATCGCAAAGTGTCTGATGTCCTTTCAGACTTTTATACATCCCTGTTTCAAGCAATGTCTTCAACCTAGCATTTTTATCAGCAATAGTAGTGGTATCCTCCACAGAGGGGTTAGTTACCACATCAGTAGTTGAAGACAATGCAACAGTAGCAGCAGTAGAACATTCGGCAACGGAGGTAGCGTTGTCATGCTCAAGACATTTTAGACATGGTGGTTCAAATCCATCCTGAGCGGGACTGATCTGTTGAGCATGAAGTGACTCATTCTCTTTTTGAAGATCTTCATGAGCTGCTCTCTATTTCTCAAGCTCTTGCTTCCTTTGAAAATAATCATAGGAGACCTTTTCATGAGTGGTTGAGAGCATTTCATGACGACTTTCAACTTCTTGGTACTTAGCATGAAGATTTTTTATGTCTTCGACTAAGGACTGTGAACGTGTCATTTCCGTGTCCAACAGGTCATCGCTTTTGTCTAACAGTTTTTGAGTATGTTCCATAGCTTTTTGTTGTTCAGTTGCAATTTTAGCAAGTGTTTTGTAGCTGGGTTTGGATTCACAATCAGAGTCATCTTCACTTGATGTTTGAAAGTAAGCATCGCGTGATTTTACCTTGGCACCACGTGCCATGAAGCAGTAGGTGGGAGCAGGGTCGTCCTTGTCATCAGCTTCAGCGTTGGTGTGGAAGTCATTGTCTTCATTGTTGAAGATGGACTTGGCAACATAGGCTGTGGCTAGAGCCAGACTTGCAATGCCAGGGTCGGACTCCTCCTCAGACTCCACCTCCGCCTCCTCAGAAGCAGACTCCTGCTCTGAATCCATCTCCTTGCCAACAAAAGCACGAGCCTTGCCAGATGAGCTCTTCTTGTGAGATGAAGACTTGGATGAAGACTTGGAAGAAGACTTTGAAGACTTCTTCTTCTTCTTCTTCTTGTCATCAGAATCATATTCCTTGCTCTTCTTCTTCTTCTTCTCATTGTCCCACAGTGGACACTCAGAGATATAGTGTCCAGGTTTCTTGCACTTGTGACATGTTCTCTTCTTGTAGTCAGGAGTGGAAGCTTCATCATTTCTTGAGATGGATCGTGAAGACTTTCTGTAGCCCTTCTTCTTAGTGAACTTCTGGAACTTCTTCACAAGCATAGAAAGTTCCTTTCCAGTGTCTTTAGGATCATTAGAACTGCAGTCAGATTCTTCTTCAGATGAGGAAACAACTTTTGCCTTCAAAGTGCGAGTTCGGCCATAGTTGGGACCATAGATATCTCTTTTCTCAGAAAGCTGGAACTCATGTGTGTTGAGCCTCTCAAGTATATCAGACGGATCGAGTGTCTTGAAGTCAGGGCGTTCTTGTATCATGAGGGCAAGGGTGTCAAAGGAGCTGTCAAGTGATCTCAGTAGTGTCTTGACGATTTCATGCTTGGCAATCTCAGTGGCGCCGAGAGCACGAAGCTCATTTGTGATATCGGTGAGGCGATCAAACTTGAGCTGGACATTTTCATTGTCGTTTCTCTTGAAGCGGTTGAAGAGGTTGCGAAGAACACTGATCCTTTGATCTCTCTGGGTTGAGACGCCTTCGTTGACCTTGGACAGCCAGTCCCAGACTAGCTTCGACGTTTCCAGAGCACTCACACGGCCATACTGTCCTTTGGTCAGATGACCACATATGATGTTCTTGGAAGTAGAGTCCAGTTGAATGAACTTCTTGACATCAGCAGGGGTGACACCTTTACAAGTCTTGGAATGCCATTCTTGACGACATACCAGAGGTCGACATCAATGGCTTCAAGATGCATGCGCATCTTATTCTTCCAGTAGGGATATTCAGTTTCATCGAACACGGGGCAAGCAGCGGAGACTTCGATTATCCCTGCAGTCGACATAGCTAAAACTCTAGGTGGTTAAACCGAATCACACAGAACAAGGGAGTACCTTGCTCTGATACCAATTGAAAGTGCTAGTTATCGACTAGAGGGGGGTGAATAGGCGATTTTTATGAAATTCTTCAAAACATGAAAGTTTAGAAGACAAACTATAGAAATGAACCTATTGAAATGCAGCGGAAGATAAACTACACTAAGCAAGCCATAGTCAAGTGTGCAATAACATGAGAGTACGAAGACTAATAGCGGCTAGGTAGTAAGGATCAGGATGGAAGATGGTATGAAGCCAAACAACAATAGTAGTCAAGCAATGAAGTCAAATAGGTAATGACTTCACGAAGACAAACTCTAAGTAAAGGGAGGGAGAGGATAGAACCAGTCACTTGTTGAAGACATAGGATTTGTTGGACCAGTTCCAGTTGCTGTGAAAATTGTACGTCTGGTTAGGGAGGCTGAGATTCAACTTAGAAGAACGCGTCTTCACCTTATTCCCCTTGAGCTAAGGACACACAGTCCTCGCCCAATCACTCTGGTAAGTCTTCAAGGTAGACTTCCGAAACTTCACAGACTTCGTTCACCGGTGATCCACAATGACTCTTGCATGCTCAGAAGCGACGCCTAACCGGCTGGAGGATTCATAGTCCTCAAGTGTAATAAGTCTTCAGGTCACGCAGACAGAAAGACTTCAGTGATGCCTAACACTCTTTGGCTCTGGGTATTTGGGCTTTGTCCTCGCAAGGATTTCTCTCTCTCAAAGGCTTCGAGGTGGGTTCCTCTCAAACGACAAAAGCCGTGCACTAACTCTGAGCAGCCACCAATTTATGGTGTAGGGGGTGGGCTATTTATAGCCACTAGGCAACCCGACCTGATATGTCTGAAATGACCCTGGGTCACTAAGGGACTGACACGTGTTCCAACGGTCAGATTTCAAACACACACGGCAACTTTACTTGGGCTACAAGCAAAGCTGACTTATCCAGCTCTGGATAAGATTTGCTCTCATTCTCTTCGCTCGAAGACATAGGATTTGGGTTGAGCATCACTTCAGTCATCCTAACTTTGTTCACTTGGACCCCACATAACAGTACGGTGGTTCCTATGACTCAACAAAGAAGAAAAGGAAACAACAAAACGACTAAGTCTTCACGCTCCATAGTCTTCAATCAATGTCTTCTCATGTCATAGTCTTCAATATGAATATCTTCATATACACCGTTGTCGCCAATGTCTTCATACATTTTTAGGGGTCATCTCCGGTAGGTAAACCGACTCAATGAGGGACTACTACCTGTGTTATCCTGCAATTCTCACAAACACATTAGTCCCTCAACCAAATTTGTCGTCAATACTCCAAAACCAAATATGGGTGGTACTAGATGCACTTACAAGTATGAAGGGCTTCTTGTCGGGCTCAGGATTGCAGCCGAATTGGGAATTAAGAAGCTGATCATTCGAGGAGATTCATAGCTTGTGGTGAGACAAGTCAACAAGGATTACTAAAGTCCATTGATGGAGGCATACGTCGAGGAAGTGAGGGTATTAGAGGAGCACTTTGATGGATTACAAACAGAGCACGTACCCCATGCGGGAAATAGCATAGCTGATCATCTGTCAAAGTGTGCAGCGCAGAAGCTTCCTGTGGAACCAGGGACTTTTGTTCTCCATCTCACTTAGCCCTCCGTTTCCCCAGCAACAATGGCCCGGAAGAGGAGAAAGTTGGACTACAGTAAGCCTCTCCCAATAGAGCCATCGGCTCCCGGCAGAGACCCTGCCGGAAACAACTCCTCACAGCCTGCCGGACCACCCGCTCCAGCCGGGTCCATGAACCCCGTGAACGAGTCTGGTGCTCCCGCAGCCGAGGAGGTGCCTCTAGTCCTTGTTGTCGAGCCCCAAGCTCCAACTTGGGCAAGGAACATCGTCCACTTCCTCCAAACCGGAGAGCTTCCCGACGACCAAGATAAAGCTGAGAAAGTAGCCCGGGGGGCCAGTATGTACCAGTTTGTCGATGACACTCTGTACCAAAGGAGGCCCAATGGTGTGAAATTGAAGTGTGTCTGCCGGAAAGATGGAAAGGAACTGCTGGCTGAGGTTCACAGAGGAATGTGCAGCTCCAACATTGGATGAAGGGCATTAGTTGGGAAAGCATTCCGGCAAGGATTCTATTGACCCACAGCCGTCCAAGATATGGTCGAGCTAGTCACGACATGTGAAGCCTGTCAGTTCCATTCCAAGAAAACACACCTGCCTGCACAAGCTCTTCAAACAATCCCTCTATCATGGCCATTTTTGGTCTGGGGGCTCGATATCCTCGGCCCCTTTCCCCGAGAAATTGGGGGCTTTGAATTCTTGTTCGTTGCCATCGACAAGTTTACAAAGTGGCTGGAAGTGACTGTCGTGAGAAAGGTGACTGCTCAGTCAGCTATCAAGTTCTTTGAGTTCTTGAAAGAAAGGTGACTGCTCAGTCAGCTATCATAGTTGATGAGGTAGAACCTATTGTCTTATATCAAACCCTGGGAATTACTACGTTATGCTATACTACTATTCTATGCTCGTAGACGTGGATTGGTTTGAGTGTATTCATGAAATATGTGAGAGCTATTGTTAACTAAGGTTTAACTTAAGGTGGCTACTTTAACTCACATTTGGGTGGATTTGTCGAGGCACCCATGTCAGATTTCAGGTTTCGGCAGACCCTTAAGGTTCGAACTCTGGGGTGCACGCGGAGATCTCTCCCCTACCGATCTACGTCCGACCTCCTCGCGTGATCTAAGCTGGAAAAGACGAACAACACAAGGGACATGAGATTTATACTGGTTCGGGCCACCGTTGTGGTGTAATACCCTACTGAAGTGTGTGGTGTGGTGGATGGCCTCAAGGGCTGATGATGAACGGTACAGGGGAAGAACAGCCTCGCGAGAGGTGTTCTTGAACTGATGCGATGAACTGCTTGGGTGAGTTCAATCGCCTCTCTCTCTCTCTCTGCTAGGGCTCTAACAGATCTCTCTCGATCCGATTAGGTTCCCTCCCTCTACTCTATGGTGGCTAGCTCCATTATAGAGGCCCTGGGCCTCTTCCCAAATAATGAGCGGGAAGGGCGCCAACAATTGGCCATTTTGAAGGGGAACATCTAATACAAGTTATCCTGACCAAAGGTGGTCTTCGGCTGCCAAAAGCACTGGTGGACACCGTCTTGGGCTCCACGGTGACCTCCGTCCTGCCGCTCTACTGGTCTTGGTCTCGTTGCACCCGAATGGTAACCTTTGCCCGATGCCTTGGCCTATGCTTGCCCCCTTTGCACCGAAGGGGAAACAAGGACACTACGCAGGCCGGCGCCCACCTGGTCTCGATCGTCATGGCTTGCGTCACGGGATCCTCGCGAGGTACCCCTGCCTTGATCTCTCTGCCTCCTCGCGAGCCTGCCTGATGAGGCTGCCCCATGACGAAGCTTCCTGTCGTCCGCCCCGCGAGGCCTGACCCCTCATGAGGGTCTTGACTTGAGCTGATGAAGATGGGCCGTACTGGGCCCCCACTTGAGCCACACGCAGGACGCAGGCAGGCAAGTCTGGGGACCCCCGTTCCTAGAATGCCGACAGTAGCCCCCCGGGCCCAAGGTGCGCCCGGGCTTGGCTTAGTAGAGAAGCGAAGGGGCAAGCGCGAAGCGCCGCGGGCCCCAATAGCCTGCAGCCTCGGGCGCCATGTGGCGACTGATTGGACGTGGGCATCAGCGCTTCCCACAACGCCTCGGCAACTATCCATCTGACAAAAGAGGTGCCCGGGCCAGACTTACTTGCTTTGTTCTCGTTCGTCTTGCTCCAGATCCCCTTTCTCGCTCTTCTCCTTCTTGCTCCCGAAATCCTCCAGATCTGCCTCAATCCTTCTCATCCGGCACGCCATGGCGCCTCGCAAGTCCCCGACCGAGGCCTGGTACTCGCCGGCTCTGGATTCCCCGAACCTGTCGGAGAAGAACCTCGCCCTCACGCGCCTGATGACGGTGGCGTAGGGCAGCAAGGGGGCGACTGTGCTCAAGGTCGGCTCCAACCTTCCTGAGGGCAAGGGGAGCACCTTCTATCCGTTCTTTGTGAGCGCCATCATCGCCGGTCTGGTGCCTCCTTTCTCGTTCTCCGCCAATACAACTTGCAGGCTCTGCATCTCCACCCCAACTCTCTTCTTCTCCTGGCGATTTTTGCTTACTATTATGAGGCTCACATTGGGGTAAAGCCCTCAGTGGCCTTGCTGCGCCACTATTTCTCCCTCTGGGTTTCTCGCGCCCATGTCTCCGCATGCGCGAGCTTCATCGCGTACTCCAACTCCAATGCTATCTCGAAGCCTGGGAAGAGGATCGAAGGCTTCCGGAGCAAGTGGGTCATGGTGGACGTCGGGCGCCTCCACCCCCGGCTGGTGTTGCCTACGGGGCAGCCCAAGGCCGTTGACGCGTCCCGCGCGGAGCTCGTCGATTCCCGTGCGAAGGCGGTGCTGAAGAGGATGAACGCGGAACTGAGGCCAAGCAACTTAGGGGCGGCGAAGTTGACCGGGGCCACGCTCCTGAGGGAGTTCTTGGAGCACCGGGTGGCTCCACTCCAGGAGGACTCGCTCCCATTGTGGAAGCTTGGGGAAGCGGACGCCGCCTTGCGCCTAAGCTCCGAGGCCCTGACCGACGAGGATCTGGTTGCGGCCCTCCACTCCTTGGTTGGTGGAGACGTGGAGAGCCCGGTGGGCGCCCTCGTCCCCTTGTTCCTTCGTGACGACTGGGAGCAGGTGGTGAACACCATGCCCACCTTCAATGGTGAGGGGATGGTGCCTGCGGAAGCTCCTGAGGATCTGGCGGCGCTGGTGATGGTGAACGTGTCCTCCGGCAGCTCCAGCGGGAGTGAGGTGGAAGAAGAGGCGGCGGAGGAGGAGTCTAACTCTGAGGCGACTGGCGAGGAGTCGGGGGAGTCCTTCCCTCGGCGCGGGTCCCGGGCCCTCCGCTCCATGCTGGACGACGACGAGGCTATCGCCAGGCGAGGAGGGGAGGACTCTGTCAGGACCCCGATCCTAAGTCACACCGATCTAGCATGTAACACATCATATCACTTTGCGGCCTCACGCACGGTATTCCCACGGGTGCCACCTTACCTGGCCCAGGACCGTTTGCGCCTTTTGGCTCACGTATATGATAGTGTCGCTAGCATCCATATGACAAAGAACCCGGGCTAACATGGCTAGTCGTGAACCCAAAGTGGCACTAACTTACAGGGACAGGCATCCATGACCCAGCATTGAACGTGTCGGTCATCAGCGAGTGAATCCAGGCTATAGCACTGGGCTAGCAGGACTCCGGTGAACCGGGCTTTAGCGGGCTAACAGGACTCCGGTATTCAACGCGTGACATTTCCCCGAAGGGACAGACACAGGAACGAAGAAGGACACATGCCGGCCAGCCTAAGTGTTCCGGAGCAGTAGCAAGCTACCATGGCTCGGTGGAAACACTAGGAGACATTTCCCGGTAAGAGAGGCTACTAAAGATAAACAACTAGATAGTCAGATCCCACACATACCAAGCATTTCAATAACATACACACAATATGCTAGATATGTGCAAACACAACATGGCATCACAACATGACTCTACGACTCAAGTATTTAATCCAATAGGCTCCGAGGAGCGAGATATTACAAACATGGGTCTCATGACCCAACACTCAGAGCATACAAGTCAAAGCACAAGCGGAAGCTATCATGTCTGAGTACAGACATCTATAAATGAAAAAGGCTGTGAAGCCTGACTATCTACCAGATCCTGCCGAGGGCACAAGATCATAGCTGAGGTAACAAGCTAAACGTCGAAGTCCACACGGTACTACTAGCGAGACTGGAGTCTCTCTGCAAAACATAAAATAGGCAAACGTGAGTACAAATGTACCCAACAAGACTTACATCAGAACTAACTACATATGCATCATTATCAACAAAGGGGATGATGGAGTTTAACTGCAGCAAGCCAGCTTTGACTCGGTGGCTAACCTGAACTACGACTGCAAGTAACTCTTTTGAGGTGGCGCACACGAGTCCACATATTCACCATATCAATACACCACTATGGATCCGCTCCCGTCTCCCTACGAGAACGCCATCCATAGAACTCACGCTTATCTTGCGCATTTTAAAGTATCCACTTTCACTTGTCTATGAACTGTACAAGGGGTCCACGTTTCCATATCCGAGGAATCCGGCTATTCGAATAGATAAAGATAACCCTGCAGGGGTGTACTTCTTCACACACGCTCTCTCCACTTACCGCCCTGTACACGTCATGTACCTCGGCAACCTTCAAGCGGAAGCTGGGCGAGGGAGTCGGCCACGACCTGACTAACTGAACAAGTCTCTAGTCCAGGTTTATCGCCTATTCGGGTTCCATCCGCAAGGAGATCCGGCCGGGGTGTCGCTCACGGCCCCAAACGATGTGAGTAGGGTTCCCAAGCCCACCATCCGGGTGCCACTTGGTACACCGGGCCACTTTGCCTAGTCTGTCCCAAGCCCACCTGTACCGGGTGCCACTTGGTAGACTACTAACACTACCTACAAACACCAGAAACTAGTTGCAACTCCTGGACAGAGATCAAGTTGATTAATAAGTCGAGAGGGGCACTTAAGCATTCCAATGTGTGGTAGTAGCTGGTCATGGATCACAAACACAGAACTCAGTTCCTGAGGACGGCTACAATGAGACAACCCACCATGTACTCCTACATGGCCTCTCACCGCTACCTTTACCAAATCGTGTTCACACACTTAGCTCACACACAGTAGGACATGTTCACACGCCTCTGATTCATCCCCGATGAATCAGACCTGACTCAACTCTAGGCAGTAGCAGGCATGACAAACAAGCATAAATATGTCGGCACATCAGGGCTCAAACAACTCCTACTCAGGCTAGTGGGTTTCATCTATTTACTATGGCAATGACAGGTCATGCAAAGGATAAAGGGGTTCAGCTATCGCAGCATGTAACAGTTGAATCGGTGTTGTCCTAATGCAGTAAAAGAGAGCAGGAGCGAGAGAGTGGGATTGTATCGCAATGAACAAGGAGGTTTTGCTTGCCTGGCACTTCTGAAGATTATATAGCTCTTCATCGGTGTCATTGATCACATCGCCGGTACACGTCTATCGAGAGGGGACAATCACCGGCAACTGAGGAAAAACACAATCAATGCAATGCACAATATGATGCATGAATGTGACATGGCAATATGCTGTGGTTTGTGCTAATGCAACTAAAACCAGATTAAATGAAGTTGGTTTGGATCCAAGATTCAAACTCAAACTCCATATGTGGATATTTAAATGCCATTAATGTGATTTGTGCTAAACAGCATTTATAAGTTGTTCTAACATGCATGAAACCAGTACAGATGGATAGATTGGATTTTTCTTATCATTTTTCATATATAAATCATTTGATTTGGAGTTACGGTTGATTTTCTATGATTTTTAGAAGTTTATACAATTTTCTGGAATTTTCTGAATTAAAATAAACCCAGAAAATGATTTATTGCGTCAGCACTAGGTCATGCTGATGTCAGCAGGTCAACTAGGCGGGTCCAGGTCAAACCTGACCAGTGGGGTCCACTGGTCAGTGACTGGGGCTGATTAGTGTCGCTGACATGTGGGCCCAGTCAACGGCCACGTCAGCTTGGTCAAAGCTGACGCGTGGGCCCACTGATATTAGTTAAAACTAAACAGAAACTAATCTACTATTAATTAGACGGCGGGGCCCAGCTGTCAGTGTAACTAAGCTTAATTAGTGGGATTGTTAGTGACTAATGATGGGCCACGTCAACATCGCCTTAGTTCGGCCGGCGACGACCAAAACCGACGACGGAGGCTCGCCGGGATGGCTGCTCCGGCGCCCATTCGACGCGCGGAGGGGTTCTACAGGGAGCTCGAGCTCGTGCGCATCCAATGGAGCAAGCCAGATGAGCTGGGGTTAGCTGTGGTGTCGGCAGCGGCGAGGGAGGCGGCGGCCGGAGTTCGGCCAACGGCGGGTTAGGCGATGCAGGGCGCTAGGGGAGGCGTTGGTGCGTGCTACGTGCTCCTGGTGAGGTGTGGAGCACGGTGGTGTGCCCGGCTTCAAGCCACAGTGGCTCTGGCCATGACGGCGACGAGGCACGGCGGCGGCGAGCTTCGGCCGTGGTGGAAGATGGAGCTAGGGGACGGGAACAGAGGGAGCGAGCAAAGAGGAGGCAGCAGGAGCTCACAGGGAGAACGATGAGGTGGTCAGCGAGCTCGGGGGCGTCTTCGGTGCTGCGAATCAAACGGAGGCGATCGCCGGCCGTGGCGATGAAGATGGCGGTGATGGCGTGGCTTCAGGGCACCCGGCGTCGCGTGCGTCGTGGTAGAGCTTCCCGGATCCAAGGCGGAGCTCGTGGCCTAACTGGCTGGGCGTGGGGATGCTGGTGGCTCCGGTGGTGCTCGTCGGCGGTCTCGGGTGCGTCCGGGGATGAGCGAAGGAGAGAGACAGAGGAGGGAGAGGGGATGCAGCGGGTGAGGGAAAAGAGAGAGGGGACATGGGGCATCGTCGTGGCGTTGCTAGGAGGGCCGGGGAAGCAGGAGGTGGCCGGGGCGGCGTCGGCGCTCGCCACCGAGCTGCTTCGGTGCGAGGGGAGGAAGACGACAGGGGGAAAAGCGGCGGTGGGCTGGGCTGCTGGAGGAGCTGGGCCGGCTGGGCTGCCAGGTGAGCAACAGGTAGGTCTTCTGCTCTTTTTTAACTTTTCTTCTGTTTTGATTAATTTACTTCCTTTTGCCACTGTTTCTAAATAAAACAAATTCAAAGACAGTGACAAAATTCCCCTGAACATTTTATTTAGCACAATGGAATTATACCAAAGCACATAAAAATGTTTCAGTTATTTGAACATATATTCAGTAATATTTGGATATAAGTTCAAATTCAAAATAGTATTGATTTAAATTCAAAGTCCCAAAATAATTCCTTAAAAATGTTCCTAAATTTTGGTTTGATATATAGCTCTTGCCAAAATTCTCAACATTGCAAAAGGACATCTTGGAACATAGAATGAGATTTCTAGGGATCTTTGCCCTGCTTTTAATTAAGTTTTTGAGGCTTTCAAAATTCCTCAATTCAAGTTTCAAAAATATAGACATGATGCACAGATGGAAGCAAGCATAGGTCAGGCCAGAACTAGGGATGTGACAACTCACCCTCACTAAACAAAAATCTCGTCCCGAGATTCAAGCGTAGGGTAAGATGAAGGGGGAACGCAAACTAGCACAATCTTCACGATCCAGGTTGCACTTCATAGGAACGTTGATTCGATCACCATCATTGTCTTGAGTTCTTGCTCTGAGAAATCCTGCCAACATGACATGGAGGGAAGAAGGAGACTCTAGAAGGGTCGATCTTCTCGAAGATCGAACAACTCAGGATCAACTCATGGGATGAGACATTGACACATCTCTCGAGCTGAGACACGAAGCATAGATCTGAAGAAATGGAGTGAGACAGATGACGAGGGTTCGCTAAGTAGACAACAATTCCACACCTAAGAAGGTGGTAAACGATTGTCAACGTAGCGAGGAGTTGAGTTGCCATGATACCACGATGAAACATCCTGGAGGAGGGTGATTTGTAGATTATTACCTTAAGTGGCAAAAAGAATTACCTTTGATATAGAGATCATTGAGACTCTCTATATCAGCCTAAGGCAAATCACAACAATCGATTGGCGGGGGTCGGTAGAATGGCATACTCGGACTTGGATGATGTGGATTACCTTGTTGAAGACAACGTAATGGATGAATTTCCTTATCACTGGAAATGGAAGAGACCCATGGTAGAATGGCACATTGGTGGTGCAAGCTGGGAACAAAATGCAAATGCTGGGAATGATTCTGGTAACTAGGGAAGAACCCAACAACAGAGAGTGAATTCACTGTTTGAAAAGGTCATAGCATTGCCGAGGAAACTGAGAGCAAACCCAGTTAGTGCTGATGATAACACCTAGCACTTGTGCATGCTCTCAAGAACTTGAGCATTTCCACAATCATCAAGGTTTTATCAACATCCGTGTCAAGGGTGCTGACAACACAACATACTACCATGATGGCTAATGATGGATAATGCAGATGCAAAGGAAGATAACACTTTCTCAGATTTCACCTTAGCGAGGCCAAGGAAGCAAAATCTGGATGATCGACCGAGAGACATTTAGCACTCCGCTTCTAATGTTCTCCTTGATGTGCTAGTGTATCCCATTCATAGATATGGTTTGATAACTAGAACATCAAGTAAAAGGTCGGACTTCGGGAGCAATAGAATCCATAAGGAACAGTTACGGAGGTAAATCCTACGAAATCCTTATGGGGAGGTGGCCAACTTCTCCAAGCAAGATACTACAATAATAGGTCTTCCGGCTGGGTGTGTTGGCCACGACATCCACTTTACCAGTTATCGAGGGACCAATATTATAGTTCTTGGGAAATGTTCCAACTATCATATCTGCCTGAGATTCAGATCTGGTTGGTGTCAGGATATTCCAGACTTATCGAGTCTAGGAAGAAAAATGAAAGTTTGCAACACAAATCGACGAGATGACGTTGCGAGATTCTCGGGAAATGAACTACGATAGCAAGCTCCAAAACATGAGCTGGTTCTGCTACACACGTGTGAACACGCTGTCACAGATAAATATGAACACATGGTAGTCTTATAATAAAACACTACCGAGTTCTGGTTGGGAACCATCACCGTGGATAACGAAGTCCTTCCACAAGTCATATGATTAGCTCTTATGAGGGAACTTCTTCTCCTTGAACAAATCAATCAGTGGCTTGGTGTGCTCGGGACACATATGGAATGAAGGTTGCAAGTCTCCAGACCACAAAATACTTCGCACGTATGCATGACTGATTTGGGATGATTCCAAAGGAAACAACATTAACTTTCTCGAGTCCACGGTGGCAACTTGCATCCAATGCACATGAACTAGAGGAAGTCACTTCTTACATCCGAACAAATACTTCATGAGCTAGCATGAAGAAAATGCTTCAAAAGTTTCCAACACTAGCTTAATGTCCAACAAGATCTTGGAGAAGATAAAATGATGTTGATGGGCTCAACAACAATTCATCGAGATTTCCATGAAGATGGAATTCCCTAATTAGGTGAACAGGTGATAGCATTGGTCAGACCCATAAGATATAATGGTGTATGCTCGAGGAGTCAACCACGAGTAAGACAACACTACGAACATCATTGGTTCTGATTTGATTTGAGAATAGCCCACACTCAAATCAAAGTTTTAACAAGATAATTGGTCCAACAACTGATCACAGGGACCAATCGATGAAGACATCATCTTTCTTCAACATACATACAAGATATCCCTTAATATGAACTAAGTCGGAGAAGCCTTTATCTTCCAGCTCTCCAAGTTGTTGTTTAGCTTAACCAACTAGCTCAGGGGTATCCAACATGAATTCTTGGAGAAGGGGTGGTTTACAAGAAACCAACTTGATCACGAGCTCAACATAACAGTCAAGTGACGACCTGGTGATACTTCCAAGAAGATATTCGGAAAATCACGAACCACCGATATGTTACTAAGCTCAAGAACAACCTTGCTTTTCAGGGCAAGACGATATGATCAAATGAGCGAGGACTTGACAAAATCCTAACTCATCAATCAAAGAGTGCACCAGGAAATAAGGACTAGGTAGCACAATCTATCTTAGAATGGTGATTCAATAACCAACATGCCAAGAATGAGAATATTGTCCATTTACTACCAAGCAACTAGTTGCTAGGGGTACTGATTTCACACATCATAGTTCACCCGTCGGCATTCCGGTTACAATAACACGGGAACCGAGGAATGAACAATGATGGCAAGAAGTATTACTGCGTCAAGAATTCATAAGAGGTGGTGCAATTCTCATGACAATCCTGACATAAAGAGGGTAACACTTCAAGGTAGAACAGAACAAAAGCTGGATTGGCATTTTGATCTGCGGAATACAACTACTTTGACCCAATCCTGGAAATGGATAAGGTACTGGAGTTTGTTCCTCCTAGTCATTCCGGAATGAAATGGCTTGACAGACCACAAGAGTAATAGGCATCGATGAAGGAATGCACACATAATCTTGACTATCAATTGATAGACGAAGGTCAGTAGACAACTAAAGAGGGACAACTCAAAAGAACATATGATTTTCTGAGTTGTGAATGCATAGATTAGCATGTCGAACGTGTTCAATATATTTCTTCCGGACAATCCATGCGGAAAGGTAGAACTGGCAGAGTCACAATATATAATGGAGAACTCATCGAGAGCACTCTGGTTCTGATCGTTCAGTTCAACGAGGAACTTCTACCATAAGTAGTTCATGGTATTTGGAAGAAGAAGATACCACGGACTTCAAAGACTATCGCAAAGGTTACTAATAACCTAAGGGAGCTAGCAATTACTATCAACATGAAGTAAGTAGAGTGAATCTCGGGTTCAAAACCCAGAAGTGAAATGCCTACTAACTAAGTGGCATCACGGGATGCTTTCGATAATGACGGCCAGAATCATCACACTGGAAACACAGATCATGGCTAGACCACTAGATATCCCCTAAGCACTTAGGGTCATAATTATTAACTCCAACATATATGTCGAGGCAACAGAGTACCTCAACTCACCGATTAGTGTGGTTAATCTGGCCCAAAGGAACATCGGAACGGGAGGAAGGAATTTTGCAAATGCTTCAGACTATTTAGAAACCTGGAATGACTCGGACAGCATAACGGCTGTAAATGCTCAGAAAAGATTTGAGGCATTCACCAAAAATGGTGGCATAACCACTCAGAAGCACAATATCAAGGTCTCGAGATCAATAATTAACATACAGAGGTAGAAACTAAACTGAGGCTTAATCCAACAATCTTATAAGTCTACGGATTAGTAACACATGATCCTGATAGAAAGAAGAGTAAGTCTAGTTCCTTAACCCCGTAGGAAGGATAAGATGACTCGGATCAGAAGGCATAAGGTATAAGGAGTAAAAGAGCCTTACGTTCCATCCCACAATCAATTCCCTTATATAACTAAAGAATTTCTAGACTCAACTTCGACCAGTTTGGCTTGGTAATCCTACAGGCAGTCAAGCTCTGATACCAACGCTGTCAGGACCCCGATCCTAAGTCACACCGATCTAGCATGTAACACATCATATCACTTTGCGGCCTCACGCACGGTATTCCCACAGGTGCCACCTTACCTGGCCCGGGACCGTTTGCGCCTTTTGGCTCACGTATATGATAGTGTCGCTAGCATCCATATGACAAAGAACCCGGGCTGACATGGCTAGTCGTGAACCCAAAGTGGCACTAACTTACAGGGACAGGCATCCATGACCCAGCATCGAACGTGTCGGTCATCAGCGAGTGAATCCAGGCTGTAGCACTGGGCTAGCAGGACTCCGGTGAACCGGGCTGTAGCGGGCTAACAGGACTCCGGTATTCAACGCGTGACATTTCCCCGAAGGGACAGACACAGGAACGAAGAAGGACACATGCCGGCCAGCCTAAGTGTTCCGGAGCAGTAGCAAGCTACCATGGCTCGGTGGAAACACTAGGAGACATTTCCCGGTAAGAGAGGCTACTAAAGATAAACAACTAGATAGTCAGATCCCACACATACCAAGCATTTCAATAACATACACACAATATGCTCGATATGTGCAAACACAACATGGCATCACAACATGACTCTACGACACAAGTATTTAATCCAATAGGCTCCGAGGAGCGAGATATTACAAACATGGGTCTCATGACCCAACACTCAGAGCATACAAGTCAAAGCACAAGCGGAAGCTATCATGTCTGAGTACAGACATCTATAAATGAAAAAGGCTGTGAAGCCTGACTATCTACCAGATCCTGCCGAGGGCACAAGATCGTAGCTGAGGTAACAAGCTAAACGTCGAAGTCCACACGGTACTACTAGCGAGACTGGAGTCTCTCTGCAAAACATAAAATAGGCAAACGTGAGTACAAATGTACCCAACAAGACTTACATCAGAACTAACTACATATGCATCATTATCAACAAAGGGGATGGTGGAGTTTAACTACAGCAAGCCAGCTTTGACTCGGTGGCTAACCTGAACTACGACTGCAAGTAACTCTTTTGAGGTGGCGCACACGAGTCCACATATTCACCATATCAATACACCACTATGGATCCGCTCCCGTCTCCCTACGAGAACGCCATCCATAGCACTCACGCTTATCTTGCGCATTTTAAAGTATCCACTTTCACTTGACTATGAACTGTACAAGGGGTCCACGTTTCCATATCCGAGGAATCCGGCTATTCGAATAGATAAAGATAACCCTGCAGGGGTGTACTTCTTCACACACGCTCTCACCACTTACCGCCCTGTACACGTCATGTACCTCGGCAACCTTCAAGCGGAAGCCGGGCGAGGGAGTCGGCCACGACCTGACTAACCGAACAAGTCTCTAGTCCAGGTTTATCGCCTATTCGGGTTCCATCCGCAAGGAGATCCGGCCGGGGTGTCGCTCACGGCCCCAAACGATGTGAGCAGGGTTCCCAAGCCCACCATCCGGGTGCCACTTGGTACACCGGGCCACTGTGCCTAGTCTGTCCCAAGCCCACCTGTACCGGGTGCCACTTGGTAGACTACTAACACTACCTACAAACACCAGAAACTAGTTGCAACTCCTGGACAGAGATCAAGTTGATTAATAAGTCGAGAGGGGCACTTAAGCATTCCAATGTGTGGTAGTAGCTGGTCATGGATCACAAACACAGAACTCAGTTCCTGAGGACGGCTGCAATGAGACAACCCACCATGTACTCCTACATGGCCTCTCACCGCTACCTTTACCAAATCGTGTTCACACACTTAGCTCACACACAGTAGGACATGTTCACACGCCTCTGATTCATCCCCGATGAATCAGACCTGACTCAACTCTAGGCAGTAGCAGGCATGACAAACAAGCATAAATGAGTAGGCACATCAGGGCTTAAACAACTCCTACTCATGCTAGTGGGTTTCATCTATTTACTGTGGCAATGACCGGTCATGCAAAGGATAAAGGGGTTCAGCTACCGCAGCATGTAACAGTTGAATCGGTGTTGTCCTAATGCAGTAAAAGAGATCAGGAGCGAGAGAGTGGGATTGTATCGGAATGAACAAGGAGGTTTTGCTTGCCTGGCACTTCTGAAGATTATATAGCTCTTCATCGGTGTCATTGCTCACATCGCCGGTACACGTCTATCGAGGGGGGACAATCACCGGCAACTGAGGAAAAACACAATCAATGCAATGCACAATATGATGCATGAATGTGACATGGCAATATGCTGTGGTTTGTGCTAATCCAACTAAAACCAGATTAAATGAAGTTGGTTTGAATCCAAGATTCAAACTCAAACTCCATATGTGGATATTTAAATGCCATTAATGTGATTTGTGATAAACAGCATTTATAAGTTGTTCTAACATGCATGAAACCAGTACAGATGGATAGATTGGATCTTTCTGATCATTTTTCATATATAAATCATTTGATTTAGAGTTACGGTTGATTTTCTATGATTTTTAGAAGTTTATACAATTTTCTGGAATTTTCTGAATTAAAATAAACCCAGAAAATGATTTATTGCGTCAGCACTAGGTCATGCTGATGTCAACAGGTCAACTAGGCGGGTCCAGGTCAAACCTGACCAGTGGGGTCCACTGGTCAGTGACTGGGGCTGATTAGTGTCGCTGACATGTGGGCCCAGTCAACGGCCACGTCAGCTTGGTCAAAGCTGACGCGTGGGCCCACTGATATTAGTTAAAACTAAACAGAAACTAATCTACTATTCATTAGACGGCGGGGCCCAGTTGTTAGTGTAACTAAGCTTAATTAGTGGGATTGTTAGTGACTAATGATGGGCCACGTCGACATCGCCGGAGTTCGGCCGGCGACGACCAAAACCGACGACGGAGGCTCGCCGGGATGGCTGCTCCGGCGCCCATTCGACGCGCCGAGGGGTTCTACAGGGAGCTCGAGCTCGTGCGCATCCAATGGAGCAAGCCAGATGAGCTGGGGTTAGCTATGGCGTCGGCAGCGGCGAGGGAGGCGGCGGCCGGAGTTCGGCCAACGGCGGGTTAGGCGATGCAGGGCGCTAGGGGAGGCGTTGGTGCGTGCTACGTGCTCCTGGTGAGGTGTGGAGCACGGTGGTGTGCCCGGCTTCGAGCCACAGTGGCTCTGGCCACGACGGCGGCGAGCTTCGGCCGTGGTGGAAGATGGAGCTAGGGGACGGGAACAGAGGGAGCGAGCAAAGAGGAGGCAGCAGGAGCTCACAGGGAGAACGATGAGGTCGTCAGCGAGCTCGGGGGCGTCTTCGGTGCTGCGAATCGAACGGCGGCGATCGCCGGCCGTGGCGATGAAGATGGCGGTGATGGCGTGGCTTCAGGGCACCCGGCGTCGCGTGCGTCGTGGTAGAGCTTCCCGGATCCAAGGCGGAGCTCGTGGCCTAACTGGCTGGGCGTGGGGATGCTGGTGGCTCCGGTGGTGCTCGTCGGCGGTCTCGGGTGCGTCCGGGGATGAGCGAATGAGAGAGACAGAGGAGGGAGAGGGGATGCAGCGGGTGAGGGAAAAGAGAGAGGGGACACAGGGCGTCGTCGTGGCGTTGCTAGGAGGGCCGGGGAAGCAGGAGGTGGCCGGGGCGGCGTCGGCGCTCGCCACCGAGCTGCTTCGGTGCGAGAGGAGGAAGACGACAGGGGGAAAAGCGGCGGTGGGCTAGGCCGCTGGAGGAGCTGGGCCGACTGGGCTGCCAGGTGAGCAACAGGTAGGTCTTCTGCTCTTTTTTAACTTTTCTTCTGTTTTGATTAATTTACTTCCTTTTGCCACTGTTTCTAAATAAAACAAATTCAAAGACAGTGACAAAATTCCCCTGAACATTTTATTTAGCACAATGGAATTATACCAAAGCACATAAAAATGTTTCAGTTATTTGAACATATATTCAGTAATATTTGGATATAAGTTCAAATTCAAAATAGTATTGATTTAAATTCAAAGTCCCAAAATAATTCCTTAAAAATGTTCCTAAATTTTGGTTTGATATATAGCTCTTGCCAAAATTCTCAACATTGCAAAAGGACATCTTGGAACATAGAATGAGATTTCTAGGGATCTTTGCCCTGCTTTTAATTAAGTTTTTGAGGCTTTCAAAATTCCTCAATTCAAGTTTCAAAAATATAGACATGATGCACAGATGGAAGCAAGCATAGGTCAGGCCAGAACTAGGGATGTGACAGACTCTCCCTTGGTCACAAGGAAGGGCAGGTCGGGGCTGGTTCCCCCAGGGTCCGCTCTGATCCCTGGGTGGTCTGAGGCCAGCTCTAGCCCTCCTGATGTGCCTTCTGCTTCCGAGCCTCCCAAGGCCGACCCCAACTGCAGGCTTTCGGGCTTCAAGTTTGGCCGGAAGCTGCTTGAGTCCGCAAGCGACGACCAGTAAGTGCTCGATCCATGTTTTGCTTGGTTTCTGCCGCCGAGGCTCGACATCTGCATTCTTTTGCCAGCCGGCGCCTACGGCGAAGAGATTGAGAGGGGATTCTACGGCCCTACTTGGGGCGAGTCCATCCGCCGGGGTGGCACCTTCATCTGCTGGGGAAGAAGACGGCGAGGCTCGCGCCTCCCCTGCCCGATCGTCTTCGCGAGGCCGACTGGGATGCCTCGGCGAGGGGTCAGCCCCCGTGGCCCCGCTGACCCTAGAGTCAACTGCGCTTGATGCTGCAGCCGGGGCAGCCAAGCCCAGGGGGTTCCTTCCTGCCAAGCCGTGATCACGCTGCCGTCCTCTTCACCCGCTCCGCCGGTTCCCGTTTCTTCTGTTCCCTCTGCCGCCGTCCTAGACCAGGTCCCCAACAAACTAAGCCAGCTGTGGGAGGATCTTCTGAGCGCGGACCCTCGCCTAGTGGCCGGGTGCCTAGAGCTAGCTTCTGGCTGGGCCCGTTCTGCCGCCTCCATCCGAGCAGCGCTGAGCCAGGCCGTGTCGGCCTCCGACGGGGAGAAGCATGCCGCCAACCAAGCCAAGGCCGCTCGCGATGCTGCCCTAGGTGACGCTGCGGCTGCCCAGGCTCACTACAAGGCGCTGGAGGTCGAGCTGCAAGGCCTGCGCGACGAGCTCGCCAAGGAGGTCCACGGCCGCCAGGAGAAGGAGAAGGAGATGAAGGCTTGGGAGGCTGCCGTCAAGGACCGGGACGCCAACCTTGATGACCACCTCGGCCGATTGGAGACATTGGAGTGGTCGCTGAAGGCGGAGAGGACCAAGCTAGACGCCAAGGCGAAGGTCCTGGCGGAGGATCGGGTGGCCTTTGCAAAGATGGAGAAGAAGGCTCGCGCCGCGCTGAAGACGCTTTACGAGAGCGGCTTGGGGCCGAGGCCGAGGCGCGTGCCCTGTCTTCTGCGGCGCTGACGCATGTCCTCAGCCACGTCTACCTGCGTGACCCCAACGTCGACTTCAACAGCCTGCTGGAACCCGTGAGCAGTGACCTTGCCGCCACTGCCGCTGAGGCCGTGAAAGGCCAAGCTGAGGCTTTGCCGGGGAGGTTCCACGCCTTCAGCATCTTGCCCGGGCGTGGTGCCGCCAGCTCCGCGGCCTCAGGAGGCGGAGTCACCCAGCGTGACTCCACCACAAGCGGCGGCGCCGCTGGAGAGTGATCCCTTCGCGGCTTCTGTCCTGTTTTTATTCCTGCAACATGCACCATGCCTCGCGGAGGCGTTTAAACTTGTGTTTGGCGTCGTGAAACAATCTATGGCTTGTAATATTTGCTTTTAATTTCCTGAAATTTGCATTTTTTTACCTCCTATTTGTTTGCGCTCTACGTCGGCAGGGCCCGGCCCCGCGCATACCTCAACCGCCGTTTGCCTCGACCGGAAACCAGGACGGGACTAAGGAGTGAGGGGCTACGTGGCAAGTTAGGCTCCTGAGTCGCGATGCTCAGGAGTCCCCCTTGACTCACGAGAAACAAGTAGGGAAGGGGGGAGCAAGGAGTGGATTGGTCGTTCTGCGTCGGCAGGGCCCGGCCCCGCGCATACCTCAACCGCCGTTAGCCCCGACCAGAAACCAGGACGGGACTAAGGAGTGAGGGGCTACGTGGCAAGTTAGGCTCCTAAGTCGCGATGCTCAGGAGTCCCCCTTGACGTTCAAACGGGTTTTCATACCTTGGCTCCGCTCGGGGAGGGGCGTGCGACGACCAGGTCCAAGGGACCTGGCTGGGTGGCATGAGCTCGGGCGAGGCCCGGGCGTAGCCCCCATGTCCAGCCCCCTCGCGCGGCACACCCGAGGGGAGGCGTTGTGATGGTGCCGGACACTGAGCTCTGGGCTCCCTGAGGTTGGTATGGCCGTGGGCCGCCCTCAGTTGTTTATCACCAGCGTGGAGCATAGCGCTTTCGTATGTGTACGGGCATAGCCGCTCCTCGGCAGTGTCATTAGCTAGCGCGGAGGATGGTGCTTCCACTGGTACGTGGGAGGGGGCTCCCCTCCGGGAGGAGCCCCCAGGGCGTGTACAGCCCCGCCCTGACGTGTGGCCGGCACGTTAGGGCTAGGAGAGGTGTATCCGGGCACTCGTGAGCCAGCGCGGGACTCACGAGACCCTACCTCGAGGCGGGTTGCACCTGGCTCTGGGCCTTTTATCAATGGTGTGTTCCTGCAAGGTGGTTAGAATGCAAATGCTCTATGCCCTCAGGTCCCGACCCTCGAGCGAGCTCAGCTGACGCTGGTATGACAGGTCGCGATGCCGTGGGTCAAGGCCAGGGGGTGAGGGCTGGAGAGCCAGTAAGAGCCCATGAGTCGCAATGTTCAGGTACCCTCTTTTAACGTGCAAGCACTTTGCATGAGAGCGGAGAAGTCCGCGATAAGCAGCAGGTGACAATCATGGGAACCAGATTAAGCGCGAAAGAGAAAATTCATTTTAAGTAGATGCGGGAAAAGCAAATGCCGCTGGGCCAGGCCCGAGCAACTTGGGGATGATGCAGCCCGAGGGACGCCCCCAACAAGGTAGGTAAAGAGCATAAGCAAAACGGATACATGCCGCGGGGACGGACCCACGTGGCCTGGGAATGATGCGGCCCTGAGGGCGCTCCCAGCTAAAAATGTAACTTTGAAAGATGTCACCTGATGCCGTTGAAGATGAAGTGATGCTGAAGAAGTGGGCGATGCGCGAGGGAGGCGTCGGTCCTCACGAGCCCCCAGGCCCATGAGCCTCGGGAGGCTCCGGGGGCACGTGTAGGTCTTCAAGGGCCAACTCCATTTCCGCCAGGACCACACAATGCCTGACCTCCTGAGCCTCCAGAACGCTCCTCAGCAGGTGTTGGTGAGCGGCGATCGCGTTCGGCAGGCCGAAAGGCATGCAAACGTTGCTGTGAGGTGGACCCTCGCAACGCCACACGCGCAAAGGCCAGAGGCGCTCCTGAGACGCGGCTCGGTTGAGCCCAGGCACGTCGATGCAGAATCGCAGCCCACTATCCTCGCCTGGATGTGGGGCTACGGCGGGCAAGCGGCAGCTGCCGCGCATGACTCTTGAGTCCTGTAGCTCCTGGTTGTTTCTTGCGATGAACTCCTGAGGGTTTGGTCTTCCTTGCCTTGTACCTTCCTGAGGGAAACGTGCCTGGAAGCACCCCTCCAAGTGGCGGCCGAGCGCCTCCCTCGCGACCTTGGCAAAGTCCGTGGCTCTCCAAGAAAGAGCCCCCGAGCCCTGCCTGAGGAGGGTGCCGGGCGCGCCTTCCTATGCGAGAGAGGGTGGCGCTCCCTGATCGGGCGCAAATCCTGACGCAACACCTCGGGAGGCGCCTGCCTCCTTATGGCTTCGGCCAGGCGAAGCCTTCTTCTTCTTAAGGGTCGCCTCGGGAAGTCTTCCGCTCCTGTGATCTGGGTCTTCGATTGCTGCTGCTTGGAACGCGTGCTCAAGTGAACACACTGCGTCCCTTTCTTCACAGGGTACGGTGATGACTCCACCGCTTCCCGGCATCTTGAGGACATTGTAACCATGGTGAGTCACTGCCATGAACTTGGCCAGGGCTGGGTCCCCGAGGATGGCGTTGTACGGCAGGCGAATGTGGGCAACGTCAAAGTCGATGAGCTCGATGCGGTAGTTGTTGCGCTGCCCGAAGGTGACTGGAAGGCGAACCTGCCCTATCGGAATAGTGGAACCATCAGTGACTCCTGAGAAAGGCTTGGTCGGCTCAAGCTGATTGTACGACACTTGGAGATTGTCGTACGTCTCGACGGACAGGACGTTGAGTCCTGCTCCGCCATCAATGAGGGTCCTGGTGACCTGCACATTGCTGATGACTGGGTAGCAAAGCATCGGGAGGACTCCGGCCATTGCCGCGCACTTGAGCTGATCCGCCGAGCCGAACGTGATAGCGCACATAGACCACCTGAGAGGGCGCCTGGCCTCAAGCTTGGGGAGGCTTTCACCTCGCGAGCAAACTGCTTGAAGATGCGCTGTGATGCTGGGGCTTGGGCGCCACCTAAGATGCAAGCGATTGCGCGTGGCTCCTGGAAGCCCCCAGACCCTCGTCTTGATGTTGGTCTTCGTTCCTTCTTGGTGGTGGCGGCAGAGGAGGAAGGCCTGCGTTGCCGTGTGGGCGATCCTGACGAGGCTGATCCCTCTAGCCTCCCTCGCGAGGTTGGTCCTTCCAGCGATCCTCGCGAGGTCGGTCACGCCACCCTTGGCGAGGGCCATGGTCTTCCCATCGTCCGCCACCTCTTTGTCCTCGTCGGCCATAGCCCCTATCGTTGCGCTCGGGGCGTCGGCCGATTCGCCCGTCTCGCACGGCCCTGAGCTCTTGACATTCGTTGGTGTTGTGGGTGTGGAGGTCGTGGTACACGCAATATCGGCTGCCCTTGGATGACTCAGGCTGATCCCTGCCTCGCTTGGTGTCTGGTTCTGCCGCAAGCATGGCAGCCCCCTTGCACTTCACATCCTTGGCTTTGAGCTTCTTCTCTTCTGGGTCGGCTGCCGGGAGCTCGAGGAGGGACAGGCGCCCTTCCTCAGCCCTGGCGGACTTGGTCGCCAAGTTTAACAGCTCCAGGGATGTGCACAGGTCTTCATGGATTGCCAGCTCCTCCTTCATCTTGATGTCGCGCACGCCATCGGAGAAGGCCGAGATGATGGCTTCTTCAGTCACCCTGGGGATCTTGAGGCGAGCGTTGTTGAAGCGCTGGATGTATTTCTGCAGGGTTTCCCCTTGCTGTTGCTTGATGCGGCGCAGGTCACTCATGTCCGGGGGCTGGTCGCGAGTGCCCTGGAAGTTGGCGATGAAGCGGGTGCGCATCTTGTCCCAGGAGGAGATCGTGCTGGGAGCCAGGTTCAGGAGCCAGGTGCGGGCCCCGTCCTTGAGCGCCATGGGAAACCAGTTTGCTATGACCTTTTCGTCTCCATTGGCGGCTTCGATGCCCAGCTCGTAGAGCTGTAGGAATTCCGCGGGGTCTGCCGTGCCATCGTAGCGGGGAGGCAGATCAGGCTTGAACTTGCCTGGCCATGTGACGATGCGTAGCTCGGGAGTGAAGGCGCGGCAGCCTGCTGTGGCCACCGGCGCCCTTTGCTAGTGCTGGGCCTGCTCCTGGTGATTACCACGCTCCACCACTTGGAGCAGCGCGGGGTCTTGGCGTGGAGGCGCAGGGACGCGATCTTGGCGCGCCGGCGCTGGGAGCGCGTGAGCACCTCCTTGGGGACGAGGGATCTCCTGGCAGATCCCTTCTTGCCGCGCAGGCGCCGGACGTGGAGGGTCTTGCCCTAGGGCTGCGCGCCTTGGAGCCAGGGCGCCTTCTTGGGGAGGAGGTGGCAGAGGCGCCTCCTGATCTTCGCCCCCTGCACGGAATGGAGGGCGAGGCAGCGAGAGGTATGGCAAGGGGGAGCCCCCTGCGGTGCTGACGAGCTCGGTGATGCGGGCGAGCCAGTCCTCGTAGAGGTCGTCGATGGGGCGGTAGTGCAGGAGCTCTCTCGCCAGGAGCGGCGCGGCGTGCACGTCCGTGGGGGCGCGACAGGCGTGGGACAACGAAGCGGCGGGAGTCAGCGACGGGGTGGCGGTGCGGCCATCCCGCCGCACTGAAGGATGCTAAGACGAGGCATGCTACTCGTTTCCCGCCGGGCCGGTGGCGGCGTTGGCGGCAGGCGACGGGGAACGACGGGGGCATCCGCCGATGGGCGCCGTCTGGGCGACACGAGTGGCGAGACCAGCCCGGCGCTCGGCGCGAGCCCGACGAGCGTCAGCCATGGACACGACGGAAGATCACACGCGAACAGCGGAAGAAAGATTCCGGGGAACCCCTACCTGGCGCGCCAAATGTCGGATTTCGGGTTCCGGCAGACCCTTAAGGTTCGAACTCTGGGGTGCGCGCGGACATCTCTCCCCTACCGATCTACGTCCGACCTCCTCGCGTGATCTAAGATGGAAAAGACGAACAACACAAGGGACACAAGATTTATACTGGTTCGGGCCACCGTTGTGGTGTTATACCCTACTCCAGTGTGTGGTGTGGTGGATTGCCTCAGGAGCTGATGATGAACAGTACAGGGGAAGAACAGCCTCGCGAGAGGTGTTCTTGAACTGATGCGATGACCTGCTTGGGTGAGTTCGATCGCCTCTCTCTCTCTCTCTGCTAGGGCTCTAATAGATCTCTCTCGATTCGATTAGGTTCCCTCCCTCTACTCTGTGGTGGCTAGCTCCATTTATAGAGGCCCTAGGCCTCTCCCCAAATAATGAGCAGGAAGGGCGCCAACAATTGGCCATTTTGAAGGGGAACATCTAGTACAAGTTATCCTGACCAAAGGTGGTCTTCGGCTTCCAAAAGCACTGGTGATGACGCCGTCTTGGGCTCCACGGTGACCTCCGTCCTGCCGCTCTGCTGGTCTTGGTCTCATTGCACCCGAATGGTAACCTTTGCCCGATGCCTTGGCCTGTGCTTGCCCCCTTTGCACCGAAGGGGAAACAAGGACACTGCGCAGGCCGGCGCCCGCCTGGTCTCAATCGTCATGGCTTGCGTCACGGGCTCCTCACGAGGTACCCCTGCCTTGATCTCTCCGCCTCCTCGCGAGCCTGCCTGATGAGGCTGCCCCATGAGGAAGCTTCCTATCGTCCGCCCCGCGAGGCTTGGCCCCTCGCGAGGGTCTTGAGCTTGAGCTGATGAAGATGGGTCGTACTTGGCCCCCACTTGATCCACTCTGCAGGCCGCAGGCAGGCAAGTCTGGGGACCCCCGTTCCCAGAACGCCGACAACCCAGGAGCACCCAGTGGTTGTCTGGGCACCTGGAGTAATCCAGTGTTGTCCTGGGATATCCCGGAGTACCCGTGTGATCATCCTATGGTTCGCCACCCAGGCTCAAAGGGATCATAAGATTATTCATGCTAAAAACTTCCGTGTGCAGCCACAAGCCATTATGGGCTCTGGCATAGTTTAGTAAGTTGTGGGAATCCTTTCCATGACGGGCTAGCAGATGTAGGGGAGTGTAGGTGTACCGGCCTATCTATCGGTTAAGGGGACCTCTTCGGAAAGACTGTGTCTCGGTCATCCATTTCTCAAACATCATGCAGTGCGAGAAATACAATGGAGGAGATCGAATCTTGTGGGGAAAAGTGCGCAAACCTCTGCAGAGTGTAGAAACAAATCATGATTAGTCGTGTCCCCGGTTATGGACATCTTGAGTATCTGGTATTTGAATTATTTGATTGATCTCATCACGTTACTTAAATAAGTTGTTGGGTTATAGCTATTATTTTGGGATTGAGTTGGAGGAACCTTCTCAATATTTTCAACAAACTTTGTAGTTAAATAAAATATATTCCTTTGTTGTAGGGAAAACTTAGCTTTATGCAAAACTTAAACTTAGAGCCTCCACCAGCCAAATATGCATGTAGTGATAGCCATTATTCAGCATTTCTCTAAAGTGTGAAATTGCCAGTACATTCAATGTACTGACCAACATGGCTGCAACGTTTCATGTTACAAGATTCTTACGACGAGTAAGTGATACGTTAGGGTTACGATTTCTACACTCAACTTTGCCATTGGTGTTGATGGGAATCCACAACCTTGTTGTTACTTCCTCTATATGGATTGAGGTAATAGTATTTACATTACTTTATACATGTGATTTTCCTCGTGTACTGTGTGTGTCAGCATACCGATCCAGGTATGACACTTAAGCACAAAGACTTGACCATCTGAGGTCGGGTCGCTACAGGCTATCACCCTAGGAGGCTGGTGATGATGAAGCTGGGGGGAGGGGAAGAACGGGAAGACGAGGTGGCAGGTCACCGGTCGGAGGCGAAGGCATCCACGCCATCATACTTCGACCTGGGCCCCTGCCACCCGCCTTTTCTATCTTCCCTCGCTTTCTCCTCACCACTGCTACTCCCGAGAAGTGCCAAGACTCCAATCTGGCGCTTCCCTCGGGAAGGCGGCAGGCAGCCAAGACGACTAGGGGGCTCGAAGTGCACCGCTCCACACCTTGGCAGGCAAGAAGGTGCGCCTCTCGCCGACATCAGCCCCAAGACTTTCGAGAGGGGCGGTGCTGGGATTACCAATGATCTCCAGCCCCGCCTCCCGGTCGAGCCTCGAAGCGACCGAGGGATTTGACACACCAAGGACCAGACTCACTCCCCGAGCATTAGCGCCTGCGGGTGATAATATTAGCCCCAACCAAGAGCCCGGGGGCTGGCCCCAGGCTCTCCCCTTCGACATCACCAGCAGGAGCAAAAAGTAGAAGGAAAGGAGAAGTACGAGGATGAATGACTATGCCCTCCTCCGCCCTCCCCTTTTATAGGCGGGGCGAGGAGGGCAGCTGCTCCATCAACGAGGCGGCCGCCGTCCCCCTCCGCCAATTCAAACTGGTACGCGTCGGTGCTATACAAATGGTTTTAAACCCCTTTTCGCGATGACATTTGGAACCGTCGCCTAGTGAGTGATGGCAATAGGGGGGTCCTTCTCACACGACTCAGAAACCGTCGGGGATATGACCTCCTGGAACACACGCTTGGCAAAATGAGGTCGTGTACGACCGGCGAGCGCTCAAATACAGAAATACATACAGTAGAGCTAAAAAATACAATTATACAAGCGAAATTGTTTCCGGTCGCAAGTACATCCCACACAGTCAATCCCCGCTAAACATTTCTATTCGTCTGTACATCCCACACAGTCGCTCGAAGGAAAACGTTTCCGTTCACATGTACATCAGACACAATTTTTCCAGTTAAATCGTTTGTGATAGTGTTGCCATTGCACACGATATTAACAATTTTATCGTTTGTGTTATTGAATGCATCACACACGGTGCGTAAAAGAAACTGTGTGGCAAAGGCTGTTCATCACACACAGTTTTGATGTGGTAAATGTTTGCGCAAGGTGGCCTAACGCAAACAATTTTCAAGAGGATGTCGTGTGTGTAGTGGAGATTGATCGCACACGTAGTGGATCCTAGAAACGTTTCTGATCTCCACGTCTATCGCAGACGGTTCGCTTTCCCAAACCGTGTGCAGTTTAATCTCTAATTAATCCCTCATTTAAAAATCACATGTTTTGAATTTGAAAGTAGGCAATCACTTATTTCATATCCAACCATGTTTATTACAAATATAGGTTCAACCATGAATGCATAATTCGATGCACAGGTACATATACTGAAGAACTACAGAAGCACCAAGTAAAGAATGATGAACCACAGTTGTACTAAAGACTGTAAAGAGAGAGGAGAAAGACATTCTGGTTGCTGGAGAAGGTGAAGCGTAATGCCCATATTGTGCCCTCCTCCATGCGTAATGCGTGCACGACTCTAGGCCAACCCCTTGTGATGGCTGCCCATCCATCCTTCACTGTCTTCATTACGACTTCTAGATGCTCATTGTAGTCTGGATGAAATACTTTAACCTTCATTGCGCGTCCACCAATCATGTACTTTGCGAGGTAGTCTTGAGTGAACTGTTTCGGGAACCACTGGGAACAAAAAAAATATTCAGACATTGTTGTCTAACAACTCATTATGGGCAGTAAAAAGATAAGGCTGCAGAGTTTGCAGTTACCATCCTACAGCTTACAGTTGTGTTGGATAGAGCATAAACAAATAATTTGCTTTCCACCATTCTTATCTTTTTGCTAATAATCCTTATCAGTTTCCTCACTTGATGCTTGTTCATGCATATCTCATTGCCCCATATGCAAAAAGGGTCGATGCATGGATCCTTGCCAAGGGCATATGTACCTACAAGCAACAAGTCAATATTAGAAGCTAACAAGTGTCCAAGCCTGGATCTATATGCACTACATTATGGAATGATGGGGGGAGTACAAGCCAAGGAATGAAGCTAAGCTCGGCGGAAAATGGTGGACACTCCCGTTGTTGTCCTGCATAAGTAGTGGAAAGGCATGATAAGTACAGCAACCTTAACATCAAACAAATATAGCAAAGGTAAACAACATCATCTCCAAATGATAGCTTGAATGTGTTGGTTTCAGCATGCTGTTAAAGCAGATATAAAATGGAAGGCAATGTTACCGACAGCAGGCTTAACAGCCATCAAATATTGCAATTCAAACTGGTATTGTTGAAAATGAATAGAACGTAGGTAATGCTTAAACATCACACTGGATAAATGTGTAAAACTTAAATAAAGGGCATGTGTTAACTACACCAGGAATAACTGGAACCAAATATAGCCATTCAAACTAGTATTGATGTAGTCGAGTGGCACAGTTCTGACTTGCACATAATGAACAACACATTGTGAATGACTGAAATAAACAAGGCATAAATGACCAGTATAACAACCAAATATAGCCATTAAAAACTGGACAGTCTCACTTCAACCAACCTAACAAGCAAATACAGATAAACATGGCATATGCTTGAAAACTGGACAAATGCTCACTGCAACCAGCCTAACAAGCAGATAAAGATAAACAAGGCATTTGCTTGATAACTGGACAAATGCTAAAAACAACCTAACAACCAAATACAGATAAACAAGGCATCTGCTTGATAACTGGACAAATGCTAAAAAAGCAACCTAACAACCAAATACACATAAACAAGGCATATGCTTGATAACTGGACAAATGCTCACTGCAACCAAACTAAGAGCCAAATACATATAAACAAGGCATCAACTCGATAACTGAAAAAATGCTCACTCCAACCAACCTAACAACCAAATACAGATAAACCAGGCATCTACTCACTATAAACAACTAAATATAGCCATTCGTGAAACTGAAGTGGACAATTCATACTTAAACATCACATAGCACTATCGAACAATACATTTTTGCATAACTGAAATAATTAAAAATGGCATAGTTAAAGCACCACACGGGAAATGCTACTACAACAAAGGGTACGAGTTGGCAAGCTAGAAAAGGTAAGATTTCCTGATAGAATGTTGCCTCACATTTCATGGACGGGATCCTTCCAGTTGGAAGAGCATAGACCCATGGTGCACTCTCTAATGTCACAGATGGGCTGTTTCACCTTGGAAGAACCTTCGTGGGTGCCATCCTCGTGGTCGTGGTCGTGGTCGATGAGATCTGACTTGGCAATTGAGGATCCCAAGCCACCGTCGTAGAACGTGTCCTTCAGAAATGACGAAATGGGCTCGATAGCGTATAAAGATTGCAAATCCTTGACCGCTTGGCGGAGGAGATCAACGGCAGGGCCGTCGAAGAGATCAATGGCGGTTGAACCAGAGGGGTTGGGGATGGACCACTTAACCTGTGACATGGCCCGCATGAAGCCATCGTTGTGGACGAGCTTGATGTTGCAGCCAGCTTTCCCGAGATACAGTAATACGCTAGCCCGCTAACATGAAGCCTTCGGCATGGCAACATAGTCAATGTCTTTGCCGGCTTCCGCGGCGATGTGTTGCTCCAGGATCGACAGGTCGGGGCGAACGGCGGCCACCTCGCCAATGTCCACCGCAGAGGCCATGATAAACCTCTTCTTGGCCGAACGCTCGTCGAACTCCCTGGGATACGTGGTCGAGCTTAGGCTGTGACATTCTGGAGCAGGGGATGTGGATCTGGCGGGGAGGGACACCGCAAGCCTCATCTAAAAACTCATGGGAGTGGGGTGACGGTGTGGGAATCGCTGGGTAACCTGAACTTTATTATCTAAACTAGGAGGAACAGGCAGACCGGCAGGGGTTGGCGGCAGCGACGGCCGTGAGCTAGGGTTCAAGGGGGGAGGGGCGGGTGGGGGACTATGGAGGGGTGGTGTTTGAGGGTACACCGTGGCTACTGAAAATTTTAGTAATGGTGGGTGGAGATGGTGGTGGACGAGGGAGGGCGGTGGTTCAAATGCCTCGGCTACTGCAATTTTACTATAAGGTCGGTGCTGGAGTAGTATGGGCGACGGTTCAAGTACGGCAGCTACTAAAATTTGGGTAAAGGAATTGATGCAGGGCGGGAGTGCCCAAGATCGCGCATGGTCTAATAACAATATGCGTGTATGATAGTAAGGAAAAGTGGCGTGGAACCGCCGATTTTTGCAACGCTCAGGGCGGGTAGTTTGTTTTTATATTTCTAGCTAGCTGGTATATCGCACACGGTTCGTCTTAATTTCCAAATAAACTTACCCACCTTTAGCTTGCACAGGTGGTGGTTTTACAGCGCACTTGCATCGCACATGGTTAAGCCAGTACTTCCACCCTTTGCTCGCGCTTGCGCGGTCGTGGTGATTTCAGTGCACCTGCATCGCACACGGTTGAGCCAGTACCTCCACCCTTTGCTCACGCTTGCACGGTCGTGGTGATTTGAGCGCACTTGCATCGCACACGGTTGAGCCAGTACCTCCACCCCTTTGCTCGCGCTTGCGCGGTCATGGTGATTTCAGCGCACTTGCATCGCACACGGTTGAGCCAGTACCTCCACCCCTTTCCTCGCGCTTGCGCAGTCGTGGTGATTTACAGCGCACTTGCATCGCACACAATTAAGATATTATACTTGTGTCCGTTGAGCATCATCAGAGTCTTTGCAGCAAAAAATAACGTTAGAGAGGGTCAGAAGACAGCCACACCAGCATGTGGCCCAAATATATATGACTGAAAAGGGTGGTCTGTGATGTTCAAAATTCCAATGCACAACTTTTACCGCGCGGGCCCACGGTGGGGCGCGTCGTTGAAGATCGATGAGAGGGGCCAGAAGTCAAGAACCACCTGGAAGTGGCCAAATATATGTAGGAATATTGGGGATGTTTAAAACTTTAAATACAGTTGTTGTTGTTGATAAACCGCTTGGGCCAATAGATTGAACCATCATAAAAACCACACGAGAGGGACCACAAAACTAGCACCTCCTGCATGAAGCCCAAAATGACGTATGTTGGGAAGAGGTGATGTGCATTTTCAATATAGAATAATGTACAGTTTAGATGTGGTGCCTACCTCTCGATATAGACAACAACCATGAAGGCAAGGTAGTTAAGGACGAGATACGCAGGGTTTAATGTAGGTCGAACCCGGCAATCCGAGCATGTGGGAGGGAATCCTGACAACGCATGAGCTCGAGCTTTGATTGAGCGACATGTGATAGTGACCGGCCTTAACATGAACTAGGAGGAATCCATTCATGGCCAACACATAATACCCCTCATTATCGGCCAAAGGAATGATATATATACACTCAGGGAGCCCACAGATATGTGTGTCATCACAAAAAACCGCACAAGGGAGACGTGGTCGATCAGAAGACCCCGTATACACTGCATGCGGCCCGAAAATATGTGTGTGTATGGTGGTGTGTGATGTGTTTAAATCCCAAATGCACAACTTCGATGGGCCACCAACTACATTACAAACCGAACACCGTACCCGACTCCAAGCCTGGCTCAATACGTATGATGCCAGTTACCCAACTTTAAGGCAGCCCGGGGGGGTGGGGGGTCGTACCATGCATGCGCTCAAACTTTATTTGGTCTAGCATGGGACACATCTATACACACACACACACCTATATAGTGTGCGAATAACTTTGAAAGTTGGTCGTTGGATGAAGCCAATCCGATGGTACAGAGATGGCAAATCTGAGCACTACTGGCCGTTGGATATCATCTACATTCCACCAGATTCTGCCACATGTACAATCTAGAAGACTCCATGGTTGAACTTAAGCATAATGCACAAACCTCAAAACACAAACACTTCTCCTTTGTTCTCTAGAATCTTCCATATCTTAATTGCCCAAACCTTTTTTTCTAAATGAATTATCACTTTTTGTTTTTACCTTTACAATGCACAATTCCATGAATCTTAAAATAGATTTTTTATAAAACTAATTGATTTTGGATGAGATGAACTATAAGAATTAGACGAACATCTACATCATGCATATATGACTCAAAGCTTACATGCTATAGTGTGGTATTTATTCATAATTTGGTTACCAAATCTCATGCGTGCAATGCACGTGTACCTTACTAGTGTCAATAGGAAACCATCATGGTCAAACCCTTCTCGTTGTTGGATCAAAGGGATAGATTGTGTGGGGCCCCTAATTGTCGGTAAAGGATAGTATATATACCTCGGGGAGCGCACAGATATGTCACTCGTCTATAAGCCGCACAAGGGAGACATGCTCGAGAAGAACACCCTGCCCCCTATACCCTGCATGCAACCTGTAAAAGGTTTTATATAATCTCCATGATAGGTCAAGTCAATCATTCTTTAATTTTTTAGAGGAAAAAATAACCCATAAAAACATAGTAGGTTTATATAATAGTCATGACAAGTCCAGTCAATCATTCTTTAATTTTTCAGAGCAAAAAATAACCCATAAAAACATAATCTACAAATTAGCAAAACAATGATCCCAAGGTTTATATAATCGCCATGATAGGTCACTATAGAGATATAATACATCTCTATAATTTATCTCTCTATAATGACCATTTCATGCATTTAAATGAAGCTTGAGATATGAAACTTCCCACCAGGTCACCCATCCTTGGACTACTCCAGCCCGAGCATGCTTAACTTCTGCGTTCTATTCAACTAGGCTAGCAGATGGGAAGCCAGCCCTTACTGATAAGAATTGCCTCATTGCCATTAAGGCATTTCACGCTGGTCACCCTATGGGACCTACTCCCTCCTATCACACACATTTGTGCTTTTAGAAACTGTGTGGGATATTTTACATGGCCGGTGTGTCGCCGCTAGCCTTCAATGAGCTCTTAGCGGGAAAACGATGGGAGAAGAGGCGGGAAATCGATGAGAGGAGTGGCGAGAAATGGTAGCCTGTTTTGAAAACCTAGTAGAGAAGGAAGCGTGAGCTAGCACGACGCATGCGCATAGTGCTTACCCATGTACTGCATGTGCTGTCGAAAGGGCTCAGGGTTGCCGTTCGATTTGGGAGCATCCAACGGTGCACACGTACGATCCGTGGGGTTTCGGTTTTGGCCAATCAGAACGCACGACTCAGATCACACGCAGCAGGGGGGAAGAGTATTATACAGAAACCAACATTCGGTGGAAACCGGTGAAAACCACAAGAAAAAGAAGTTCCAAAGTTTCAAAAAAAATTGAAAAAAATGCGGGATGTTAAGAGGATGATGTTCTATTGCCACGCAAAATTTCTAGTTGAAACACATTACGAGATGTGAGCTATGAAAAAGACAAAATCAGTGTTGAATAGTGTCGAATAGTAATGTCACTATTCAGGGTTGAATTTGTCTTTTTCATAGCTCACATCTCGTAATGTTTTTCAACTCGAAATTTTGTGTCGCAATAAAACATCACCTTCTTTACATCCCACATTTTTTTAGATTTTTATGAAACTTTAAAATATGGTTTCCATGAAGTTTTCATTGAATGTCGACTTTCATGAGTGAACCGTGTGTATTTGAAAACATTTCGTGAGAAGAATCTTGGTTTTTAAATTCCCGTAAATCCAAAACTAAGCGAAAAACGTGAAACCTGGCATGGTGTCATGACATGGCACTTATATGTCGAGGAATTTTTTTCGTCCACTATGGCGCAAATTTTATTACAAGCCTCTTACAAACCGGAGCTTCTCTCAAAGAAGCCTCGTGGTTCCGATAGGGAAACGTGTCCCCCTTGTGGGCGACACGTAATCACTCCCTCTTTTCGCCTTATATTTTCTTCTACGGACAACATGGAACGACAGGATATCCGTGCTGAAATTTAAACTTATTCATGGTTCATTTGGCCTTTTTATAAACTAATTGAGTTTCCTAGGCATTTAATGTCCATAATTCAAATCTGAACTTCAAATACATGCTCCAGTTCACCAAAATGGCTAGAAAATTTATACATGTGTCCTTGGGTGCATGTTTAGGTCCCATGCCAGGAATGGGAACAACTTACAACCGAACCCGCATCCTGGCTCGTCCTCAAACATTTGGAATCTCGGTTTTTAAATCCCCGTAAATCCTAAACTCACCAGAAATTCATCAAAGGTGGCATGGTGTCATGTCATGGCACATATATGTCATGGTAAAAACTTTATCCAATTTGGGCCAGGCTTTATTATAAACCTCTTACCAAAACCGGAGCTTCTCTCAAAGAAGCCTCGTGGTTCCGATAGGGAAACGTGTTCCACTTGTGGGTGAAACGTAATCACTGCCTCTTTTTGCCTTGTATTTTCTTCCACGGGCAACATGGAACGACATGATATCCTTGCTAAAATTTAAATTTATTCAGGGTTCGTTTGGCCGTTTTATATACTAATTGAGTCTCCTAGGCATTTAATGTCCATAATTCAAACCTGAACTACAAATACATGCTCCAGTTCAGCAAAACGGCTAGAAAAATTATACATGTGTCCTTCGGTGCATGTTTAGGTCCCATGCCAGGAATGTGAACGAATTACAACCGTACCGGTGTCCTAGCTCATCCTCAAACATTTTGAATCTCGGTTTTTAAGTCCCCATAAATCCAAAACTCACCAGAAAGTCATCAAAGGTGGCATGGTGTCACGTCATGGCACATATATGTCGTGGTAAAAACATTGCCAATTTGGGCCAAGCTTTATTACAAACCTCTTACAAACCGAAGCCTATCGCAAGAACCCTCGTGGTTTCGATAGGGAAACGTGTCCCCTTGTGGGCATGTCCCCTTGTGGGCCAAACGATAATCATTCCCTCTTCTAGCCTTGTATTTTCTTCTACACGCGACACGGAACAATGGGAGATTCACGCTGAACTTTGAAATTATTCAGGGTTTGTTTTACCTTTTTTAGTCATTAATTGAGTTTTCTAGGCATTTATTGTCCATAATTCAAATCCGAACTACAAATACATGCTCCAGTGCACCAAAATGGCTAGAAAAAATGTACATGTTTCCTTGGGATGCACATTTAGGTCCCATGGAACGAATGGGAACGAATTCAACCGTCTCGCCGTACTGGTTTGGCCACAAACATTCTGAATCTCGGGTTTTAAATCTCTGTAAATCCAAAACTCACCAGGAAATCATGAAACTTGGCATGGTGTCCCTACATGGTACATATAATTGTCCAATTTGGGCGAAGCTATATTGCAAGCCTCTTACAAACCAGTGCCCGTCACAACCCTCGTGGTTCCGGTAGGGAAACATGCCCCTCTTGTGGGTGAAACGACAATCGCTGCCTCTTCTCGCCTTGAACTTTGTTTTCTACAGGCAACATAGAATAACAGGAGTGTGGGGCTGAAATTTGAAACTGTTCAGGGTTCGTTTGGCCATTGTATAGATATTACTAATTACTAAGTTTTCTATGCATTTAATGTACTCCATAATTCAAATTTGAACTACAAGCACATGCTCCAGTGAAGCAAAATGGGTGGGAAATCGTACATGTGTCATTGGGTGCATGTTTAGGTCTCATTTAAGGAATGGGAATGAATTACAAACTTGTCGTCGTCCTGAAACATGAGAATCTCGGTTTTTAAATCCCAGTCAATCAAAAACTCACCCAAAAACGTGAAACTTGGTATGGTTTCATGACATGGCACATATATGCCGTGGTAAAAAATTCGTCCAGTTTGAGAAGAGGCACACATTAGTAGCCAATGAAGTCCTTTATGAAACAAAAAGCTGACACGTTAATATCGCAAACGGTTGTATTATATTAACCGTGTCGAAATTTAACCATACTCGGTGGCGTGCGTACAGGTGTTTGATTAGACGGGACGAGCGTGAGAAGTCCGCCGTGCATGCTCGACAGGATGCGTGCGAGCAGTCTGTCGCGCAGGCTCGATACGACGCATGCATCCTGTCCACCTCGCAGGCTCGACGGGACATGTGCGAGCAGCAAGGCTGCCCATGCTCACCGGGAAGCGAGCTCTTTGACCTCCATGCACCAGCCGCCGCCCGCCTCGCTCACAACTTCTCCATTAATTGGTTAATTAAATCACCTGGACGGAGGGTGTTTGCTTGTGATCCCATGGCAGCTTTTGCTTTGTTCATGTTTTCAACTCGTATTCCGCCCTAATTTAAATTTCCACATAGGGCAACGGATAATACGACCACAAATAAAATGGCAACAGATAATACGACGACAAATTTACAGTGGGGCGGATAATAATTGTCTTATATATTCTGGATAATTTAAAATTCCACATGCGGCAAAGCTCGGAAGACACAGGGGCAAGAGAAGAAGGAAATTGCAGACAATGATCTAGGTCGCTACTGTCTCTACTCGTCGATGGATCACCGGGTGACGAAATCCTTCAGCTCCTTCTTCAATTCCTCACGACTTTGCTTGAAAGCAGCCACGGATTCCTCCACCTCTTGCTCGTGCTCGATCCGGAGCTTCCTCAAGCCACCCATTAGTTCCTTGACGACTGCTTTCAGCGTTATCTCCGAGGCACTACTTTGCTCATGCAACATCTTCCAGCCGGCGGCCTCCTCCTCCTTCTCCGCGACCAACTTGAGGAGCTTCGCATGAGTTGCTCGACGAGGCCGGCCGCCTTGTCAACTGAGGCATCACTGATCTTGAGTAGGTTTATCAAGCCGTCGACCAGCTCCTGTTGCATAGTGATGCCAGCGAGAAGGTCATCGTCACCGGTGAAGGACTTCAGGAAAGCCAGCTCGTCGCGATGGCCGACGCCACAAATGTGCTTGTGAGAGCCCTCGCGTGCTCGTGAGAGCTCGATCGAGGGCTCCGCGGCGCGCTAGGACATCTCTGCTGCCACTGCGGCTTCACGGCAGGACCTCTCTAGTGCTTCCGCGGCCTTGGTCTTTGCTGCCTGGTTATATGTCCACCCTAAACTCCTCCTACCGGTCATGGTGGAGTGATTTAACAGGAAATACCAGTTTTGTGGGTGATGAGGAGAGGAACTGTGAAGTAAATTTTGAGTGGGTAGTTTTTATAGCCCGGTGCTAAGTGTGAACACATATTAGTTTGATAGGTGTAAACATATTTGCAATTACTTATTGTGTTGTAATCTGCAATGTGACGAGAAACAAGGTCAAAATTTATTGATGGCACAAGGTTGACCACGTGGTTGCTCGCCGTTGAGGCGGCCGCAGCGCGCTCTGCTCACGTCCGTCCGTGCGTTTTGCTCGCCATTGTGACGGCTACGGCGCGCTCCGCTCTGGCGTCCCTGCGCGCGCTCTGCTCACCGTTGAGGCAAATTTATAATGGCAATGGTTAATAATTCTTTATAATTGTCTTACATATTCAGGATAATTTAAAATGCCACATGCGGAAAGGCCCAGAACACTCACGACCTACATATGCATACAATTATAATAAAATATAAGCTAAAAGGCTGAGCTGGCGGCCTTCCGACGATGATCTTCTCGCACTCCATGATCAGCATAGCAGCCTTGCGGCTGTTCACTCCAAGTGTCCCGACCCGCCTCCGCCTACGGAGCTGCTGGCGCTGGGAGGCTCTTGGGGCTGCTGGGCCTCTTCCAGAAGAGCTTGACAGCATGCAATCACGCGCATGAAAACTCCACGGAACCACTCCATTTCCATGTCTCTCGCCTGGTAGCAAATTCCGTCCATCGCCTGCATCCTCAAGATATCATGTTGGCGATGTTCTACTTCATCGGGGATGTCAACTCCGCCAAGGATGCGCTCAAGCCAGGCCACCACATCATCGGGATCGAGGTTGGCACGGCCGCCGCGGGCAATGATGAAGCTGCACGCTGCCTGTGTCTTGACTGAATCGCAGAGGTCCTCTGCCCATTCCTTGCGGGGCATCGGGCTCTCGTTGAGCACTGGTGATGCTGACTCTTCGGGTTGGTCGTCGACCATGCCGCCGAGCAGCTCTGGATCTTTTGCACGATGGATGGCAAACTACTCATCACACCTCCTCTGCAATATGTCGATTGTGCTCCCAAGGACTATCACACCGATATCGCTGCCGATGGGCCATGGTGCCTGCACCGGCTGATGAAGCTCTTGCTCCCCAACCTGCTCCGGCTTGTTCTCCTCCTCGAAGTGTAACGCGGGTAGGCGTCAACGTTGAAGCTTTGGTCGTTGCCTGGCATGCTTGGAATAACTAATGGTAGATGGGTGAGCACTAGATCTGTGGAGAGTGTCGCAGCGGTGTGTTGCTGCCTAGGTTATATGCAGCAAGCCATTAGCTGGTGGCGGGAAACCTGTTGGGAATATTACTACTGGGCCACCGGCCAGGACAGGCCGGGTTAACTTCATCAGTAGTTAAGTATGTTGAAGCCCATAAAAGAAGAACATGGCTCAAGGCCCACAGTCGGTCTAAAGCCTGTAGCCATAAACTGGCATTGGTATGTAAACTTGTATTGTAAGTTAGGAGTAAGTAGAGACCAAACCGGACACGTCTATGAGCCGGTGTTTGGGACTCTGTAAACCTACGGGCGTCACCTATGTATATAAGGGGACGTCCCGGCGGCGGTTCAAGACAACAGACAACAACTCGAGACTTAGGTGAAGCTTGTTTGCTCCCTAGTCATCAAAACCCCATCAATTCCATCACAACTAGACGTAGGCTTTTACCTTCATCGAAGGGGCCGAACTAGTATAAACTCTTTTGCGTCCCTGTGTCCGCTTTAACCCCTTTAAGTTAACCCGTCGCGGTGGCTCCACGACTAAGTCCTTTCATGAGGACATCTGTCGTGACAAAACCACGACGGTTGGCGCCCACCGTGGGGCTATCACACGATGGTTTCAAGTTCTTGGAGGGCAACTTCGAAGGACTCAAGGGCTACGCTGTGGGCCGGATGACCAAGAGTCTTCGCGGCAAGCTCTACATCGACGCTGTGGGCCGGCTTAATCGAGTACGGGTACCGGGTCCCCTTTGGTGGCATACACGTCTTCATTGGCAAGATCGGTGAACCGGGCCCTGAGCCGGACATTTGCACCGACCTCGTCGAAACGGCTCAACGTGCACGATCCTCCCTGGTTAAACCGGCCGTGAAGCGTGCCTTCGTGGGAGTCATCCATGGAGGAGAATACGAGGGCGGTTCCGAATCTGGTGGCGAGACGTTTATTCCGGCGATGAATCCTTGACCGGAGAAACCGAATCGTTATATCAGTTGCAAGAAGGCCGGATTGGGGGCTGTTCCGATGGCGACAGTATTCCAGACACCTCTGATCTGCCAAACCGGGTCGGAATATTCATGGCCGGGACACAAGCAGCGATCCACTGTTCGACCGCAGCAGCAATGATCTTCGGATCAGGAACGGCGACGACAGCCGGGGCAGGAGGCCCTGTGCACCCGCCGGCTCAAGTTTTATCTGATCTGTTTGATGTGTTGGCAACGCTCATGGCAGAGGCTAATCCGGCAGATCAGAACGCCCACGATGCGGAAATTGCAAAAGTGAGGGATCGGATCACTCAAGCCAAGGCCGACCTAGCAGCTGAGAATGCCAGGATGACTGCAGAGCGGGCCGCTTTGGATGCGCAAGCTTACCGACTTATGCTGGATCGGAATGCATCCCATGAGGTCCTGAAGCGGAAGCACCGGTCTCGCTTGCCCCCGGTTTTCGAAGCTAGAGATCTCTTCAACACCCCAGGAGCAGGAACCAGCAACCTGCCGGTGGCAAACCAGGCGGAAGCACCAGGGACGGGCATGCCGATTCACCCTCGCTTGATGGATCCGCCTCGTCAAAACGCTATTGTACCTCAGGCTGTCCCGACACCTCCAGGTCACTATTCCAACCCGATGGATAACCTTGTTGTTGCTGCTGCACGGCTGGAGGCCATTCCAATTGAAGATGATTTGCAGCAGGCGGTGGAAACGTGCCAGGTTAAGGAGCTTCTTCGCACAGCTTTGATCCAGTAGGAGCATACTCATACAGTCGTGACCGAATTCTTTCCACCCGTCGTCCAAGCCGGAGCTATAGCAGGCGTATGGATGAACCGGCTGTGTCAAGTAATGCACAAAACCGTGAAGTACCCCATGGTAACAACCCGGCGGGTGGTGTTGGTGATGCTCAGGAAGTGGTGGACCGGGGCCCGAGCGCACGGGGAGGCCGAGTTAGCAGCACAGTATGAGGCTCGCCAGCTTACGCCGGTTCGTCCAACTACCTCGGTCGAGCCTGGCGTTTCTTCTAGCTCTTTGGGGGTGCCTTGTCTTGTCCCCGCCTTACGCAACATGCGCCTGCCCAAAGATTTCAAGGGCCCACGCAAGGTGCCGAATTACACTGCCGATCAGCCTCCAGAGATATGGATAGAGAGCTATGAGATGGCCATGGAGATGCTGGATGTGGATGATGCGGCATGTGCAAAGTACTTCACCATGATGCTCGAAGGAACGGCCCGTACTTGGTTAAAAAGTTTACCGGCCAACTCTATCAGTTCATGGGCCCAATTGCAAGCCCGGTTTATCCAGAACTTCAAGGATACATGTAAACAACCCATGTCGATAGTGGACATAGCAGCCTGTGTTCAGGAAGAAGGAGAATCAATGACTCGATGGGTGCGCCGGGTCTCACAAATTTTGCATTCGTCAGACCGTATCAATGCCGACACCGCGGTTATAACCTTGGAAGGAAACTGCCGGTTTGGGCCTCTAAAGTTAAAATTGGGACGGATGAAGCGCCATTGCAACGATATAGGGACCCTCATGGCTGCGTTAGTGAAGTATGCTGATTCTGATAGTACCAAGGATCCCGAGTCTGATGACGACAAGGCAGGGAAGGGAAAGAAGAACAACAACTCCAAAGGACAGCAGCATAACCCGGCAGGTCATGGAAACGGAGGCAAGCGTAAAGCGGATGGCAGCATGGACTTTGTGGCTAATACCAACGCGCAGGACAAGGGCCAGCAACGTAAGAGTAAAATGCCAAATCACAGTGGAGCGCCTAATCCTAATCCGGGCCGCCTGTCTTATCTATTAAACCAGCCCTGTCCAAAGCATGGGACGAAGGAGGTGCCAGCCAATCACCTTTGGAAGATTTGTTACATTATGCAGGAGTTCAAGAACTCTAATGCTTTCCGGTATGACCACGGATCAGGTGGTGGCTCAGGATCTGGGCCGGGTTACGGCGGAGGAAATTCCGGTTCAGGGTTTAATGATAATCATGGCGGATATAACAATCAAGGTCATCAGAATAGCCAAGGTGGTTACAACCACCAGCAGCAGCTGATGAAGCTATGTACCTAGGGTAGGGTCATGGACCTGTCCTAACTGCCCTACCCAAGGACATTCCTAGAAGAGATCACCTTTCAATCGACTTGGAGGTGTTCCACTCGACAGATTCAAAGGCACTCAACCATGGAGCAATCACTCGACCAAGATCCAACCACTCGACTGCCAGGAGACCTAAAGTCACTCCGTATGCAAACGGTCAGTCATTGAGTAGCTTTTATGGTCATTATAGCACTTTATTAGAGGCATTACCAGTAACGCCCAGCCTTAATGTACTTTAAACCCTACGTAACTGAGGGCCGGAGGGGTCTGGCGAACTCTATATAAGCCACCCCCATCCTCAGTGTAAAGGGTTCGCACCCCTGTAACTTATACACACATAATCTAGTCGACAGCCTCCGGGCTCCGAGACGTAGGGCTGTTACTTCCTCCGAGAAGGGCCTAAACTCGTAAATAAATCTGAGAATGGTTTCATACCTAAACCATATTTGAACCATACCCGTACATGTATCTCTCAAAATCATACTTGAACCATACCCGTTTAATGCCATTTTCAGCCCAACCAAAACTAAACCCTATATTTTTTCCACCCAAACTAATTTAAACCCAATACATAACCGTGGGTTTAAACCCAATACGTAACTATGGGTTTGCTTCAATATATATATGATTGCACAAATCAACATGTCAAGAAGCAAATGGCATAGAAAAGACATAAGTGCATCTACAATAGTTTGGGAACAAAGTTATCGTTGAGATATGGTCAACACACAACAAGTGTCAAAAAGACAACGCCCACGACTGAAAAGCTCACTGACAAGTGCATTAAAACCAATTGCTTAGCTAAAGCACAAGCAGACACATTCAATTTGCATGTGTTGTTTCCCCATAATACAGAATTACATAGTGCATCGCATCATGTACGCGGATCAAAGATACTCGTTGACAATGCGTCATTGCTTATTGCACATAACCAATACCCTAAAACCGGTTTGGACCCATAGTTTACAACCGTTAATAACCAAACTGTTTAAGCCCATAACCAACTATACCCAAATTGGTTTCTTCACATACCCAAACCAAAACCAAACTAAAAAAGATTCAGCCCAATAAAACCTGAACCAATCAAACCCAAAGTAAGAGCCGAACCGTTTCACCCATTTTTTTAATAACCATTCCCAGGTTTACTCGTAAGCCTCGTGTGCTTACTACTACTCCATAGCTAAGATCTAGCCTCTCCATACATACCCCGCTACATTACTGTCAGAGTTAGAACCACGACAGTTGGCGCCCACCGTGGGGCCGGAGTCTTAGCGCCTAGTTGGAGAAGTAGCGATTTTTCCGATCCCTTTGATCCTGGTTTCGGGCGGAGTTTTGGTGGAGGGCCGCGAGATCCGTCTCGGCGCGCTCACGTTCATCGCCGACGACTCCGCATGGCTTCAGGAGGCTCCACTTGACGTCGACGCGCTCCCCGTCCGCGGGGCGATGCACTTTCGCGCATGCGTCCGTGGTGTCCTTCTGCGGCAGCCGTCGACCCAGTATCGGTCGGCTCCTGTGGCGTCCTCCCTCCCTGTCTCCCACCGGCGCAAGCACTCCGGTCGGTCGAGGCTTCAGAGGTGGGTGAGACATGCGATGGCCCGCCAGTCGGCCACCCCACAAGTTGCGGCGATCGAGCCCGACGAATCCCTCTACGGCCTGTTCGACCTGACGACTGGCTCCGCAGAGACCATGTCCGAATGCAATAGCAGTGACCCAGCTGCGGAGGTTTTGGTAATCGATGGACCACGCAGTCCTCCCGGTTCCCCGTGCCGACGGAGGCGCAGGTGGAGGCGACCCGTCGCATCCCCATGAGGAGTATCTCCCCGAGCCTCTCACGTCGCTGCAGAGAGAGGAACTTCATCGCCGGAACATGGATGCACTTCACACTCCTATCGTTGGAGAAACCCCCGAGGCCCGTGCCTTGGAGGACGCGCGCTTGGCTAACTTGGCTGAGCGCACTCAACTGGAGAACCTCCAGCAAGCACTCGACGAGCGAGCGCGTCAACGGGTTCCAGAATCCAGTCGACGCCAGCTCTTTCCGCCCCCGCAGGTATATCAAACTCCGATTCAGAATTTAGCAGCTGCAGCCCGTATAGTAGAGTCAATTCAGCCCTCCCAGTCAGAGGCTGGCAGAGGCCTGTTGCAGTTCAGAGTGTTACTCCGGGCAGCAGGAGACCAGAATTCCGCTATTTCTCAGTCGCGGAACAGGATCCATAGTCGATCCATTGCAGCAGACATAGTCTAGTCGGCTCACAGCCCAAGATCACCCTCGAGGCGTGAGGGACATGGAGACCGGCGTGATCAGCACAGGAACCGTGAGCAGTATGATCAACGATTCGATCGTGACGATCGACGTCGAGTGCCCACCCCTCCCCTGAGGAGTGGATCATATGTGCCTCGACAGCAGGATGACAGACGCCCTCATAGTGTTGGGTGGAGGGTTCTAGTCGACCCCAGGGAACCAGGCTTTGATGCGAGATCCATTCTCGTTCAAGGTTTAGACGATAGGAACAGGGCTCACCGGGAAGGCCACGACAGATATGCGCCTACCAGTAGCAGAGTACATGTTTCAGGGCCGGAGTGTTTCAGTCGAGCCATCAGAGCCGCTGTGATTCCTCCCAACTTCAAGTTGGCGACTGGAGTCAGTAAGTTCACCGGAGAGTCCAAGCCTGATACTTGGCTCGAATATTACCGAGTGGCTATCCAGATTGGCGGTGGTAATGATGAGGTAGCCATGAAGCATCTGCCTCTCATGTTAGAGGGTTCGGCCAGAGCGTGGCTGAATCAATTAGCACCCAGCAGCATTTACACTTGGGAAGATCTCGCCCGAGTGTTTGTCACAACATTTGAAGGAACATGCAAGCGACCTGCAGGTATTACGGAACTGCGGTCTTGCATGCAGAAGCCGAATGAAACTCTGAGGGATTACATCCAGAGATGGATCACGTTGCATCACACAGTTGAGAATGTACCAGATCATCATGCAGTCTGTGCCTTTAAAGAAGGCGTCAAGTACAGAGAATTGAATCTGAAATTCGGTCGAACCGGAGAGATGTCTCTGAATCGGAAGATGGAGATTGCCACCAAGTACGCTAATGGTGAAGATGAGGATCGACTCCGGAGTGGCAAGCATAAGTCAGTCGCCCAGGAAACCGGAGGAAATTCCAATCAGAAACAGAAGCGGAAAGCCGAGCTAGCCGCTCCTGGGGAGGCCCTGGCCGTAACCCAAGGAAAATTCAAGGGGAAACCCAAGGGACCTTGGAACCCCAAGAAAGTTAAAGACCAAGACGGAAATGATGTGTTGGATCTGCCGTGTCACATCCACACCAAGAAAGATGAGGAGGGTAAACTCATTTACCCGAAACATACCACTCGACAGTGTCGGCTCTTGATTCAGCAGTTCGAGGGAAAACAGTCCAAAGATAAAGAAAAGGAGTCAGACAAAGTTGAGGACAAAGAAGATAGTGATGATGGATATCCCCTGGTCAATTCCACCCTGATGATTTTTGCTGATATTGAAAGCAAAAGTCGACTGAAAGTTATCAACCGTGAGGTGAATATGGTTGCTCCGGCAACACCCAGTTATCTGAAGTGGTCTCAGACTGCCATCACATTCGACCAGTCTGATCACCCCATGCACATTGCCACCCCAGGGAGGCAAGCTTTGGTGGTCGACCCAGTTGTCGAAGGCACTCGATTGACCAAAGTCCTGATGGATGGTGGCATTGGTTTGAACATACTGTATGCAGAGACGTTGAAAAGAATGGGCATTCCGATGTCCGGACTTAGTACCAGCAACATGAGTTTCCATGGAGTCATTCCTGGGAAGAAAGCCGAGTCACTCGGCCAGATTGCTCTCGATGTGGTTTTTGGTGATTCCAAGAATTACCGCAAGGAAAAGTTGACATTCGAGGTTGTGGATTTTCAGAGTGCTTATCACGCCATTTTGGGCAGGCCAGCTTATGCACGCTTCATGGCTCGACCATGTTAGGTGTATCTCAAATTGAAGATTCCTGGTCCCAAAGGTGTGATCACTGTTACGGGCAATCGGAAGAAGGCAGAGGAATGTTTTTAGAAAGGCTCAAAAATTGCTGATGCTCAGATGGCAGTGGTCGAGCTGCAGGAGTATTAGAAGACTGCAGATCCGAGTGATTTGTTATGAGCCAAGAAGCCCGCTTCAGAATCAGCTTTTCAGTCGTCTGGTGAAACAAAGCCGGTTCATATTCACCAGACCGATCCCAATGCTGCTCCGACTCATATCTCAACAACACTCGACTCCAAATAGGAAGAAGCGCTCATCCAGTTCCTCCGTGAGAACTGGGACATCTTCGCATGGAAGGCTTCTAACATGCCGGGGGTTCCCAGGGGGCTGGCTGAGCACCGTCTACGAGTCGACCCAAAAGTGAAACCTGTCAAAGAACATCTCCGATGGTCCGTCGTCCAGAAGAGAAAGGCTATTGGCGAGGAGGTGGCTCGGCTCTTAGCAGCGGAGTTCATCCGAGAGATTTACCACTCCGAGTGGCTCGCCAATGTTGTCATGGTCCCCAAGAAGGACAAGTCACTTCGCATGTGCATTGACTTTAAACATATCAATTGGGCCTGCCCGAAAGATCATTTTCCTCTCCCCCGCATCGACCAGATAGTCGACTCGACTGCGGGGTGTGAGCGTCTGTCTTTTTTGGACGCATACTCCGGGTACCATCAGATCCGTCTGTATGGGCCCGATGAGATAAAAACAGCTTTCATTACTCCATTCGAATGCTTCTGTTATGTCACCATGCCATTCGGCCTCAAGAATGCCGGAGCCACGTTCATGAGGATGATTCAGAAGTGTTTGCTCACTCAAATCAGTCAGAATGTGGAAGCATACATGGATGATATTGTGGTCAAGTCACGGAAGGGTTCCGACCTGCTGACTGACCTTGCTGAGACCTTTGCTAAACTCAGGAGGTATGATATCAAGCTCAATCCATCAAAGTGCACATTCGGTGTTCCCGGTGGAAAGTTACTCGGTTTTCTCGTTTCCGAACGGGGAATCGACGCCAATCCAGAAAAGGTTGGAACTATACTCCGGATGAAACGTCCTGTGTGCGTGCACGACGTCCAGAAGCTTACAGGTTGCTTGGCCGCTTTAAGTCGATTCATCTCTCGTCTCGGTGAAAAGGCATTGCCTCTTTACCGACTGATGAAGAAGTCGGACAAGTTCGAGTGGACTCCAGAAGCTGATGCAGCGTTTGCAGAGCTCAAAGCTCTGCTCTCCACCCAGCCGGTGCTTGCTGCCCCAATCAGCAAAGAGCCTTTGCTTCTTTACATTGCAGCCACGGGACAAGTCATCAGTACAGTGCTTACGGTCGAGCGGGAAGAAGAAGGAAAGGCCTTCAAAGTTCAGCGCCCTGTATATTATGGTTCTGATGTTTTGACTCCATCAAAGCAAAGATATCCTCATTACCAGAAGCTTGTATATGGGATTTATATGACCACGAAGAAGGTTGCACATTACTTCTTTGACCATTCCATTACAGTCGTCAGCGACACTCCATTGTCAGAGATTTTGCACAACAGAGATGCAACTGGTCGAGTGGCAAAATGGGCGATTGAACTCCTTCCCCTAGATATCAAGTTTGAGGCAAAGAAGGCTATCAAGTCCCAACCAATTGCAGATTTCGTCGCCGAGTGGATTGAACAGCAACTACCTACTCAAGTTCACTCGGAGCACTGGACCATGTTCTTCGATGGGTCTAAGATGCTGACTGGTTCCGGTGCTGGGGTAGTATTGGTTTCCCGCCGAGGAGATAAGCTCAGATATGTTCTCCAGATTCACTTCGATTCCTCCAATAACGAAGCAGAATACGAAGCACTTTTGTATGGGTTGCGCATGGCCATTTCACTCGGCGTCCGTCGCCTCATGGTCTATGGCGACTCAGATTTGGTGGTTAATCAGGTGATGAAGGAGTGGGACGTCAGAAGTCCAGCCACGACTGGTATTGCAATGAAGTGAGAAAGTTAGAGAAGAAATTCAAGGGGTTAGAGCTTCATCACATACCCCGACTGAAAAATCAAGCAGCTGATGATTTGGCAAAAATAGGTTCCAAGAGAGAAGCCATTCCCAGCAATGTGTTTTTGGAACACATCCACTCGCCGTCAGTTCAGGAAGATCCTTTTGCTGATGAAGCCCCGCAGACAAAGAGTGCCACGGACCCGACTGAAGTCGAAATTCCAGCAGTGGTCGAACTAATCATGGAAGTCTTGGTAATCACCCCCGACTGGACGATACCGTACATCGCGTATATTCTAAGGAAAGAACTCCCGGAGGACGAAGAAGAGGCTCGACAGATCATCCGTCGATCCAAAGCCTTTACAGTCATCAGGGGACAGTTGTATAGAGAAAGCGCGACTAGAGTCAGTCAGAAGTGTATAACACCGGAAGAGGGTCAGATAATCCTTGATGATATCCACTCGGGGACCTGTGGTCATCATGCGTCCTCTCGGACCATTGTGGCTAAAGCATATCGAGCGGGATTTTACTGGCCGAGAGCAAATGAAATGGCGAAAGAGATTGTCGACAAGTGTGAAGGATGCCAGTTCTACTCCAATATGTCGCACAAACCCGCGTCAGCCCTGAAGACCATTCCACTCGTCTGGCCCTTCACTGTTTGGGGACTGGATATGGTTGGACCGTTGAGAACGGGCAAGAGTGGTTTCACGCATGTGCTTGTGGCAGTCGATAAGTTCACCAAATGGATTGAAGCTAAGCCTATCAAGAATCTTGATGCTTGCACTGCTATTAGTTTCATGAGGGAGTTGATATTCAGATATGGAGTCCCGCACAGCATCATCATTGACAATGGGTCAAACTTTGATTCAGACAAGTTCAGGGCTTTCTGCGCCTCTCAAGGCACACGAGTCGACTATGCTTCAGTCGCTCACCCCCAGTCGAATGGACAAGCGGAGAGAGCAAACGGCTTAATTCTCAAAGGACTGAAACCCCGACTGATGCGCGATCTCAAGCACGCAGCAGGCGCATGGGTCGACGAGCTCCCATCAGTTCTTTGGGGATTAAGGACCACCCCGAATCGGTCGACTGGAAGAACCCCGTTCTTTCTGGTCTACGGAGCGGAGGCAGTCTTGCCGAGTGATCTGCTTCACAATGCACGCCGAGTCGAGCTCTACTCCGAAGATGAAGCAGAACAAGCCCGGCAAGACACAGTCGACCTCCTGGAAGAAGAAAGAGAAATGGCTATGATCCGATCGACCATTTATCAGCAAGACTTGCGTCGATTCCATGCCAGAAATGTGAAGAGTCGAGCCTTCCAAGAAGGAGACTTGGTCCTCCGAGTGGATCAACAGAAACCACACAAGCTCGCACCTACTTGGGAAGGCCCCTTCATCATCACCAGAGTCCTCCAGAATGGAGCGTATCACCTTTACAATGTCGATCGCCAGATTGATGAGCCACGAGCTTGGAATGCGGAACTGCTCCACCCCTTTTACACTTGAGTTCTCACTCGGATGAGATGTAATAAGAAAAACTTCTGTAGTCTATTTATCAAAGACAAGAGTGTTACAATTTTTCCAGTAATTGTTGTTGCTTTTGTTTGCGTGTGAAATCCCCCAGTGGGTGGCTTAGCTGCGAATCCGTTTCGCCTAAGTTTGTAAAAAAAATCCTACCGAGTGGTGAGCCAGCCTCCCACTCGGGGGCTTAGCTGCGAACCTTGTTTCGCCTAAGTGTTTGAAAATCCTACCGAGTGGTGAGCCAGCCTCCCACTCGGGGGCTTAGCTGCAGTCCAGTACTCACCTAAGTTTGAAAAAATCCTACCGGGTGGTGAGCCAGCCTCCCACTCGGGGGCTTAACTGCAGTCCAGTACTTGCCTAAGTTTGGAAAAATCCTACCGAGTGGTGAGCCAGCCTCCCACTCGGGGGCTTAGCTGCGAACCTGTTTCGCCTAAGTGTTTGAAAATCCTACCGAGTGGTGAGCCAGCCTCCCACTCGGGGGCTTAGCTGCAGTCCAGTACTCGCCTAAGTTTG